>NC_057764.1:43496916-43850656 GCF_010389155.1 Erigeron canadensis
GGATGAGGACACCAACTGGCTGTGGCATAAACGATTATCCATCTAACTTCAAAACATATTAACAAGTTGTCAAGAAAGCAACTGGTTGATGGGATACCTTGTTTCCCTTTAAAAAAGGAGAAGCATGTCCAGGGTGTGAAATGGGCAAAAAGAAAAGAGCCAGTTTTAAGACCAGGCAGAATTCAGCATCACTGAACCTCTTCACATGCTTCATATGGATCTCTTGGTCCAGTGAATGTTCAAAATAAAGCTGGTAAGAGATACACTTTAGTTGTGGTCGATGAATACACCAGTTTTGTTGGTGATATTTATCAGATCAAAGAGTGATGCATCTGGTGAAATTATCTCTCTCATCAAGCGAATTGAGCTCAAGTATACCAAGAAAGTGTGTCAGTTGCGAAGTGATAACGGTACAGAATTCATGAATAAAGAATTGGAGACATTTTGCACTGACACTGGCATTTCTCAAAACTTTTCGTCAGCTCGTTCTCCACAAAAATGGTGTGGTGAAAGGAAGAATCGAATTGATTGAAGCTGCCAGAAGTATGTTATCTGAATCTGGTCTTCCACCTGTTTTGGGCTGAAGCTGTGGCAACTGCATGTCACACCCAAAACCGGTCAGTTTATGTCAAGAGACACAGGAAGACTGCCTATGAAGTCCTCAGGAATCGTAAACCAAATATTGGATATTTCCATGTATTTGGTTGTCCAGTTTACATTTTAAACGATTCCAGTCAGTTGGGAAAATTGATGCAAAAGCTGACGAAGGTGTCTTTGTGGGGTATTCAAATATTAGAAAAGCCTATAGAGTTTATAATTATAGACTCCAAAAGGTACATGAGACAATTCATGTCACGTTCGATGAATCAAATGAAGCAATCAACAAAGACCAACCCTGATTTATCTTCAGTGTCCCAGTTGATTTTGGTGTATCTGATCAGGTTCATCAATCAGTTAGTACACCAGAAAATGTTTCCAGACATCAAGTCTTGGAACCAGTAATGGAAAAGGAGAACATGTGTGACACCTCATTTATCCTTCTATCAGTTTTAACCTACCTGAAAAACTGGTAATTGGATCTGATGTGCGTGCCACAACAACATCAGAACCAGTTCAAGCTTCTCCAGTTCTTCAAGATATACCTTTGTTTGAAGATTCATGTCAACTCTTCAGTTGACACTGATGATGAAGTTGAAGTAGTTTGGACTGATCCTCCTCCAGTTGCTGCATCTGTTGGAGATCGTCAAGTGTCTTGCACTGATGTTGTATTATACCAACCTAGTCAATACACTAAATGGACTGCTGCTCATCCATTGAGCAGATTATTGGCAATCCAGATAGTGGGGTTCAGACTAGAAGAGCCACAAGTGATCAATGCTTGAACGTCACCTTCTTATCACTGATTGAACCGAAGAAGATTGACGAGGCTATGGCAGATCCAAGCTGGGTTGAAGCTATGCAAGAAGAACTCAACCAGTTCGAAAGGAACAACGTTTGGGAGCTTGTTCCTTGTCCTCCAGGGTTAAGAGAGAACCATTGGAACGAGGTGGGTCTACCGGAACAAGATGGATGAAGATGGCAACGTTATCAGGAACAAAGCTAGATTAGTTGCCAGGGTTATTGTCAAGCAGAAGGTGTTGATTTCGATGAAATTTTGCTCCAGTTGCAAGACTTGAAGCCATCAGAATTTTCTGGCTTATGCTGCTCACTTGCAATTCAAGGTTTTCCAGATGGATGTAAAAAGTGCGTTTCTGAATGGCACATTGGAAGAAGAAGTGTATGTTACGCAGACTCCAGGCTTCATAAATGAAAAGCATCCACATTGGTATATAGACTGAACAAAGCTTTATATGGTCTTCGACAAGCCCCAAGAGCCTGGTATGATACTCTAACTAAACATCTTCTCAAAAATGGTTTTCAAAGAGGTGCAATAGATAATACCTTGTTCATCTTGAAAGAAAAAGGTGATATCTTGCTGGTACAAATTTATGTTGATGATATTATATTGGGTCAACTGATGATGGAATGTGTAAAAGGTTTTCAAAAATTATGTCTCAAGAATATGAGATGAGTTTAATGGGTGAATTAACATTTTTCTTAGGTTTACAAATTAAACAAACCATGGATGGTATTTTTATTAACCAAGAAAAATATGTCAGAGATTTGTTGAGAAAATACAAATTTGATTCAATCCCATCAAAAACCACACCTATTTCAGCTCCATTAAATTTGGACTCTGACCCAAATGGAAACCAGTGGACCAAAAAGAATATCGTGGAATGGTTGGTTCACTGATGTATCTAACTGCCAGTCGACCAGATATAATGTTTGCAACATGTTTATGTGCCAGATTTCAGGCAAATCCAAAAGAATCACACTTGCATGCTGTTAAACGCATTTTCAGGTACCTGAAAGGGTGCCCTAGCCTTGGTCTTGGTATCCCAAAGGCTCAGGGTTAGATCTAATGGGTTATTCAGATTCAGATCATGCAGGTTGTAAGATTGATAGAAAATCCACAACTGGTGGATGTCATTTCCTAGGGGGAAAACTGGTGAGTTGGACCAGTAAGAAGCAGACTTCAGTCTCAATGTCTACTGCTGAGGCAGAATACATTTCTGCGGCCAGTTGCTGTGCCCAGATTCTCTGGATCAAAAACCAGTTACTTGATTATGGCATGAAATTCACAAGAACCCCAATCTTTTGTGACAACACCAGTGCTATTGCTATATCTCACAACCCAGTGATGCACTCAAAGACAAAGCATATTGATATCAGGTATCACTTCATTCGTGATCATGTTATGAAAGGAGATATTGAAATACATTTCATCCCACTGATAAACAGTTAGCTGATGTTTTTACAAAACCTCTTGATGAAAAGACTTTAAACATCTCATCAGTGAACTGGGTATGTTAAATCCTCATTAAACTGAAGAGGCCCTTCAGTTGAGGATGGTCCAGGTGATCCTTGATTGGTTGGAGATTGAACGCCTTGATGTACTCAAAGACTAGTCACTGATCAAATGGATCACATTTTTAGGGGAAAAAGACTCAAAACATTTTTCAAATAAATTATTGAAAAATGCAACTGAAGGTCATCAGTTGAAACTGGCATCTAAATTTTCTTTGGTTGCTAGTTTGGTCTTGTCTCAAAATGGTGGTCAGCCAGATTTCATAACGTTGTGTTTTACTTGGTGGATACTTGTGACACGTGATGTTACTCGAGTGCTAACCTCGCACTCACGACGTCACCTGACATGTCTTACGTGTCAAGACTTTTGCTGAAATGTACTGCACTTTTATGGGTATTGGTGAAGTTAGTGGGTGAGTGGGAATACCAGCCGTCGTAGCATTAAATGCTTGATGGGAATTATTAAATATTTTGAATTCTCAAAATTTTGGAAAATAACTTTTACAAATTATTTCAAAATTTTGGAGACTAAAATATCTTTTCGTATATTTTGGCAATATTTTACTGCCTATATATACCCCCACCAATATATCCGTCTCATTTACTTCTCTCAAAATTCCTTCATTTACTCTTTCAATCATTCACAATTCGAGATCCTTTTCTCTCTTTCTTTTAAGTCCAAAACCCTAAATCTAAATTCACAAATGGCTCCTAAATCTTCTTCTTCTTCATCTCGTTCTCGTGATGTGAATCTACTCACTGCTGAGTACATTCCATCACAAATGTTATTCGTGCCACTGGTGCTCCCATAAGTTCTAAACTTATTAAATTAAATCCAAATAATCCAATGGCATCTCTTCAAGGGCTCCAGGCCGCTGACTCTTATAGGGAGAATCCAATCCTTTCTTCGGATTTCTCCCCTCAGCGATGCCTTCTCTTTGAATCCACACAAGCTATTTCATGACTACTTGTGTGAATTCTGGTACACTGCCTCTCTTTCTGAGGACTGCTCATCCATCTCCTTTTCTCTAAAGGATGGGTCAGTCCCGTGTACCATCACCACTGAAACGTTGAGGGAAGCCCTTAACCTCAACTACTGGAGACAAATGAAACTCCAGTGGTGATTTCCTCCAATGTTAATTTCCGCCAGGTCTTCCTTGATATGGGAAATAAGGAGATGGTGGAGGGGGATGTGTTGAAGACCAAGGGGTCCATTACAATGAAAGGGCTTTCACCATCCTGGAAGTTCTTTATGGTCCACTTGGTGGAGAGTTTGGGAGGGAGTTCTGGTGGATTGGACCAGATAAACTCCTTTCAGGCAGAGATGGCTTACTGCCTTTGGAATGGACTGAGGGTGGACTTTGCAGGTATTTTGTTCAGGAGCCTTGTGTTCAAGTTGAAGGGCAACAGGGGTCCTTGTGTTCCCTTTTCAAGATTCCTGTCCCTTTGTTTTATTCAGATTCTGGGCAGAGAAGAGTACAACAACACACAATCCTTGTTCTCTGTGCCAGAACTGTTGAGGAATCTGGACAACCTGGTGTCCACTTCTGATGAAGTCCAGATGTCCCGAGAATGATTTTTGCATTCTCTAAAACTGATGCACCACAATCTGGTGAATCAGAAAGGCAACTGGGCGGGCCTCAAAATAATGAGGGACCCACCGGTTCGTCTACTGAAGTCATAACTGTGGCAGAAGCAGGAGTCCAGGCAGTTCCTAAAGCAAGAAGATCCTCTAAAAGCAGGAGATCAAGATCTGGACTTGCTGCACCTGACCAGTCACAATCTGTGATAGTGGTCTCTGAAGCCGCTGCCGGTGATATTGCAACTGAGGATAGAGCAGTTGTGGTTGAGGCACCAGTCACCTCTGTCCAGGGAGAAGATGTTTCGGCAACGGATCCTCAAACTGATGATACCATTGAGGCAACTCAAACTGGTCATCAGGAGTCTGAACAACTTGTTCAGCCACCCCAACATTTATGGATCTTGGCATAAATGAGGGTGTTTCAGCTTGAGTCTTCGGACTCATCTGAGACGGAATCTGACCAGGAGATGGCTGATGCAACTGTACTTGATCAGCTCCCTTCTCTCCTTGGTCAACCCCAAGAACCACATGTTTCAGTTTCCCCAACTATGTACAAAGCTTAGAAATACCTCCAATTTTCACCTCTCGCCAACCACTTTCTTCTATGGGTGTGCCTAGAAATAGACACATCCTAACCCCACCGTCGCCGTCGTTCACACCTGAGCATTCTCAGCATGAACGACACATTGAATCTCTTCCCTTCATTTCTACAACCCCTCCTCTTCTATCAACTGATGCTACTGCAACTGGAGAACCAAATATTGTCATACCTCGTCCAGTTGCACCTGTAGCTTTTTCGGCTGGTCCAGTGACACCTTCTCCTCCGTCATTGGACAGCCAATTCGTGTCTTTCCAAGCCGATCTCTCGAACCTTCTCGCGAGGGTGGAAGAGATTCAAAAGACACTCGATAGGAACACCAAGTCCCTCTCCAGGTACCACAAGGATCACTTGCAAAATATTAAAGTGGTTGACCTGGGGATCAACAAGTTCTCTGCCAATGAGGACTTGGTGTTTGGCAAGCTGAACGAGTTAGTGGAATCCTCCAATCAACTGGCAACATCTTTAAGGGAGGCGTTCGCACTGACTCAATCTGGAGTCACATCTTCAATATCCAACCTGCTGAACAGTACTGTCAGATCTTCAGAGGTTGATATTAAGAATCTGGAAAGGCAGGTGCAAGATTTATGTAACAAACCTGGCCTAGATGTGACAGAGCTTGGAAACCAGTTGGCCTCTTCAGTGGGTCTCAAGATTGAAGAAACCTTGGCTGCCAGTGAAAACAATTTGATTGAAAAGGTGATGTCTGAGATCACCAAGATTGCAGCGCCCCAGGTCGATCTCACTCCTATTACATCTGAGATTGATCGGTTGAGGTGCAGTCTGGATACACTGGCCAGCAAGGTCTCTGAACACTCAACTGCCATATCGGATCTGACCACTGAAGTTGGCAAAGGAAGGGAGGGTGTGACTGAAAGTGTTAAGGAAGTCCCTGCAACTGGGCTCTCTTCAGATGATCTCTCAATACTCAAACAGATTTTAAAGAGTCAAGAGCAGACAAGTGGAAATGTAATGACTCAGTCTCAAGAGATCAATCATCTTTGGAGGACAGTTCGCATGCTTTGTGGAGTCTTCAAAGAGTGCAAGACAATGCAATCATGGCAGCCTCTAGATCGCCTGCCCTCTAGTCATGCCGATTTTGAAGCCATCAGGCAGGGACTAGATGCTGCCAAGGGGGAAAGGTCGGTACATGCCCCTCACACTCTTGTGAAGACTTCAAGTAAAGGGAAGGAGATTGTGTGGCTACCAGTACTGAGGCTGGTGAGCAAGGGTTTGAGGTGTTTGATGATGTGGTGGTAGGGAGTGTTGATAAGGGAAAGGCCATTGCTGATGAATCTATGGAACCGGCCACCGATGCACCAATGTTGGAAACTGGCAATGTCGATTTGTTGCCTCCAGTTACTGAAAGCGAGAGTCAGAAGTTAGCAAGAGTGGGATACCTGGTCAAGGAAAGGAAGAAACAAATGAAAGTGAACCAATTCGAATCTAGAAGAAATCTTCCAACCCCTCTTGTTGATATCACTGATGCTCAACTCCTTGGCTTGACACTTGTTGAATACAAGAAGATCAAAGAAGATCCAAGAATAGTCAATGCACTGAAGGAGATGCTTGAAGTTGAACTGGACAAACACTACCAGGATGATGAGGCTGAACTGGATGCTAAGTGTTTGAATGTGTCGGTGGAAAAGGCCAGAGAGATTAGGTCTGAAGGGATTCTCAAGAGGACTGAGCAGGTAAAGAAGGCGGTCACCAAAGTATTGAATCCACCCAAGTCCAAAGGGAGAAAACAAAAAGCCTTGCCAAGAGATGCAAATCTGAGGACTTGGGTAGAACCATCTGAACCCACAACTGATGATATTCGAGCTGCTACACAAAAGCTGAGCACGAGCAAAATCAAACTGACAAATGAATCTGAAGCTCGCACATACTTGTCAGATGTACAGCGTCGAAGGCACAATAGAGGCAGGATTACTGATGTTAAGGTTTCAATCAAGCCTGGTGCCAAGCATTTTGTTGTTGAGGTACAATACTTTGGTGGGCCCAAAAGGACAACTGAGAACCCGGATGTCCATCAGTATGGTCATTCCGAACATGTTGAAATGTTGAGGTTGCTGGAGGGGAGACAGAGGAAGAATAAAGTTGAAAGAGGCTGGGAGTACGTATTGCAAAATCTTATCAAGTTCAAGGAAAACATTGAAGAAAGATTAGGCCTTGATCCTGAGGATACTCAGCCAATTTCATCAATCTCAAAAAGAAGGAAAACTGGCGAAGGGCCATCTGTTTAAGTTTTCCTTCTAACTATCTGCTTGTAATTTTGTATACTTTCTTGTAACTTATTTGTAAATTGTGTGTATACAAGTTGCCAGATTGTAACTCACAAGTAAGATATCTGATAGGATCTACAAGCTTTTAAAACAAAATCCAAGACATTTGATGATCTATAAAAATGTCTTGGAAACTCAATAGGTTTTATCAAACTCAAGTACTTCAAACTTAAACTTGTATAGAAACAAGTTTGAAATCACTTGACAATATTTCAGGACAATTAGGGGGAATTTGTTAGGTCCAGTTTAAGCTAAACTGGAGCTCTCCAGTGACATCTGGAGAGCATGAGGAATTGTCCGAAATATTAGAAGTCCAGTTGCATTGTACAGGTTTAGCAACTGATGACTTCCTCCAGTTGAGATCAGAAGACTAAAATCTGAAAACCTTCCAGTTGAAGTCAAAGACAACAAATGGAAGATAGAGATTGGCAATGGCAGCGAAGCCCAGTTGACAATCTACCAGATCAATCAACTGGAGAATCCTCCAGTGTAAATGCTCTTACAAAGCTTTACACTGATTACGAGGAGGACCTTTTTACTCTACATCCTTTTAACGGACAATGATATTGTCTTTGGATAAAGATACAAAGATGTAGAGTGGTTGAATAAAGTAACCTTTTGTCTTACTTTATTTAACACACACAAAGGATTATTTAAACAATACTTTTGTGTGCTGTCAACCATATTTGTACGTCGAAGTTGAGATCTCCATGCTCAATCTTCGACTATAAATAGAGGTCCTTGCACAAGCTGTTAAAAAAACTTTGCAAATACATATATTCTGCAATATTGGTGAACTTGTGCAATATTCTCTCAATCGCAAAGAGAAACATTTCACAACTCTAAGTGTTTCGATTGTTTAGGAGAATTTCCAAGTTTAGATCAATTGTAATTCATGGGTTGTTAGGATATTTACATTCTTGTATTATCTTGGTTCCGCAACAACCTTGTATTTTATTTAAACAAGTAATAAATAAAATACACTTGAAAATTACATATTGTCTCACCAGTTTATATACTCGTCATTTATATTATTGCATGTATTAATATTTTGTCACCTTAATACTTAATTCCAGTTAACCTGGTACACGATCATCTAAACTGGTCACATCCAGATTAATTGATCGTGTTGCAAAGTTCACTCACCATCGACATAGAGGTGTCTTCAGCACCCATCTAGTAATAGTTGGGACTAAAACAAATTACCATACATAAGTGCATCAATTTTAGCCTATCAATTCATAGTCATCTCATCCATATCATTCATAATACTAGTAGGACTTTACCCACCTACTAGTCGTAATCAACGATTTGGCTAGTAGGAATTTACCCACCTACTAGCTCTCAAAATTAATTTGTCTAGTAGGAGTTTACCCACCTACGAGCTCACAAAATAAATTTGGCTAGTAGGAATTTACCCACCTACTAGCTCACACAATCATTTTCAACATGGCCATGGATACAATGGCTAGTAGGAATTTACCCACCTACTAGCTCTTACATACAATATGACTAGTAGGAATTTACCCACCTACTAGTTCTTACATACAATATGACTAGTAGGAATTTACCCACCTACTAGTTCTCACAATCAATCAAACAAATGGGTCATAGGAATTTACCCACCTATGACCTCAAATATCAAAAACATGATTATATGCATATACACTCACCTTGTTTGCGACCACAATTGCAAGATGACCATAAAACAACGTAATGCATTCAACCTATCAAATCACATTAAAAACACACGAATGGTCATTCATCATGTATAAGGTCACCTAGCCATAATCACTAGCATTCCAACACCCAACCCATCATTTACATTCTTATGTTAATCTTGGGTTTAGTTCACCTAACATGTATCTCTTATATCGTTTTCATACAAAAAGTACCGTTTTATCATTTGACCAAGCTGCCTTCAAACGAGTGTAACTCAAGTTCTACTTACTCTTTTTACTTGATTCCAGTGGCCAAATTTAGGTGACACATATACCTACCTTTTATCTTTAGTGACCAATATGTGAATTGTCCTTCAAAGGTGACTTCTGGTCGTTTTAAAAATCAAAACTGCTGTTGTTAAACAGCTTTGACCCTACTGCCTTCAAATGACCATAACTTGAGTTCTACACCATATTTTGACCTCATTCCAGTGGCCACTTCTTCTTAACACATTTTAGTACATTTTATATTCAGTGACCAAAACATGAATTAACTTGCAAGAATGTGTTTTACCCGTTTTAACAACAGACATCAGAATCATTTTTGCTGAAAGATCAGCATTGCGCCACTGGATTCAAAAATTCATAACTAGAGTTCTACTTCGAATTTTGAACTCATTCTAGTGGGAAAATTTTGCTAACACAATAACCTACATTTTCTTTTTAGGACTCAACAAGTGAAAATGCTGTCATGAAGGTTTTTAACTCGTTACAACATCAGGGGCAGAATCTGTCCAGGTTTCTTCTTACTTCCATTCATCAAAATCTATCATGCAACTCAAATAAAACCCTAATTTGATTAACTTACAAGAACCCTAATTCATATTATATCAATTTACTCAATATAAAGAAAACCCCCAATTTCCCCAATTCAATTTAATAATAAGAACCCTAATTTCTACAATAATTAAAACTATGATTAATAAGAAAATTACCTTAATGTTTCAAGAACAAAAATCATGAATTCAAGCCCTAATTTCTCCTCCTTCTTCCTCAAAATTTCAGCCACCACCACTAGGCATAAACCCCACTTTTCAATTTCTTAGATGAAGGAAGATTATTATTATGATCAAGCTTTGAAGAATTTCTTGAATTACTTGGAGAATTAGAATTAAGGTAAAGATGGAAATGAAGAAAAGGTGAATAATGAAAAGGGTTGGTGGAATTGTGATTCAACAAAAAAAAAAAAAGAAGTGTCTGGCAACTTTTCTAAGTGCCACGACCCAAATGAGTTTTTGTGGGTATTTTACCCGCTATCCGCTAAAGTTCCAACTAAAACAATCCCATAATCAAAAATAACATACTAGGAAACTATTTTAATGTCAAAACTATAATATAGGTTAATTTTCATTGGCTTAATAAATTTAGGATGTTACAATAACCCAACAGTGGTATCACGAGCCTACTATGTATGTTTTTGAATTACCAAAAGATCAAAACTTGAAGGGGGGTTAGGGTTCTTGATCATTGAATTTTCGGCTATATATATATGTATATATATTTAAATTGATTTTGTAATTTAATTACATTATTTAAATATGAAAAAAGTTTTATTTAATATATATATATATATATATATGGTTTGAGATTTTCCAGAAAATAAAAAAAAAAAGTTTTTTTTAGGGTTCCTAATCCAAGTTTTGATTAAATTACATGTTTATGTGATAAATTATATGTAATTATGTGTTGTACCTTTAATTTTAATTGTTAAAAAGAAGTAAAAATCATGAATTTTTCATGCAAATCATTCATGATTCTTACTTAGATATATTGATATGAAATCTTGATCATTAGGGTTAATTATGCTAGATAATTGTATAATTAATTGTGTGACAATGTGAATTTTTCGTATAAACTTTTTGTTTTGCGACAGTTTACTAAAAAATTCATATCTTTTAATCCGTAATGAGTTAGAGGTTTTTCTTTGAACTGTAGATTCTCAACACATAGGGCTAAAACTTTGTAGTTCTGGTCAAAATCTCAACACATAGGTTTTTCTTTTAATATATACGTTCCAACGTTGAGTGTGCAATCGTAGAGAGGTTAATTTAAACCTTGTTCTTATCTTTAATCTCTCCATTATAAGGTACATCTTTTATACTTTGGTAAATTAATTAAACTACATAGATTTTGTCTTCCGTTGCGTGCTTTATGATTTGTTGTGATAATTAGTTATATAACCCAACAGTTTGGCTCACTATTATTGAAGTAACTCACTAATCCACCTCCATCATTCACCATTGTTAACCTCACATGTTTCATCTATTAGACATATCTTTAGACAAACCAATTAAGTTGATTTATCATTATCCTTCATAAAATCAGCCCCTAACACCTCACTTGTGGTTCTTCTAATTTTTCCTTCAAAATGACATCAGTTGCACCAGATTAACATATACACACAAGTTTTAGTTATCAAGCCATACAAGTCGTGATACTGTCTAAATAAAAGAAAAAAACATGTAGATCTAAATACGCACACCACCCACATTAAATAAGAACCCATTTTAATACAAACTGATATACATATGCCAAAATAGATTTGGGAAAGAAAACACACACATGTATGGTCTAATTCTTATGATGAAGATGAAAAAAAGAAAAAAAGATGGTGAAAAGTGGGAGGCAACGGGGGCAGAAGTAGATCGTGTTGCATAATTAAGTGGAGGTAGACGATGGTTGTGGGTTTGCCAGTTAGGGGTCTCCAATGATGGTCATGGTCGACCATATATGGTCTAATTCTTATGATGAAGATGGAAGAGAAATGATGGAATCAAAGACACTATATAAAGTTGTCTTGACTAAAATGACATTCATTCTTGGAACCAAAATGATACGGAGTATTAACTTTTACTATTGTGAAGCCACATATATATACACAAATCAATAATATATATACCTAGCATTTATTTAATCTCTAATTATTATAGATGTATAATACATTGTGTTGTGGGTCAGCTCTATTGTTTTCCACTCCAATATATTGACGGCCACTATCTGTTTGCTTTTCTGCCACATTTTGTTCTTCTTGTCACATTTGATGTGTTTTTTCTTTCACAAACCCAAAATTACTCTATATTTATCTTCCAATCAATTTAAAAGATATAAAATATACATGTATCTTAAGTAAAATGAAACATACATACAAAAACAGAGTGAGAACTGTAACAAAACAAGAAAAAACGATTGAAGCCTATCTTTAACAGAATCAGTTTAACACATCATCGTTTAGTATGGTGCAAGCAACAGTCAAAATAGTTCTTGTGCTATTGAAATCTAGAACTTATTCTTAAGTTTTTTTTTCTACATTGTGTTAAGCTCTAGTTACACTGATGTTTTATTCACCAAAAAAGTCGTGCAAAATGCACTTTTCAATCCTGTAAAAAATAAGCTAACCTATGTTAGTGATGCTATCTCCATAACCAGATCCAAGTGTATGCTAACGGATACGACTCAATGAGACAACACCTCATTTAGAACTAGTGTTGTCAAAACGCATCTTTCTTTAAGGTATATGTTACCAAAAGGGAATCACCAACCCAAAGGCACTTAGTATAAAAGTTTTGGGAGCACACAATAAGGAGAGACCCATCCGGACTATTGGTCACAGATAATAGGTCGCCCGACCAGCCATGCTAAGTCATATGGATGACCACCTAAACTCTGAATCCACAATCATGTCTGTACGTGTCTCATCAGTTCCTACATACATTACTACGTTGTGTGCAGCAAGCCAGCAACTTAACTGGCTAACGAAGTGAAGAGAAAATGTCCCGTAACAGCCAACTTTAGGAACCTTCTAGAAGGTTACCTGAAACCTTATAAAGTCTCCTTTCCAGGATGAGCTCAATCACATACTACACACAATACATATATCTATAGTGGTGTTAAACAGGACAAGTTCCAGCAAAGAATCGCAAACAGATTTAAGATCATCACCACACAACATTCCACCATTATAGATTCAGTATTAAACCAAATGTACACAAGTAAGCATACTTATGTTTAAGCATGTAAGGTTTTTAACACCTGGAACCAGCCACCCGACAAGTTCATTTGGTCTTTACCAGTTCACGGGATCAAACTTGTGGCCTCTGCCACACAAAGTCACATAACAATAGGCGTCGACTGAAAAACGCTATTGTCAAGCTGCATCATTCCTGGCATAAGGTATATTCAGCAAAGGACATAACACTATAGATTCATTAACTTACCAGGGATCTATAATATGATTGTGACTAAAAGTCTAAGCTATATAAGTCATGTACACATATCTAACTATAACTATATATACAATAGCAAAAGGAACCAAAATCAAACAACAATGTAATCCCTTCGTGGCTTTGTTAGTAGAACCATCATTTTGTAAACTATGCGAGGCTCCTACATAATACACACATAAAATCAATGCTAGGTGAAGCTATGAATTATAAGCAAACATGAAAGTAACACACCAGAAAGCATTAGTTAAGTTCTAAAACGTCTCCAGCAACTTTGCATCTCAAATACCAGACTGTGATACCTACAACAATCTAAGTTAACCTACTAATATTATCATAGAGTTTTGATGCTAAATTTAACAGAACAGGCTACCTTACCTCGCTACCAACATCTTTTAGCAATCTTTTTCTTCTATTCAGCCCACTTGATTTCTTTACCACAAGGGAATCCACTGTTAATCAACTCAAGGCTTTCCACATATTTTGTCATCCGGATATTACAATAAGGTCTGAAGCTCAACAGTGTTGAAAGCCCGGCCGTACGAGTATTATAAACCTTGGCTTCCCCATCAGTTCGAAAATCAGGAAATGTCTCGATGAGCAAATCACCGTTGAAAGTGGGTTGCAACAGTGGGCCAACAATGAATCGGGGGGATTCCAGTTTGAGAAAAACAGACCACGCGGAAACATTATAAGACGCAGTCTTCTTCACCCAGATCCAAGCATCCTTACCCTTTGTACACATTACAGCTACAGAGCCATTCATCTCTCCAAGTTGTTTAAATTCCCAGCTGGGTTCGGCATCGAAAATGAGCCAAAAACATGGGTGCTCAAATCAAATGTCATGATGATACAACGGGGTTTGTTTGGAGACTCACTTGCAACCCAATACAATGTTGTATCGATCAAATATGAGTTACACCTAAGATGATGAAACATACCAGCAGGGGGAGCGATCGGAGACCAAGAACCTGACTTAAGGCTGTAGATATAGGGTCTAAGTGTAGCCCCATAATGTATAGTCATGGTCTTGTAATCATTGGCGATTGGGTCAAAACCAAACCCAACAGTCATGTTAGAAGATCTACTCCGCAATGGATGCTTTGGGATCATTAATTCCGAAAAGTTCCACAGACACATACCTAAAGCCATATCAACTAAACACAGAATTCCATTGCATGAACCAGCTATTTGGACTTCAACTCTGGGGTACTCGACTGCTGTAACGCCCTGGTATCCTTCACCAGAAGAAAGTGGCAACCGGTCTTCCTCATGCAACGTGTAGATATCCTTACCACCCATGACATTGTTCATGATGAGGACTTTTTGAGATATTTGCACCAGTCCCAGAGTGTACTTGCGGATGAAATCTGGGCTGGAGATAAGAGTGCACCATGATTTTGAAAGACTCCTAAATCGTGCAGCTTTGTGAAGATTTTACCAACCAACTCATGAGGCAAATAATCAGACATTTTGCAACAACAGCAGCGTTCCTATAGATTTGTTTCCATAGAGATAAAAAGAAAAACAGTTCATCGTCATCTCAACAAGTTAAAGCATATATAAATGGGTGATATATGTGCAAGCTCAAAGACATTTATAAAATCTTTTTCAAATTGCATATATGAGTTGCGAATTGCATCTTTCTATATCTTTTTATCGCAAAAAGATGCATCTTTGATGAAGCCTCTTATCAAAAACCCAATGTGAATTTACCGGGAAACGAAAGACCCCCAATGTGAATTTACCGAGAAACAAACCCAAAAATGTTGGATGACACTTTTTATCAAACACCCGGGGGACTGTTTGGCAAGGGGTTTTTAAGAACCCAAAAAGCTCTTAAAACTTCACCAGTAAGTCAGGAACAACAATAGTACCATTTTTAGAAAAAGATATATAATACAGTATTAATTTTAAGGATTTTGCTAAAATAACATGTTTAAAAAAAATGTTAACACCAACCCCTAATTTCCTGAAATTAAAGACAAAAACAGATAAATTATTATGCGCACATCCAATAGGGCTAACCTTTAATTTAAAGTTTTGAACCAACTAGTCAAATAATATTGATTTATACTAACCAATATTATAATGTATATTAACGTATTGACTATTTGGATTTCTTTTATCACCATCATAAATTTTGACCATCTTATTAATAAATCATTAAACTACTAACAAATTTTAAAAATATCTCAAAAAATTGTATAACATGTCTAAAGAATAAAAATGCTAGTGTTATGAACAGCTAGTATGGATAAAAAATCTATATATATAAAAAAGAAGAATACTTACAAGTTAAAAAAGCAAGATGCAAGCAGAAGAATAGGTATGATTTTTACTTTTTACTACCCAAAATTTGTAGTGAACTCAAATGAAAGGGGTAGGTCTCAATTATTAAATGGTAATGACACGTGTAAGCATATAAATGGATAAGTACAGATTTGTAACCAGTAAACGGGTACTTGTGCTTCATTTTTGATTTTTTACCGGTTGAGTTGTTTTCTAGAAATGCTAGTAGTATAAAATTACTATGACCCAAAAAAAATACACTCAATGACTCAAACATAACATTCATATAAAATTAGACCCATTGTATACACGAATAATTTTAACGACATTTTCAAAGCATTATTAAATACTAGATATATATCTATACAATGCGGCGGTGTAATGGCAACGGCAATTATGGACGGTGGCGGTGAAAATAGCGGTGTTGTTATTAATCTGGAGGTGATTAATATAAAAAGTGGCAATTTAGTTATTTTAAAATTTGATTGATGTATGTTGTAAGTTATAATAATTTTATTAAAAGTATCATAGGTATTTCAAGTTATTTTAAGTTGTAATGTTTAAAATAGTGAATAACATAGAAATATTTTAGAATTATCAACTATTTAGTTAAAAAAATAAAATGACAAATACTTTATATAATGTAATATAGATAGATATAGATATGTAAACAAAAAACCATACAAATTTAGATATAAAAACGTATGAAAAAACACCGATTAATTCAAATACAATTAATGTAAGTTAAAGAATGTAATTTCCAAACATTAAAACATATATCTTACTTCATCTTTTATAATATTTTTTTTATAAAAGTATTTATTGTAACATTTCTCGTAAAGATTTAACTCTAGAGATTGTCTTTGATTTTTGTTATCTACGCGAGTTGCACTAACATAATGGGTAACTACCTGAAATTTATTAATCCGATTTTTTCCTCAAACAACATTATGAATATTTTGACGTGAATTGAAGACAATATATCAATTGAAAAAGATTAAAGTTCTCTAAATGGATTAAACAAAACTTTATTAACAAAAGATAAGTTATTTTATAAATGATCACATGAATGTAACAAATTGTTGTATTTTCCATTATTATATCACGTGTAACAACTATCTATTAAATTTTTTAAAGATTTATCGAATTATTGTTTATTAAAATGAACTAGACTAATGTCCACACGATACAACGACGATGAAGATAGCAGTAGCGTTATGATGGTGGCGATTGGTGTAAGACCATCCCCATTGGGGTATATATGGGTGGTGTTGGTTCAAGCTTTTTTAGGACCTTAAACGAGATCAACTTTGGAGCCTAGTTTAAAAAGAATGCAAAGTAAAGTAAACAAAAAAAGAAAAAAAAAGTTGTCTGCTTCTAGCTGCTACTGTCTTCTGTCCTGTGCAGTTTTGCTCCTGTTGGTCAAACATCTCCTACTGGGCTGCTGTTAAGCGCATATGCAGCTCCTGTTGTTCGCTTGTTCAGTTGTTGCTGGCTTGGGTTGCTGTTGGGTTGTTGCTGCTGAGTTGTTGATGGCCGGTTACTGCTGCTTGGTTGTTGCTAAATAACTTGATCTATGGAGGTTAATTAACAAAATTCAGATTTACAAGTTAATTAACAAAAATCTCAAATTCACAATTTCACATAACAAAACTAAATAGAAAATAATCAAAGAAATCAGATTTACAAGTTAATGAAAAAAAACAATAAAAAATAGAAATCACATGAGTCTTGGAGTATATCAATTAATAAACTTACCCAATACTATATATGAAATTTCGAGACCATGAGAACGTTGGAGGGTAATGCGGAGTCCCTCGACATACTCACAAGAATTGAATTCTGTCATCATAGATTGAGAGATAAATTCGACAGATTCAATTTTTTAGGAAAGCCTTTTCTTTTTCTTTCGTGTCTGTGTCCTCTAATTTCCTTAGATGCGATCGTGCTTGTTTTTATATGGATAATGGATTATCCAAACCTTAAGCCCATTTAGTAAAATATGGGGGCCTTCATAACTTTGGGGAACCAAAGCGATGACTTAATCATTCCATTGATACCTCTGGGCTATATGAGTCGGTCGGTTGACAAAAAGTGAGAATCAATTGGTGGGGTCCATGTAATATACCCACCCACCTGTTCGTTGAACCTAACATTAGTCGGTCACGTTTTATTACATTGCAAGCGATATATTATATTTGTAATTAATATTCATATTTCACAATCAAATGGATTTTGTCTTGGTAAAAGCAAAAGCCATAATTTTATTTTCTTTTATCTTTGTTGAAGATTTTTTTTAATAATATAATATTATTAAGATTATAGTAAGACTTTCTTATTTAATTTATTATTTTCTAAATTTATGACTTTATTCATGTATAACGTAACAGAAGTTATTTATTTGTTAAATATCTTTGATGATTGTAATATATTTTTTAATCTAGTTATTTATGATGTTTAATAACTTAATTTTTTTATAACAAAAAGTATTTTAAGTATTAAATATAAATATTATTATTAATTTAAAAGATAGTTTAGTTGGGTTGTTAATGAGAGTGTAAAAGTTATGTTTTGTTGGGTTGGATAAATATAAAAAAAAAATTAGTTTCTTAATGAATAGTACCGGTGAGTTGGGTTGTAAATGAAGATGATCTAAACGGTGAGTAATATAAGTTACTGATGTTACATTATTTTAAAATTTTAGGGGTAGATATTATAATTAGTTTCATTAAAGATATATTGAGTATTAAATAGGCTATGAATAATGTATTTGAAAATTCATTTTATCTTAGAAAATGTCATATATAACACTTGTATCTGACACAAGCACAAGTCTAGTACGAGTAATTATACTCATTTAAGACTTTTCCTCCCCAAAATCCAAATTTAAACCTTACCCACTTTTGACCTGCTCTCATAACCACATCCATACCATATACCAGATCTATAGACTACTCGGATGAAGCAAACTTGAAAAGCTTACAAGGTGCAAATTCATACATACAATAATCGTATTAACACCACCAATTCAACAATATCATCTAAGCCCAACCGGACATTTAATGTCCCTTATATCTTTCGGCAAAATGTTGGTCACGGTTCAAAGCCTTTGAAAGACATATCGAGAAGTCTTTGCCAATTAGGTGGAGCATGGGGGTTTTCTCTAGCATTAGCTAGTTTCCTCCAGAACGGTAGTGGGACTTCCACCGCCAGTCATGCCCTCGGATTAACTGTGCTGGTGACGTGGTCGATCTCTACCGGAAGATGAAGAGGCATGCCGCTGAGTTCAATCACCACTGCTGTTAAAAAAAAAATTGTATAACGAGTACAAATTAAGGAAGTTACATCTCAGGTGAAACAGACTTGATAAACTTTCAAGTCTCAAATTTATTGATCATATTAACAACAATACCATCTAATTTATACATATTCATCTTGTCTTGCTATGTATTTCAAATTTATGAAATTACCTCACATGAAACATTCTTGAAAAGCTTTCAAGTTGACAAGTTGTGTTTTTTTAAAATAGATATGTACAAAAAAAACACATCACGGAGGAGATGGTATGGTTACAGAAAGAGTTAGTTGGGTGTTCATGACATGCGACCATTCGAGGGAATCACCATTCGAGCGACCATTTAAGGAACTACCAATACAACTACTTAAAAAAAGGGGGATCACTATTCCAAAGTCATTTCCAATAGAAGTTTACGCACACCACACAAGGGAAGACCCCTCCAAACTCTTAGTCTCAGATATGGGTCATACACCAGGGCTAACTGGCTAAGTACTACGAAGCATGCACACAAGTCATGGGGATGACCACGGTGATCTAAACCCTACGTACTCCCACAATCATGTCTGCATGAGTGTCATAGGCTCCTACGTGAAATGCAGCAACATAACTAGGTAAAGATGTGAATAGGATATGTCCTCACAACAGCCAACTTTAAGAACATTAATCTGAAGGCTCAAAGCTTATATAAGCGACCATAGTCACATTGCCAGGATGAGCTCAATCACGTATTATACGCGATAGTCATATCTCTTGTGGTGTTAAACAGGACAGGTTCAAGCGAAGAATTGCTAACTCATATCATATCAAACAATATTCCACCCTTATAAACTCGGTATTCATCCAAATGTACCCAAGTATGCATCCTTATGTTTGAACATGTGACATTATTAGTTTTGGCCATCCTGTTCCATAACCAAGGTTTTTAACACCCGAAACCAGCCACCCAACTAGATCACTTGGTAGGTTCATAGAATCAGACCCGTGCCCTATACCACGCAAGGTCACATAATAATAGGCACCAACTGAAAATCGTTCTGTTATTAAAATGCATCGTTCCCAGATAAGGTATTCACCAAAGGACATCACACCATGGCCTCGTTAACCAAACACGGATATGTAATATGATTGTGACTAAAAGTCTAAAACTACTTAACTCATATACATATGTAACAACCACCATATAAAACAATAGCAAAACAAACCCAAAATGAAATGCTAAACTAAACAATAATGTAACCTTGTGCCCTGTGGCTTCATCAATAAAACTGTCATTTGGTATACCATGTGGGTCTACTGCATAATTCACATATATATAAAATCAATGCCAAGGGAAGCAGTAAATAAGCATACATAACAATAAAATGCCTTAAAGCATTTAGTCAAGTTCTACAACATCCTGGAATACGTAATACATATAGAAATGCTATGAATAATCTCCCGACAAAGATACCCACAACAATTACTTGGAGTTAAATGCTAAATTGCATAACATAATGGAACAGGCTAAGGAGTCAGTACCTACTTTGACGATTAATGTTTTTCTATTCAGACCACTTGATTGTTTCACCACAAGGAGTTCCTTTATCAAGCAACTCAATGCTTTCCACATATGTATTCATCCGAATGTTACAATAAACTATGAATCTCAAAAGTCTTGACAGCCCGCCTGTTCTAGTATTATAAACTCTATCATCCCCATCACTTTGAAAATCAGGATATGTGTGGATCAGCAAATCTCCATTGAAGGTGGGTTGCAAAAGTTGGCCAACTATAAATTGGGGGGATTCCAGTTTGAGAAAAACGGACCAAGAGGAAACATGATTAGACTCTGTCTTCTTCACCCAGATCCAAGGATCCTTACCCTTGGTACACATCACAGCTAGAGCACCATTAAACTCTCCTAACTGTTCAAAAGCCCAGCAGGGTTCAGGCAATGGAATTGTGCTAAAGACATGGCTGCTCAAATCGAAGCTGGGTTCAGGCAACGGAATTGTGCCAAAAACATGACTGGTCAAATCAAAGGTCATGATGATACAACGGGGTATGTTTGGCGAATCACTTGCGACCCAATACAATGTGGCATCAATCAAATAGGAGTTACATCTGAGATGATAAAACATGCCAGCAGGGGGAGCAATCGGAGTCCAAGTAGCTGTCATACGGGTGTAGATATAAGGTCTAAGTGTATCCCCATAATGTATAGTCATGATTTTGTAATCATTGGCGATTCGGTCAAAACCAAACCCAACAGTCATGTTAGAAGATCTACTCCGCAATGGATGCTTTGGGATCATTACTTGGCGCCTAACCGAAAAGTTCCACAGACACATACGTAAAGCCATATCAACTAAACACAGAATTCCATTGCATGAACCAGCTATTTGGACTTCAACTCTGGGGTACTCGACTGCTGTAACGCCTTGGTATCCTTCACCAGAAGAAAGTGGCAACCGGTCTTCCTCATGCAACGTGTAGATATCCTTACCACCCATGACATTGTTCATGATGAGGACTTTTTGAGATGTTTGCACCAGTCCCAGAGTGTACTTGCGGATGAAATCTGGGCTGGAGATAAGAGCGCACCATGATTTTGAAAGACTCCTAAATCGGAGGAGGGACTTCACGGGCAGCTTTGTGAAGATTTTAACAACCAACTCATGAGGTAAATAGTCTGACATTGTGCAACAGCAGCAGTGTTCCTATAGATTTGTTTCCATATAGAGAAAAAGAAAAAAACAGTTAATCGTCATCTCAACAAGTAAAAGCATAAACGGGTCATATATGTGCAAGCTCAGAGACATTTATAAAATCTTTCTATATCTTTTTGTGAATGACATAGCAAAAAGATGCATCTTTGATGAAGTCTCTTATCGAAAACCCAATATGAGTTTACCGAGAAACAAACCTACAAAATATTGGATGACACTTTTTATCAAACACCTGGGGGCTGTTTGGCAAGGAATTTTTAAGGGTTTTTAAGAACCCCAAAAAGCTCTTAAAACTTCACCACTATTACTAACAACAACAATAGTACCATTTTTAGAAAAAGATATACTATACAGTATTAAAGTTTAAGTATTTTGCTAAAATAACATGTATAAAAAAATGGTAACGCCAAACCCGAATATCCTGAAATTAACGACAAAAAATAAACTATTATGCACACAACCCAAAGGACTAACCTTTAATTTAAACCAGCTAATCTAATACTAGTAATATTAGTAATTTACACTAACCAATATTTTAATGTATATTAACGTATTGACTATTTAATTTTCTTTTATCACCTTTGACCATCTTAATAAATCATTTATAACTACCAACAATTTAAAACAAAAAATATTCGTAGTCATCACCGTTGTATTACACGTCTATAAATGCTAGTGTTATGAACAGCTAGTATGGAAAAAAAAAATAATGTAAATGTATATAAGAAAGAAAACACTTACAAAGCAGGATGCAGAAGAAGAAGAGTTACTATGGTTTCTTACTGCCCAAAGTTTCTAGTGAAATCAAATGAAAGGGGTAGGTAGATTTCAATGATTAAATGATAATGTCACATTGGCACGTGTAGGTATACAAATGGATAAGTAACAAATTTGTAACCCGTTAGCGGGTAGTTGTGTTGTGGTTCATTTTTCAATTTTCACTGCTTGAATAATTTACTGAAATGTGCACAAAAGAAATTACGATAGAATAAAAATATACTTAAAGATTATATTATATTTATTAGATTTTGGACTTGTGTCTAATATACGGAACTTACAGCGTTATTAATATTAAATGTTAAATTATAATAATTTAAAATTTAATATATTACTTTGAGTAATAAAAATTTGATCTATATATTAACACTTTGAGTTTTATATTGAAATATTTTTTAAAATTATATTTATCGAAATTGTTTACTGTGACATGCTTAACGATATTTGAACACTAAAAAATCATAATTATATTTTTATATGTTTTAATTTTCTTATATACGTCATGACAATACCAAAAAAACTTCAATAAAGATAATAGTACAATTATTCTTAAAATCTTAATATATTTATATTAAATTTTATTTATTTTTAATTAATTAATTTTATCTTTATCTTTATATATACTAAAAGACAACTGATCTAAATTAAATTAACCAATTATAATCTCCGATTTCTTTAAATTAAGAATTTCAACATGTGACTAAATAATTAAGATTGTATTTATAAATTTATATCTATCATATGCTACGAATGAGGATATATATTATTTAAGTAAAAATAACCGGATATAACTATCTAAATTAGTGGATATATACACAAGATATAAAAATCATAATACATTCCAAATGTATGCGAGAAAAATATCATGTTCTCACAAAATCCTTTTCTTTTTTCTTTGAGAAAGTGATCAATTTCTTTTATATAGATGTTTGGTTTCTTCTTAAGTATTATGTTCTTTATAGTTGCAATAGCTTTAATATTTTTTTTTTCTTCCAATTTTAAAGTGTATGTTGATTCTAATTTACTAAAACTACAATCGTTCGATCTGTATTATCCAGATGCTTTTGAAGTTATTCAATGATGATATGCGGTACTGACACTCGGGTTTGTTCGGGATTGAGTTTGTATGTTGAACCATAATAATTACATATGAGTAAGAGGTATAATGAAATTAGCATGTTGATTCTCTAATACAACTTCAACTTCATTCTTTTGTTTATAAGATTTATATCATTGTTAATTGTTAATTATAATAAATCTCTTAAACTATAAGAAGTTTCTTTTAAAGTATTGTTGAAAAACTGTTACAACAATAAGCTTTAACATGATGTTGATAGACAAACAAGATAATTGTTTCGTCAATGTTCCGGTTTTACATTCCGATACTTTAATTTTCATTACATTATTTATATTTGAATTTACCGTTTTGTTGTTTCATAACTTTAGTTACATTCTTGAATTCACTGATTTGTTTTTCTACAGCTCTTTTAACATTACATATATTTAACTTCATCTTCAATATGTCATAAACCATCCGTGTATTTGACGCGGGTTTAAATCTAATATTTATATGATATAACATATTATTTGATATATATTTATTATTATTCTTTCAGATAAATGTTCCATTAAAATTATTGGATAAACGTATAAATTTATGATATAAAACATAAAAATATAATTTAAAATCAAAATTAAAAACAAAACTGAACTTATCTCATGATATTACTATATGTCTATATTAGCTTCATTTGCTTTGATTCTAACTATTTCCTTAAACAACATCATGAATAGTTTGACGTGAACTTAAGACATTATATGATTAGCTGAAAAAAGTTGAAGTTTTTTAGATAAATTAAACAATAAATTTATTTTTAAAATAAGTTTATTTATATACTAGATTTTAGACTCTTGTCCAACACTGGACACGAGACTTACGATATTATTAATATTGGATTTTCTTAATACAATAATCAGAAGTTCGTCACTGTCATTATTGGCTGAGACATATTAATGATATTGTTTGCTTTAGTTATTCACAAGACACATGCTACAATAATTTTTATATTATAAAATTTATTGAAATCAGTTATACTCATAATGTGATATTATTATAAAAGATAATAAGAATTAAAATATAAATATACTTGTCATCATGTATTTGACATTCAAGCATACTTTTTGATCATGATGCGGGCCTATAACACGAATAAATTCATTTTCAATTACATGTTATATGATAATTAGATAACAATTAGGATTGTTTTCATATTCTTTGATAACAATTAGGATTATTGATTTGATTTGAGTGACAATTGTAACTTTAAACATTAATACGCAAAACTAATAAATAAAAAAAGTGAGAAAATTCCGTACCTTTTTGATTGAAAGATAGATTAAATCTTGAATGGAATTCACATTCATTTGGATTTTTTGTAGACCATATTTCATATGTTAAAGTTTTTCTAATTAATTAAATCATTAAAAATTTTTAAAAAATCTTCTCAAGTTGATGACTTAAATAAATATAAATTAAGTATTAAATGCTAAAAAGTGTAAATTAGTGATTGAAAATAAAAAAGTGTAAATTAATGCGACTTTTTCTATAAATACTAATACTAATATAATAATATATTTTTAATTTTTAAATAATGATTATTGTAATTTTTAATTTTTAATTAATGATTTCTACAAATACTAATACTAATATAATAATATATTTTTACTAATAATATATTTAAATAATGATTATTGTAATTTTTAATTAAATTAATTAATGACATAAACGGAAATCAGTTTAATAAAATTGAACGATTTGATTGATTAATAATTTATCAGTTCAATTGTCATAAAGTATATATATTAAGATTAAGATAAGATACTCACGTGAATGTTAAAAATTAAAGTTTTATTTTTCACTATTAAATCACTTGTAACAATTACTATTAAAAAATTATTTTAAGATTTATAGAATTATTGTTCTTTGAAACGAATATAATAAATTGTGATATTTTCACTAGTAAATCCATGTAACACCATTAAAAAGTTTTAAGCTATCGTTAATATTACTATTAGCGACTATTATACATAAAAATTGTTGGGTCATATATATCTTGTTCGAATATGGCGTTTTAATTTGATGATTGTATTCTTTTATGCGTGAATGGATCAGTTGATTTTAAACCACTTATGCAACTAACCGGTTGTAGCTTCCTTTTTACACTAATATTTTACACACCGTGTGATATAGCCTACAACCTATGCTACTCGCAGTGGCGGATCTAAAATTTTAAGTCATAAGGGTAAGTGTTGATAACGAGTCGGAAAAAAAATTCAAATAGGCCCGGTCGACTAGTTCGGTCACAAAATCAAACATATAAACATAAATTTGATAATTCTACTATAAAGTCTAATGGAGTTTTTGGTTTTAAATATGAAATTACTGTGTATTTTAGCTTAATTACAAATAAGAAATGAGCTTCTTAAGAAAGAACTTACAAATAACAATGTGGCAAACTAACACAAAAAAAAAACACAATTGGTGAGTTAAAAAGAGTTGTAACTTTCATCAAAATATGTTTCGGCTTTGAACTTGATGAATGCATTGGGTTTATACATTGGTTTATCCTCCAAGTAGATTCCTACCTTTTACGTGAGGAGGTTCAATAAAAAAAAGTTCTGTAAGCTTTCTAAATAATTCAAGTTTGTAATAGTGGTCCAATGCCCCACTTACATAAGGGTGCATCCGCCACTGGCTACTCCATAATAGCAGCATCTACGCTATCGGACACAAATCCACGACTCAATGAGAGAACACCTAAATTAGAACCGATGTTAAAAAATCGGATCTTTATTGCGTATGATACCAAAATGAAATCACTAATCACTATCCCAAAAGTCATTTCCTATGGAAGTTTATGAACACACATTAAGGGAAGACCCATCCAGACTCTTAGTCTCAGTTATGGGTCGGACATCCAGGCTAAGTACTACTAACCATGCATGCAAGTCATTTGAATGACCACCTAAACCCGGCTCCTACAATCATGTCTGCACGAGTCTCATAGGCTCCTACATGATTTGCATTCTGGAGCAACAAAACTGGCAATGAAGACGTGAAAATCAGATATCATCGCAGCAGCCAATTCTCAAAACCTTCTAGAAGGTTCCCTAAATCCTTATCAATAGGCAACAATAGTAAATACAGTAAGCGTACTATTCAGGCGACCAACACGCCTAAGTTACATGTCATTAGAGCTGAAACTTCAAAAGTTTTCAGGTTACGCATATGTTTTACTCACCAAGAAAGTCGTGTAAAATGCATTTTTCGACAGTGTAATAAATAACCTATCCTATGCTAGTGATGCTATCCTCATAACCAGATTTCAATGCATGCTTTCGGATACGACTTGGAACCACCTCAATTAGAACCGGTGTTAGCACACATAACCAAAAAGGGAATCACTAACCCAAAGTCACTAAGTCATATGGACGACCACCTACACGCTACTTCCACAATCATGATCATGTCTATACGTGTCTCATCAGTTCCTAGATGCATTACTATGTTATGGGAAGCAACGTAACTGGCTAAAGAAGTGAAGAGAATATATCACGCAACATTCAACTATAGGAACCTTCTAGGTTACCTAAAACCTTATGAATAGGCAATGAAAGTCACTTTGCCAGGATGAGCTCAATCACATACTACACACAACACTTGTATCTCTAGTGGTGTTAAACAGGAGACCTTCCAGTAAAGAATCGCAAACTGATTTAGATCATCACTGATCACACACAGCATTCCACCCTTATAGATTCAGTATTAAACCAGAAATACCGCAAGTAAGCATACTTATGTTTGAGCACGGGTCATTATTAATTTTGGGAATTCGGTTTTATAATCAAGGTTTCTAACACCTGGAAATCAGCCACTCGACTAGTTCATTTGGTCTTACCAATTCACAGAATCAAACCTGTGGCGTTTGTCACACAAAGTCACATAACAATAGGCATCAACTGAATAACGTTCCATTATTGAGCTGCATCATTCCTAGCATAAAGTATATTTAGGAAACTATATATACAATAGCAAAAGGAACCAAAATTTCTAACAGCTCAAACACTAAAGAAGCAACAATGTAACTTTGTGCTTAATTGGCTTGTTAATAAAACCATCATATGGTAGACCACACGGGTCTCCTACATAACACACGCATAAAATCAATGCTAGGTGAATCTGTGAATAAGCAAACATGATATTAAAACACCATAATCATTCAGTTAAGTTCTAAAACATATCGAAATAGTCAAATACACATACCTAATATCAAATGAAAATGCCATGAATTGCCTCCAGAAAAAGATATTTCTGAAGCAACCTTGCATCTCATGTAGCAAATTGTGATACCCACTAGTCCACAACTATCCATTGAAGTTAACCTACTAAGACCAACATGTTGATACTAAATTTGCATAACATATAAAACCGGCTACTTTACCTTGCTACCTACATTTGCGATCTTTCTACTTGGTCCACTTGATTCCTTCACCACAAGGAGTTCCACTGTCAAGCAACTCAAGGCTTTCCACATATGTTGTCATCCGAATATTACCTAAAGGTGTGAATCTCACAAGTGGTGTTGAAAGCATGCCCGTACGAGTATTATAAATCCTTGATTCCATATCATTTAAATCAGGAAATGTCTCGATAAGCAAGTCACCATTATACGTTGGTTGCAACAGTGGGCCAACTAGAAATGGAGGGGATTCCAGTTTATGAAAAACAGACCAAGCAGAAACATTATTAGACTCTTTCTTCTTCACCCAGATCCAAGGATTATTACCCTTGGCACACATCACAGCTACAGAACCATTAAACTCTCCTAGTTGTTTAATTTCCCAGCTGGGTTCTGGCAAAGGAATTGTGCCAAAAACATGGGTGCTCACATCCAATGTCATGATAACAGAATGGGGTCTCTTTTGTGATTCACTAGCGAACCAATACAATGTTGTATCGATCAGATATGAGTTACATCTGAGATGATAAAAAGTACTAGCAGGGGGAGCAATCGAAGACCAAGAACCTGTCTTAAGAGTGTAAACAAATGCTTTTAGTGTAGCCCCATAATCTATAAGCATAATCTTGTAATCATTAGAGATTGGGTCAAAACCAAACCCAACTGTCATTTTAGAAGATTTACTCCCCAAAGGATGCCTAGGGATCATTAGTCGGCGCCGTATTGAAAAGTTCCACAGACACATACCGAAAGTCATATCAACTAACAACAGAATTCCATTACATGAACCAGCGATTTGGACTTCACATCTGGGGAACTCAACTGCTGTAACCCCCTGGTATCCTTCTTCACTAGAAGAGAATGGCAACCGGTCTTCCTCATGCAGAGTATAGATATCCTTTCTACCCATGAAATTGTTCATTATGAGGACTTTTTGGGTGGTTTTCACCAATCCCAGACTGTATTTGCGGAAAAAATCTGGGCTGGAGATTAGAGAGCACCATGCTTTTGAAAGAGTCCTAAATCGGAGGAGGGACTTCACCGGCAGATTCGTGAAGATTTTAACAATCAACTCTTGAGGCAAATAATCAGACATTGTGCAACAGCAGCAGTGTTCCT
This sequence comes from Erigeron canadensis, assembly GCF_010389155.1. Lineage (NCBI taxonomy): Eukaryota > Viridiplantae > Streptophyta > Magnoliopsida > Asterales > Asteraceae > Erigeron > Erigeron canadensis. The sequence continues at coordinate 43,525,946 of NC_057764.1, forward strand.
ATAGATTTGTTTTCATATAAATAAAGAAAAAAACAGTTAATCGTCATCTCAACAAGTAAAAGCATATATAAATGGGTAATATATAGCTCAGAGATATTGATAAATTTTTTCTACAGTATATCCTTTTCAAATTGCATATATGAGTTGCGAATTGTATCTTTAAAGTGCAACTTATTTTAAACACAACTTTTATAAGTCATATAGAAAGATGACATTGCAAAAGGATGCATCTGTCATGAATTTGCCGAGAAAAAACCCAATGTGAATTTACCGAAAAAAAACCCACAAAATGTTGGATGACGCTTTTTATCAAACACCTGGGGGGCTGTTTGGCAAGAAATTTTTAAGAACCCCCAACAAGCTCTTAAAACTTCACCCGTAACAACAATATTACCAATTTTATAAAAAGGATATATAAGACAGTACTAATGTTAAGGATTATGCTAAAATAATATATATATTTTTCTGAACATTCCAATTTCATTAACCCCAGCAAGTGGCTAGCAAAACAAGTAACAGTACAGAGCTGGAAGTTATATGTATAAAAAATAATATGTAAAAAAGAATGGTAACGCCAACCCCTAATTTCCTGAAATTAATGACAAAAAGCGATAAATTATTATGCACACAACCCATAGGGCTAACCTTTAATTTAAACCAACAAATCTAATACGAGTAATGTTAATTTACACTAACCAATATCTTAATGTATATTAACGTCTTGACTATCTTAACTAATCTAATAATATTAATGTACAATAAGAAAGAAAACACTTACAAAGCAAGTTGCAGAAGAAGAAGAGTTACTATGGTTTATTACTGCCCAAAGTTTGTACTGAGATCAATTGAAAGAGGTAGGTAGGTTTCAATTATTAGATGGAAATGGCACATTGGCACGTGTAGGTACAATTGGATAAGTAATAGATTTGTAACTAGTTATCGGGTAGTTGTGGGTCATTTTTCAATTTTTACCGGTTTCATCATTTTCTACAAACGCATGAAATCATTATGATCCAATAAAAGAAAGGAGGGGATTCCTTCGCATAAAAAAAAAAAGTTGCAATGCATAACTTTTATTTCATCTTTTGCAATATTTTCTGTAAAAGATATTTGTAATAGTATTTTTTGAGTTGTTATATTTGTTGTCTGTCAACATTTTAAGAAATTTTTCTAGAGATGGTCTTTGATTTGATTTGTTTCATTACAAAAGAGATCATTAATAAGAATTATCTTTTACAAAATCTGAATAATACTTTTGCACATAGTTGTCAAACTCGTACGAGTCACGAGTCGACTCGTACGAGTCGAGTCAAAACAAAGTAAAAACGAGACGACTCGTCTTTGCTCCAGACTCGTAACATGACTCGTGTTTTGTTGTGCGAGTTGGTCCGAGTCGTGTCCGAGTCACGAGTCACAATTTTATTTTTTTTTAAAAAAAACCTTTTATTTTTGCAAAACATAACTCTTTTATATGTTATTAAATTTGAAATTATTTTGATAGTTTTTTCCTTTTTTAGCTTAATATATCAATGAAATACTATATTTTTACGATAAATACTTATATATAATTATAAAATTATATATTATCAAATATTCTGACTCTTACAATTCGAGTCACGAGTCAAAAAATTAGATTTCGAGTCGAGTCGATAACTATGCTCTTGCATCTCATGACATTAGCTTCATTTTTTTTTTTTTTGTAAGTTTTTTTCACAAGAGAGTAGACCTAACATAATAGGTATCCGAATTTGTTAATTCAACTTTTTCCTCAAACTTTATAGATAGTTTGACGTGAATTTAAGACAATATATCAACTGCAAAAATAAAAGTCTTTAGTAGGTTATTTTATAAATAGAAATAACATGAGTAGTTGAGTACCTAATTTTTAGAAAAAATATACCAATTTAACTAACTTTTTTTTAATTTTCACAAAATACCCAACAAAATCGCAATAAAAGGTAAAAATCGCAAGAAGATTTTGAAAATCGCTATGAGATTTTGAAAATCGCAATGAGATTTTGCAAAATCGCATAGAGATTTTGCAAACTCGCAATGAGATTTTGAAAATCTCATAGAGATTTTGTAAAATCACATAGAGATTTTAAAATCGCATAGAGATTTTAAAATCTCATAGAGATCTTGAAAATCGCATAGAGATTTTGACTTGTTTCTGATTTTGATTTTTTTTTTTAATTTTGACTTTTTATTAAGATTTTGAATTTTGAATAGTGTATCTTCAATCTAAAAAAAAAGTCGAAATCTCAAAAAAAAAAGTCACAAAACGTAACGCGGAAGTCAAAATTTCAAAAAAAGTCAAAATAAAAAAAAATCAAAATCTCATAAAGATTTTGAAAATCTCTATGCGATTTTCAAAATCTCTATGAGATTTTAAAAATCTCATTGCGATTTTGCAAAATCTCTATGCGATTTTCTAAATCTTATAGCGATTTTCAAAATCTCATTGCGATTTTCACTTGTTATCGCAATTTTGTTGGGTATTTTATGAAAATCTGAAAAAAGTTGATTAAATTGATATACTTTTATAAAAATTTGGGTACTCATGTTATTTTCTCTTATAAATAATAGCATGAATGTAATTTTTTAATATTAAATCACGTGTAACAATTATTATCTTTTAATATTTATTATAATAACTTATCAATCAATTAAAATTCTCAATTTTCTCAAATTAAATTTTGTTTTCAATTTTAACTTCAATTTACACAATTTTTTGTTTTACATCATCAATTTATACTTTTTAATCACATTTTTAACCAATAGTTTCAAATAATAAAATTTTAAACAATTGCTAATACATCCAATATAACCATAGGTTATATATATCCTAATAATATGTTCTATTTTATATATACAAAATTAATCAATATACACTAAATTCAATGTAAACATCTTTAGTAATTGTAATGACACATATAACCAACAACAACACATATACCATTGTCATGTTCCAGTTAAAATATTTAGGATTTGTTTCTCCTAAGGATAAGATATTATTTATAATAATATAAAATAAGAATTCAGTACACAACATGTAACGATAAAACAAACAAAATGATTGTGACATATTTTAGTTTTTTTAATAATCAAATATCGTTAAGGATATTATAGTCTCCAATTTTGATGAGCATATTATAATTTTGTACTATTATATTATCGTTAAATATGTCACAATAAACAACTTCGATGAATACATTTTAAAGAATTATTTTAATATAAAAAAGTCAAAGTTTTAATATATGATCAATTATTAATTAATAATAAAAATAACAAACTAAATTTTAAAGCATAATAAATTAATATATAATATTAATAATATAGTAAGCTACGTGTCTCGCACAAAAGTGTAAAATCTAATTAAAGAACTATTTTAGGATTCAATGAATATTGCATTTTTGAATGTAAAAGTGTAGTACTGTAGTTTCATCACTACGAAAACACATGTAACAATCACCATTAAAAAGTTTCGAGATACCGCTAATATCGTTGTTAAAGATTATTAGTGCGTGTATACAGTAATGTATACATAAAGATTGTTTGATCATAAAACTTGTTCGAATATGACATTTTATTTGATAAATATATTCTTGCTCGTTTTACGAGTGAATGGTCAGTTCATTTTATTCAATTTTGTAATTAACGGACTGTAGCTTTCTTTTTACACCTCATCTGCCACATACTTTGTATTGTGGATTATACACATATAACTAGAATATACTCGTAATACTTACTAATTACTTAATTAGGACTTCCCCTCCAAAATTAAAACCTCACCCACCCAAATTCAAACCCTTTGTGTTTTGAAGCAAACTTGAAACGCTTACAAGTTGCAAATTTATACATACAATAATCGTATTAACAACAACAATACCATCTAACTTGTTTTGCTCTATATTACAAATTAAGAAAGTTACATCTAAGGTGAAGCAGACTTGATAAACTTTCAAGTCTTAAATTTATTGATCATATTAACAACAATACCATCTTACTTATGCATATTAAACTTATGAAATTACATCTCTTTTTTTTTAACATTAAATTACATCTCACATAAGCTGTCTTGAAAAGCTCTCAAGTTATGTTTTAAAAATAAATACAGTAAAAAAATAAAACTCATCTTAGAGGATATGGTATGGTTGAAGAAAGAATTAGTTGGGAGTTCGGTCTGTGTTCATGACATGAATGCGACCATTCGAGATGGATACACTTAAACGAACTACACAACTACTTAAAGAAAACTAAACACTATCCCAAAAGTCATTTCCTATGGAAGTTTATGAACACACATTAAGGGAAGACCCATCCAGACTCTTAGTCTCAGTTATGGGTCGGACATCCAGGCTAAGTACTACGAACCATGCATGCAAGTCATTTGAATGACCACCTAAACCCTGCTCCCACAATCATGTCTGCACGAGTCTCATAGGCTCCTACATGTTTTGCATTCTGGAGCAACGTAACTGGCTATAAAGAAGTGAAAATCAAATATCATCGCAGCAGCCAATTCTAAAAACCTTCTAAAAGGTTCCCTAAGACCTCTTATTAATAGGCAACAATAGTAAATACAATAGGCGTACTATTCAGGCGACCAACACGCCTAAGTTACATGTCACTAGAGCTGAAAGTTCAAAATTTTAAGGTTACACATATGTTTTACTCACCAAAAAAGTCGTGTAAAATGCATTTTTCAACAGTGTAATAAATAACCTATCCTATGCTAGTGATGCTATCTTTCGGATACGACTCAATGAGACAACACATCAATTAGAACCGGTGTTAGCAAAAACGCATCTTTCTTTAAAGTACACGTAACCAAAACGGAATCACTAACCCAAAGTCACCAAGTCATATAGAGGACCACCTAAACGCTACTCCCACAATCATGATCATGTATGTACGTGTCTCATCAGTTCCTGAATGCATTACTATGCTACGGGAAGCAACGTAACTGGCTAAAGAAAGTGAAGAGAAAATATCCCGCAACATACAACTATAGGAACCTTCTAGGTTACCTAAAACCTTATGAATAGGCAATGAAACTCACTTTGCCAGGATGAGCTCAATCACATAGCATGCACAGCACTTATATTTCTAGTGGTGTTAAACAGGAGACCTCCCAGTAAAGAATCGCAAACTGATTTAGATCATCACTATATAGCATTCCACCCTTATAGATTCAGTATTAAACCAAATATGTCGCAAGTAGGCATACTTATGTTTGAGCACGTGTCATTATAAGTTTTGGTCGTTCGGTTTTATAAGCAAGGTTTTTAACACCTGGAAACCAGCCACCCGAATAGTTCATTTGGTCTTACCAATTCACAGAATCAAACCTGTGGCCTTTGCCACACAAGGTCATATAACAATAGGCATCGACTGAAAAACGTTCCATTATTGAGCTGCATCATTCCTAGAATAAGGTATATTCAGCAAAGGACATAACACTAATTGTGACCTGAAGTCTAAAACCACTTAAGTCTTACATAGTTATCTAACAATAACTATATATACAATCGCAAAAGAAACCAAAATTTTTAACAGCTCAAACACTAAACCAAGCAACAATGTAACCTTGTGCCTACGCGGCTTTGTTAATAGAACCATCATATGATAGACCATGCGGGTCTCCTACATAATACACACATAAAATCCATGCTAGGTGAAGCTGTGAATAAGCAAACATGAAAGTAAAACACCAGAAAGCATTCACTTTAACAGCTAAAACATCTCGAAATAGTCAAATACACATATCTAATATGAAATGAAATGCTATGAATTGTCTCCAGAAAAATATATTTCTGAAGCAACTTTGCATCTCATGTATCAAATTGTGATAACCACTAGTCACAACAATCTGTTTTAGTTAACCTACTAATAACAACATGGAGTTTGATACTAAATTTGCATAACAAATGAAACCGGCTACTTTACCTTGCTACCTGCAATTGCTATCTTCTATTTGGTCCACTTGATTTCTTTACCACAAGGATTTCCACTGTCAAGCAACTCAAGGCTTTCCACATATGTTGTCATCCCAATATTACATACAGGTGAAAATCTTAAAAGAGTTGAAAGCACGCCCGTACGAGTATTATAAATCTTTGATTCCATATCATTAAAATCAGGAAATGTCTCAATAAGTAAGTCACCATTAAATTTAGGTTGCAACAGTGGGCCAACTAGAAATTGAGGGGATTCTAGTTTATGAAAAACTGACCAAGAAGAAACACTATGAGACTCTTTCTTCTTCACCCAGATCCAAGGATTATTACCCTTGGCACACATCACAGCTACAGAACCATTAAACTCTCCTAGTTGTTTAATTTCCCAGCTGGGTTCCGGCATCGAAATTGTGCCAAAAACATGGGTGCTCACATCGAATGTCATGATAACAGAATGGGGTGTCTTTGGTGTTTCACTTGCAAACCAATACAATGTTGTATCGATCAAATATGAGTTGCATCTCAGATGATAAAACCTACCAGCAGGGGGAGCAATCGAAGACCAAGAACCTGTCTTAAGAGCGTAAACAAATGCTTTCAGTGTAGCCCCATAATGTATAAGCATAATCTTGTAATCATTGGAGATTGGGTCAAAACCAAACCCAACTGTCATTTTAGAAGATTTACTCCCCAAAGGATGCCTAGGGATCATTAGTCGGCGCCGAATTGAAAAGTTCCACAGACACATACCGAAAGTCATATCAACTAACAACAGAATTCCATTACATGAACCAGCGATTTGGACTTCACATCTGGGGAACTCAACTGCTGTAACCCCCTGGTATCCTTCTTCACTAGAAGAGAATGGCAACCGGTCTTCCTCATGCAGAGTATAGATATCCTTTCTACCCATGACATTGTTCATTATGAGGACTTTTTGGGTGGTTTTCACCAATCCCAGACTGTACTTGCGGATAAAATCTGGGCTGGAGATTAGAGAGCACCATGCTTTTGAAAGAGTCCTAAATCGGAGGAGGGACTTCACCGGCAGATTCGTGAAGATTTTAACAATCAACTCTTGAGGCAAATAATCAGACATTGTGCAACAGCAGCAGTGTTCCTATAGATTTGTTTTCATATAAATAAAGAGAAAAAAAAAAACACTTAATTATCATCTCAACAAGTAAAAGCATAAATGGGTAAGTGGAATTTTACAAAGTTAAATTATATAATTAACAAAAACTGAAAATTCACACAGATATTTATAATCATGATGGAAACAAAGTTACATTTATAATCATGGGTAGGTGGAATTTTGCAAAGTCATTCCTACACTATTGCTATTTATAATCATGATGGAAACAAAGTAAAATTGTATTAACAAAAACTGAACATTCACACAAATAAAAACAATATATGAAAGAAAAAAACATATAGAATCAACTGATTAATTATAATAATAGTATATACATGTTTATGAACATCTAGTATGAATAAATAAAATAAATTATATAAGAGGGCAAAAGAAAGCACTTACAGAACAAGGTGCAGACGAAGAACAAGAAAAGGTAAAAGAAGGGTTAGGGTTTTTTGGAGCTAATATGAGGGGTTTATGTACTACCCAAAGTTTGTAATTTGTAATGAAATAAATGAAACGGGTTGGTCTCATGAGTAAATATAGTTATGACACGTGTAGGCATATAAATGACGCAGTAAACTTTCCAAATCAAAATGCAATATGTCATTAGGTAGGAAGGAAGGAGTACTTTTTCATTACCCAATTTTTACTCAATTCATTATCCACTCAAAACTTTATAACTCATAACTATCTAATGTTACTTAATTTTTACCCAAATCACTGACAATACATATTTAATTCTTACCCAATTTCATTTTCTTTTTCATTTAATTTTAATACATATAATTAAAACCATATAAATATAAAACATAATTTCATTAAACTAAAAACCACAATACATAATAAAACATACTTAAATACGACTAAAAAACACTTAAATAAAACTAAATTACTTAAATAAAACTTAAACTAAGCCTCGGAATAATCCGAGTCCACAGTGTTGTCACCGTCGTTGCGGTGAATGTAGGGGTAGTGCTCAGGAGACTCGGCGGCCGCGCCTGGTAGAGGAGAAACGTACTCCTCACCCGGGTCAGAGTAGTAAGGTACATCTTGACCACCACCCACATTGGCTTGCGAGAATACCCCATGGTCTAGCGTCCGGGTCAATGTTGAATAAACGGCAAAATAACTTGATTCAGCCAGTCGATCTTTAGTCGAAGATATACAAGATGCTCATTCTCCGCAATGTTACGTGCATAACCCGAGGTAGTAAGTCGGTTGATTGCGGCTTCGTAAGCCGCTTTGTTCTCAGAAACGCCCTGAATGACGTTATTGACATCTGAGAGGTGTTTAGAGTCGTGATTTAGGTGAGTTTAGATAGCCATTTTACAATCACGAAGGTCCATTGTAGTGATTTTGGTTGAAAGGAAATTGTGGATGAAATGGAAATTCGGTGAAAATGAAAGTTGTGGTGTAAATTTTGGAAGAAGAATGAGGTTTTTATGGGTGAAAAGATAGAAAAGTGGGTTAAAAAATTTTTTTTTTAAAATTTTTTTTTTTCAGATCTAGCCGTTTGGGGGGGACCCACTCCTTGACAACGTTCAAAATTGTTGCCCAACCACTTTAGCCGATCAGTTTAATAACCCAAATTCCTACCCGATTGGGCCTTAGCCGAACCCTACCCGAACGCAAGGATTGGTGTAGCCGATCGGGTTCTACGTGCCCGATGCCTTACCCGACTCCACTCCTTCCTACCTTAGATGCGAAAGTTCGGGAAAAAAAATACTGTATGTACCAATGTATGAAACTCATCGATGCACGTTTAGTCTACACATTGCCCATCTCCAAATCAAGCTCCGCGCGTTACACCCTTTATTTATTTATTTTTTTAGTATTGATACTTTATTTTTAGTATCGATACAATGTCGTAAGATCAATAACCCAATTGGCAAAACCATCAATTTGAGTCCCACTTCTACTTGGATCAAACATAATGACATATTGGCATAAATTGAAAGCTAAAAAAAATAATATCCATAACTATGAATATAACTTATTAAAGGGTGATGAAGAATTTATTTTTTAGTAAGCTCCAACAACTTTTAGATAAATCACTTTTATTAGTATGTGATTTAGGAACTTCTTTTGTCAGAACACTTTTAAGAGTAGGTGAAAGCTATAGGTAAAATAGGTAGGTTAACAGGTGAAAGCTTTATGATACATTGGTTAAATATAAAGGTGAAGATGGCTAGGCCAATGCATTCACCTGCTGAAAGATGACAAATTAGTGGGCCAATGAGAATCTTTTGCAATATATTGTGTAAGGAAAATGTATTGGATTTTTAATTAAAAAAAAAGTGGGGACCAAATAATAGGTGAATGATTAAGAAGAAAAATAAAAGATGAAAGAGGTGAAAAGGTGATGCTGATGTGACAGGAAAAAAGTATAAGTGAAAAGGTGAACAGTTACTAATAGTCATAAACAAATTGCTTGACAAACAAAACTTACGAAATTATTACCTCAACCTTTCACAAGTTGCACATCGTTTTTTCCCCTCATGTGGAACCTTTCACAAGTTGCACATCGTTTTTTTCCCCTCATGTTTTGTTTTGTTTATTCTCTTAGCATTTGTAAAGGTAAATGAAAGAGGTAAATGAAAGGTAAAGGTGAAAAGGGTAAATGGTGAAGAGATGTAGGTGATGAGTGAAGGAAGGCGGAAGGTGATTATGATCACCTATTTAAAAAGATAAAATGTATGGTCCATTTTTACATATTGATTAAATGTATTGTGTTTTTAATTAAATAAAAATGGAGACTAAATGATAAGTGAATGGTTATGAGAAAAAGTAGAAGGTTGAAGAAATGAGAAGGTAATGTTGATTTAGCAGGAAAAAAGTGTAGATAAAATGGTGAACGGTCACGAATAGTCTTATAAGAGAATGATTTTTCCGCAATCTTTGATTGGTTGAACAGGAAATACTGAAATAGTAATATAGTATCTATTCATAATTTTTCCACTTAATTGGAAAACCATAAGACATATTCATCTTGTATTAAAATTTGCATCTTAAATCGGCTGAAGTTACAACAGAATATCACCCAAAAAAAAGACCAATGGAGTATTTGTCAAAGATTATTCATGAAGGGGAAAGAAGGGTAAAACACTAAAACTAAATCAGTATACTTCTGGTAATAATGTATATATATGGTTTTTCGGCTACAATATAAGCACCTTCAGTAATGACACCTCCCCTTTGAGCAGCACCACTTGATTAAGTCATTACTTGGATCTACAAAACACAAAAAGTTAGAGAAATTAAGACAAGCACATACATATTTGATATTTTTGAATATTTTTGCTAGGGATGTACACTTTACACTTGAAATGTAGTTTGCAAGTAGTTTCAAATGAGATACCTTATTTACAAGAATGTTTACTTGTTCTCTGTACATCTCCTTCAAATCTACTATGTCAGCCCGAAGCTCTTCAAGCTACATGGAGTAAACCATATGCGTCATTTATACAGAAGTGGCTCTTTCGGCCCATAAAGGTCAAATAGCTCAATTAAAAAATAGCAAAAAAAGGGAACTGGTCAAACGTACCTCCTCGTCCCGTTCACCCATCAATTCCAATGCAGCAGCGTGCCTGCGTCTTAGTGCTTCCAGCTCTGCCTTCATTCCAGGAAGCTGAGACACTTCTGACCGTAGTTTTTCGCACTGAACACAAATTCATACTCCACAATTAATACTCTAATGTGCACAGTCTGTTGTTACAATTATTGGATTTCTAGAAGTGCCAATAAAAATTAGATCAGAAAATGTACCTCTGCAGTCATTTTGACCAATTCTTCAGCAAGAGAGTCCCTGATAGATTCCATGGACGCCTAAAGGTAATTAACGAACATCATTACTATAAACTAGAATGTGTCTTGTATATTATCGTAAACATGTTTGTACATTTGCAAGAAAATGTTACGAGTCATGTAGGATGAAATTTACCAGTCTACTCATATAAGATGCAAGTTCCCCCTCCTTTTGGCGCAGGGCAGCTTCAAAGGCATTTGGTGTTTTGCTTTTTAAATGATATGAACTCATGGTAGCCTCTCCGGGATTTCTCCTTTCTGAGAGAGTATCAGACGAGTCTAAAGATGCCTGCAGGTAAAAACTTTCCTCCATACTACTCAAACTACTAGCACTAGAGAGTCTACGACTCAAACCTATACATGAAAAGTCAACAATAAATCTTAAGTCATATAAGATACAACTTAGAAAAACACATAATTTATAATACATTAATAGCAATTTTACCATTCTCAAATGAAGATTTCGTTCTGGCCATTGGATTTTGCTCAACGACAGCTGAAGATTGAAGATAAGCGGCCTTTTCAAGTTCCAACCGAGCAGTTTTTTCACGTTCGATATCCTGTCAGCAGCATCAACATAATTTATTGACTTGTTGATTTTGGTAAAGAAGGTTTGGGAATATGGTGCACTTTTGGTTACCGTTCACGACTATTTTTGTTCCAGAAAATATTCTAACAAAAGATATTTTATAGATAAATGACATATGGTACCTGCAGCAAAAGTTCACGATGGGTCAATGCTTCGTGGAGCTCTTGCTTATGTTTTTGCTTCAGTTCCCTTATCTCATCTTTCAGCTGATTGACATGACCTTCATGAGTATCGGCCTCTTCTTTTAGTGCCAAGTAATCCTGCCTGCTTTCTGCGGCTCTTTGTCTTTCTTTTTCAAGGGACCTCGTTAGTTGTGTTTGCTCAGTTCTCAAACATGATATCTGCCACATATTATCAGTATTTATTATCATTAGTAATCTTACTAATGGATAATCGGACCATTATTGGTCTCCATCAAAAAGAGATAAACCTAAACGACAAAGAGCAGCACCTGAGCTTCTAAAACATTTATGCGAGATGATGTTTGTGATAATCGTTCGTTGACAGCACGCTCTCTTTCCTCTGCTCCTTCGGCTTTTGCCTCTGCTTCCTGTTAATTTAAATATTAGCAACGCCAATAAAAGAAGGATGAAAAACAAATTCAACAAGATATTACAATCATATGTAGGACCTGAAGCCTTAAGTTCAAAGATCTCTCCACGGCATTCCAAGCTTCTGCCTTTCTAGCATTTGCTTCCTATTACCAAGGAAACAGCTTATTAAATAATCTAAACAAGGCAAAGATTGGAAACCTTAACAAGCAGTGGCGGATGGAGTTCACTACTAGGGTGGTCACCACCCCACCCTCAACACCAAGTTTTTCTTTGAATTTTTTTTTCTTTTTATGTTAAGCCCCAACCCAAAATACTACTCAAAACAGGGTCAGCCGTCAAATCTAGAAACAAACAGGTAATCATATCATATTTCGTGTTGTAGATTCGTAACAGAGATGTATGGTTTGATGTATAAAGATTTTTGTTACAGAGAATCAAGAAAGAACGAGATAGACGGGGAAGAAGGGTGGTCCACCTCTTTATATGTTTACCGAATATTTAATAGGATTGTAAATCATTAAATATACTTTTTTACCCTCTATTTTGAAAAAGTGTCAACTGTTCACTTATTCACTAAACAGCCCAACCAACTTTTTGTTTTACTACGTATTATATGTTCAGCACAATTTGTCCATCTTAAAACTCTATTAATATTATAATTAATATTAATTACCTCTAAATACTCTAGTAGCAAAGAGTCTTACTTTCTTACACAATGTTTCTATTTCGAATCATATAATAAAGAAAAAGATGGATGGAAACTGGTTACAAGCAAAAAAAAAAAAACCCAATTAACGCGTTACATTAGCGTAGAAAATGAATCGTCATATTTGGTAATTCTTAACCAAAGATAAACTTTTAAAAAAAATTATAAGGGTAGATTATTAATAGCGTTTTGAAAGTCCTGGATAGGGTTAGGATAGAGTGTCATTCTAAAACAAATGTACGAACTATATTATTATGTTACATATATTTTTATACTATGGTATTATAAGTCTTTGGTTTCAGGGCATTTAAAAAAAAATAATAATCAGGCCCCCGTCTTATTAAAGTTCTGGATCTGCCACTGTTAACAAGGCAAAAAGGAAACTAACCTGAATAGCCTCTATCTGCCTCATAAGAGGCTTAGTAGATTCAGGAACTTGTGTAATCGATTCTTCACGACGACGCTCACTTTCCTGAAGACCCAAAATACAGATTTTTGTATAAAGTTGTGAAGTAATTAAAAAATAAAAATAAAAAAAACAGAAGAGATGAAAATTGATTTTAAAGCCGAACACACTTGGTATCGTTTTTGAAGATCCTCAATGTCCCTCCTCAGCATATCTTCTCTAAACGCTGCCTGCAACAAACACAAAAATAATACAAATAGCCAACGTCACCGACCAAAAAAGAAATCACAAATCTGGGGTACAAAATGCAAACCTGCTGCTCCTTTCTGCTCAGAGTTTGCCTTAATTCTTCTAAAGTTTGAACTAGCATAACTTCACGCTCCTGTGCTTCTTTCAGGCGACTTTCTAGTTCAATCCGGGCTTCATCATTTGCCCGTGACTCTGCTAATGCTTCGGCTTCTTTGGCTGCACTTAAAGCATTTGTGTAAAATTCTTTTTGAGTTGCAAGTTCAGCCTGGTTTTTCTCTATTGTTTCTTGCAGCAGCTTTTCTGTAGCTGCCTTGTCCTTCTTTATACTTTCAACCTTGTTCTCTTCAACCTAGCAAGTTACCGCAAATGATATATATGTATAAAGGTGGCAAATCTGATCCATTAGCTTATGAATGGGTCATTTCATGTATGTATGATCTTCAAAAAGTCAAATGGGTCGAATGTAGGCCTGGATGTAACTTAAATGCATGTAACTAACTAGATCATTTTATTCCAATTATAAGATTGTTATTGGAATAATAGTTTTTGTATTATCATTTTTAATTTTTCCACATTAATTATTCATATAAAGTACAGTACGTTTTTGAACAGAAAGTGTTTTGGGTCAAACCAACCTGAAACACCATTCAACCTGCGCAAATTTGTATGACTCTGAAAGATATAATATTAAATTTTAAGATGAGAAACTTTGTAACAGATTTTTGAAGGAAATGAATATGGCATGTGAGATAGAATCAACAAAAGAATGGTCAGGATCCATATATCAGACCATAATTCTAGGGTATGTAACATATTTTTGAGAACATTTTCTAATGTGCATTTGAGGACTTGAGCTAACTAATTGACAACTATAAGTCATCGAAAGGGTTAAAGACTATGGTTACCTGTAGCTTAGTTATCAATCCTTTTTTCTCTTCTTCAAACTCTCTAATCTAGAAACACACAACAAATGAAAAAACATTAACAATGCAAATTGACAGTTTTGGTTTCTATTGGAAACTGCCAACTGGTGGTTTACTCAAGCTTATACCTGTGCACGTAATTTCCTAATTGTGGATTCTTGAGCAGCTTGTTTCTTGGACAGCTCTTCACCTGATTGAACGAAAAGGAGTAATTTCATATCTAATATTTTCTAAAAGTTGTAAATGTGTTTACAAGTGACCATTGGTGAAAACAAGGATAAGATGTGACCTGTGAAATTTAAAAAAGATTCGAAATATTTACCTTCTGCCATAACTTGGGTGATGATTTCATCTTTTTCCTTTAGAAGTGCAGCGGCATCACTCTTTTTATTTTGCTCTCTACGTAAGGTATCTCTTTCCCTTGTGAGAGCATAAACCTATATAATTGAAGCTGAGGGTTAAATTTGGAAACCTCTATTAATTTAATCAATAACATTAAAGAGATCAAAGTATCAAAAAGAATTAAAAACAAACAAATAGTTTACCTTTCTTTCAAGAGTGGACACCCTTTGATGATACTCTTCTCGTAACGACTCGACTTCAGCCTCATTTGATTTTCTCTGTTTAATAAAAACAATTTCAATCTAGAAGGCAACAGTAAGCGCACAAGAAAGAGAACATCTAAAAGTTTAACTTTACGGACGCAATCTCTACAGGCAGTTATGCTAAAACACTGATGCTAATAAAACTCATCATCATTTGAAGAAACAAGCTAATAAGCATAAACACAAAGATTGAACACCATGGGTGGGAATCAACCAGTCAGCATCGAATATGAGAGTGTAATTGCATAATCATACACACAGACACACACACACATATAAGTAAATTGTTACATCATCATACGTTTCTTTTGGCAAAAGCTATTTAGCTTGAATCCTAAGTTCTATATCGATAACAATAAACTTGTACATACCCTTTGATCCTCGAGCAAAGACTTGAGCTGCTCATTCTCATTCATCAGCTTTGCTATTTCATCAGCTTTTGCCTGACATCACATATAAAAATGGATATGATCCCAAGAATAATAAACAGAAAAAGAGCATTAATCCTAAAACTAGCAAGTGGTTGATCACAATGGCTTATATATTACGAAAACAATAAAAAGCTATTGAATTCTTCTATCCCATTCACTTTATTCTATGTAACTTGCCAGTGATAATAACTAGCAACAAAAGACCTAATTGTGTCATGGAATGCATCAATAAGCACCGAAATATAGAAGAGAAAATAAACGCCAGTATATTCGTTTTAAAAAATTGTGAAGTATCTGTATGCAGCAGCACTAAAGTTATAAGTAGATACATAATACATCAATCAACCCCCACCTCTCCATATTAAAATTCAACACTGCCAATAACATGTGTCCCCTCGTCATTTGTGTTTTAAAAGTTAGCATACAACCGCCACCTCATCCTTCATTATATCCATGTTACCAAACACCCTCCACCTCGTCTTTCTCTCTATCAGTGTTACCAACCATCCTCTCTTGCACCACCACCACCACCTGAAACAGCCACCCTGTAAGCCCCCTCTTTGTGCAGGAACAAGCCTAGTATGCACCAATAATGATGCTGAAAAGATTACAAGCCATATTATCTTCTTAGAAACAACTAATAAAGGTATCAATAGGTTATGCAGGTATTTCAGCTTCTAGCTTAAGATGATCATAAAATACAAAACTGAAGATGAAACCTGGTGGAATGAGTTACTAAAATCGAATGTACCAGAAATACCATTTATGTATGTGCTAACTTAGTCTAATTGTCACTTCCGTGCCAATAACATGGTAAATGATGTTATATCCAGAAAGAGCACAAATAACTAACAGAAATAGTATGTAAATAATCAAATGACAAGAAAGATAGAAATCTCTACCTAAAGTATCATTTTCATACCAAATGTGAATTTCCCAATAAGTTATAGTTCCAACTACGATATTATGCATAAACCGACCCCTTGCTTGATGTCTGTGTTAGTAGATATAGAGCTAATTGGTATTTGTAATTGATAGGATTGATGTGAAAACTAAAAGCAAAAAGGCAGCAGGCGATACATAATATTAAATGTACTCAAGTCACTTTTTAACACATGCCAATTGGTAACTAAGGTAATATATGGTGCACAGAACTGAGTGTAGAAGTTAATGTTTAGGTACCTGAGCTTGTCTAGCAGCTCCTAAAAGTGCAGTTTCCATCAACTTCATATCCCTCTTCACCTTCTCCAACTCAGCCATGGAATCTGCATTGTCGGGCAAAATTCTTTCCAAACTTGACCCTTGCTCGTTAACACCAGCTTGATGTTCAGTAGCATTTGAAACCATCTCACAAACAATCTCAGGAGCATCATCCGAAACTTGTAAACTTGGTTTGCCTCCATCCACCACATCCGACGAAGACTCCACCGTCTCCACTGCAGAAACTTCCTGCTTAATCTCTGCTTCTTGTTGTCTCTTTGATTCGTCTTCACTCTGTTGCAAATCAAGAAGAATCGGGCCCACCTCAGTTTTCTCAAGAGCAATAACTGAAACTTGATCTTCAGAACTCGTTTGGCCGTGTTCCGTTGGGTTCTGGTCAGGAAACTCTAAGCGCTCAGCATGATCAACTGCACTAAGCTCTTCAACAACACCCGAAGCTTCCTCGGGTAATAAAACATTTACATCCACGGCACTATCATCCACAACTTTATCCACTTGCTCATCGATAATAACATTCCCGTCGACCGACTTTTCCTTCCCGCAATGTGCTTCCTCTGAAACCAAAACCATATCCTTTGCTTCCTGTCCCTCTACAGCCTTCAAAGTTTCCACCTTTAGATCACCTTCTTCATGTGTAGCATCACCTTGATCACCAGTCCCATCCATCTCGCGTTCCCTAGATGACGATAACGGAGTACTTGAAGATTCATGGATTTCCTCAGATCCAACATTCTCAGACGGCTTTACACCATCCTCATCATTATCATCATCATCATTATCATCTTTCTGACCCATAAATGACATTAAATCCGTAGACCATAACCCTGAACCTTTGATAAAACACATACACTATCATCAAACAACATAACAGTAAAAAAATTCAACACGTTTAAACAAAAATGTGGGTTATATTTATTACGGTAACGGGTCATACGAATAAAACAAAACTAACCAAATTAGTTATTGATAACCAAACATGAACAAATCAACATATTACATATATTCAAATGTAGCATCACACATTCACAATGTTGAGTCTTATACAAATATGAAAATGGGTGGATTAGGATCACGACACCGGATGAAACGAGTAAAAGTAAACGATTTAAGTAAATTGAAGAAAGTTAAGTAAATTACCTTGAGAAGTGGAAGAAGCAGGAAGATTATTATTATTATCGGTTTCTGCATCTTGTTCTAAGCCGAGGGCATTGTCGAAATTCTTTTCGATAGATTTAACACCCTCACTGATCTTACTAACAGCTTCGGAGAAATCCGGAAAGTTTCCTAATGAAACCTTCCCACTAAACCAAGCCATTTTCCTCCTCCTCCTCCTCCTTCTCTAAATAATAATAATAATCTATCTATATAACTTGATAGCTATATAATTATCTCAACTAATTGAATATTATCCTAATTAACTACACAGATCAAATGCATCAAAAAGATATTTAAAAAAAAAAAAAAGTAGATAACTTAAGAGATGAAATAGGTGAGAACGATGTGGATCTAAAACTACATACAATTTATATGTAGTTAAGAGTAAATCGTTAATTAATGAATGAATTGGACTGCTAACGAACAGAACAGATGAGATTAGCAGTAGGGGCGAAATAAACAAATCTCTCAGCGGATTTTGCGTTAGATGACTGGGATCTTACACCTTTTATATAATAATTATTACAAATAGTAAGTACATATCATCAGTGTAGTATATGTATAAAACGAAAAAGGAATTGCAGTCATAAAATATATACTCGTATTGATGAATGTGAATATGAATAGGTAGGATGATTTTTAGTTTTCGTCTGTGAAAATTAACTGAGAAACAGCTCAATTTTATACAAAGTGAAAATCTTTTTACGGTGCACGCTAGCAACGATTATATGATTAGAGTGTGTGTTACTGTTTTTAAAACTATCATACGAGGGGGGATAACATGGGGATGTAGCTCAAATGGTAGAGCGCTCGCTTTGCATGCGAGAGGCACGGGGTTCGATCCCCCGCATCTCCATTTTTTGTTCAAAATCAATAGTGGCCCAACCTCCTCATTAGTTGCAATTTAAGTAAAAAAATAACACTCAATTCCTTCCTGCATCAGGTATTAGTTGCTAATTAAATCTGTTTATTTATTTTTATATTATTTTTTAAATAAAGTTACCGGTTTGTACTTTTTGGGCTAAGATCTATATATGTCGGTTTTATACTCGCAGTGAAGCACGAGTATACAAAAACCTTTATCGATTAGCGTAACTTGAGAAAAATCATTTCTTGTTAAACTAAAATCAATAATAATATTCATACACAACAAAACAACAAAGTATACTTAAAGGCTTGATCTTCTGTTTCGAAGCAAGAACAAAAGATACGTTAAGGACTATGGTAATATTTGGATTAGCGTTCACTTTCACTATTCTGAATATAGCTCCTTCATTACAACAACAAAATGGATACATAACATGTTGGACTGGCTCGAGTTAGGAAATATGTGAAAACCATCTTATTGATTCGGGCTTCTACTATTACAAAAAGATAAAGTTATATATGATTTTAGTTTTGATTGTGAATCATCACAGGAAAGCAGAATGGAATGGAGACTCATAAGTCATGTAACGGACGTAGTTGTTGACTTGTGGTATATGAAATGGTTTGTGCGTTGATTACCTTCTTTTTCTAAAGCCACCTCTTAACAAATATGGATCGCATCATACGACCTTGTCATATGATGTGTTGATATTAAAAACACGACTAATAACTATGACAATTGACCAAACAATTGTGAAAACTCGGTTCCAAAACTGAATTCTAGTTCTAGAGATAAAACTCACAATAACATTAGTATACAGGTTTTAGGTAAAATAAAACAAATATTAAAGTAAAATAAATAAAACAATAGGCTTTACATGAGTAGAAATCACTGTGCATCATAAATATCATCGTACATCAATTGCTTCATGAATCTTCGTGCATCAATTTAACTATGATCTAAGGGTCAAGATCTTATTATATTTGTTTTACTTTAATAGTTGTTTTATAATACTTAACCCCTTAGTATACATCCCTAACCAGAATCTTAGGCCTACAATCTAAATGTATGTTGCGTTGGGGATGAATTTGTTTTGAACTAATTTAGATACACAGAAATAATACTAAAAATACAGATGTCCCTAACTAAATTAAAAGCAATCACTTCATCGTTATGTATTTTGTAAAGGCATATAGCTAGTAAATAATAATGCAGTCATTTCTAAAAATTCACTTGATCAAACACAAAGTAAGTAAGTAACTGCTCAGTGCCGCCTTCTGCGGGTTTTGAGCCCTACTACCTTGACGGAAGTTAAGATGTAGGCAAACCTTACCTCTATCTAAGTAGAGAGGTTGCTTCCAGTTTCTACCTAAATGGTAGAAAAAGCCTCTAACCTTTGCATGGAATGAGGATCGAACCATGACCTCTGATCAAACACAAAGTGAGTTTACATAATCACAAAAATAACACAAATTCCTCACCAACATTGATAATCAAATCATAAGCATCACATTACAACCTTAACAACAACACACACAAAAAAAAACATCAAACAGGCATTATTCTAAACAGTCTCACTAGAATCAGATTCCAAGGGAATGCCGAGATCCTCTTGCGTCTTTTTGGGGGTATTTCGTTTGGGAACAGGAATAGCCAAAAAAGTCTTCATCTTGCTAATGGGTTTACATTTTTCAAGCTGAACAATATCCCCAATTTCAAATTGGTTTTCGGGGTCATGTGCTTGAAACTTCTTCTTCTTCCTAACCCTTCTCTTGTACTTGGGGTGTGGGGCCAAACGGGTGACTTCCACACTCACTGTTTTGTCGTTTACGGTGTTGATTACACGGCCTTGAAGGGACCTCATGGCCCGGATTGGTGGGAGGCAAGTGGGACGGCGCAAGTGGGTGGTGGTGGTTGGGGATGGTGCGGCGGGGATGGTGGTGGAGCCATGAAGGAAAGAAGTGGAGAGTGTGAGGGATTTGAGTTGGGAAATTGGGAGTTGGAGATGAAGGAGGGACATGGTTTTGGATTGGATTGGATTGGATTGGATAAGAGAGTGTAGAGGATGAATGTATGTATGTATTTGGGGATTTGGGGATTGGGTTTTTTGTGATATTGTGTGATACAGCCCTAGGTTTGTTACGGTGGTCTTTTTTAAGTTAGACATAAAAGAATACCATCAAATTGCGTCTATATGAGTTCCACCTAAAACCAAAGTGAAAAATTAGTTTCGAGTAGTAGTAAAGATATATATAATGTACAAAGTTTGTGAGCATTAACTTTTAAAAAAACATTTTCAAGACACACATTTAACATATTTTCATTAAATCTTATAACATGTTACTCAGCTCGCACAAAACAATGATGATGACAGCAACATCGGTTTGATGATGTTGGCGGCGGGTGGTGATGACATCGAATATTAATGATGGTGACGGCGTTGTGTGGTGTAGATTGATATAAAGGTGGTAACAAAAATATTTTAGAAGATAATTACTTAGAATGTAAATAATTAAGATAAATTGAATAATTTATAAAAACTGTTTTCATATAGAGTGTTCATTAAGGACAATTCCGTACTTTCCCGACTAACTATTGCGTAACACTTTTAAAATGGAAGATGGGGTAATTTCGTAACACTTTTAAAATGGAAGATGGGGTAATTTTCGTAAAGTAGAGATGACGGATAATCTCAATTAAAATCACAACTATTTATTAATTTACAAACTTACAATGTTACATTGTTTGTTTATATACCAATTTCATTTAACAAAATGTGTATTAACCATCAGCCTAGATGTATCATATTGTATGTATAGATCGAGAATAGCATGACACATATAATAGTCATGTTACTTCTCACGCCATTCAAATAGCATGACAATCATCATCAAACAATTGGCTTTTGTAGGTCAAACAATTTTAATACTATGAAAGTATGAATGAATGAGCTTACTCCTATTGCTTTGTCTAGTAAAAGTTAAAAATATTCTTTTAACTACTTTTTTTATATATTAAAAAAGGGAGAATTTATTCATTGTTATTCTTAAACTAACTCGAATGTCTATTCGAGAATATACCGATGGAAAAAATCAAAGTATATATACCTTATCAATGAGTCACCAACTCCATTAATATTATTTAACCACTCTTAATTATATACTCCGTATATCATTTTTAAGCAAGAGTTTGAAAAACTCTATAATATAAGTATCCAATAATCACCATGATGAGAATATGAGATAGGCTTATCTGTATATCTTCAACCAATCAATGGGTGGATGCCATATCTCTCACTTTAAACACTATATCCTACATGGCATGCTAACATCCATGCAACTAAATTAGCAAGACCCCACCATACCATCTACTGTTCATTCTCCACTCCATATACTATCATTCATTCATCATTTCGATTCACAATCACAAACAGACTTTGTCAAAGCTTCCATAAAATTATCATTTTTTAGTTAAAGCAATGGCATCTCTTGCAACATTCACACCCACCACCATTAAGGGTCTTGGTGGCAGTTCTCTAGCTGGAACCAAGCTTAACCTCAAGCCTGCTCGAGCCAGCCTCAAGCCCACATCATTCAGGTGCGCACATACACATATCTAGCTAGTTTATTATTATTATTATTATTATTGATTTGCATTGAAATGAGTCAGTTTTATATGGGTTTATTTGTTTTGGATTGAATATATATATATACAGAGCTGGTGCTGTGGTGGCTAAATATGGTGACAAAAGTGTCTACTTTGATTTGGAAGACTTGGGCAACACTACTGGTGAATGGGATGTCTATGGTTCAGATGCTCCTTCTCCTTACAACCCACTTCAGGTATTTTATATAGAGTGATTTACATAATTACATGTTGAATGTTTCACAAAGTAGTAAAAATATCAGGAAAAATTGTTTCACTAGTAAGTAGACTTTCCATGACAGGATATATATATATATATTTTTTTTGAAAGGTAACTTTTATTACTATTATTCACAGTACCATGACAGGATATATAGAGTATCTAGACATTGTATTTAACCTTAGTCTAAATCCAACTTAAAATGATTCTGCCATGTGTAGATAAACTTTCATATATTGCTACTTCCATCTAAGCTGCCACATTAACAAAAATGCTACTCTGTACATCCTATAGCATCATTTGAGATTGTATTAATTTAAGTTATTAGTTTCCTGTGACTTAATTCACACTTTCACATAGGACTAAGATTCTATAACCCTTCTTTATTAGATGTATATTGTACATTTGTACACTATGTATATGAGTAGTTATAGTTGTACACTTTTGTATATCTATTTTTGATGATGTACATTTTGATCAAAATTTTAAATTGCAGAGCAAGTTTTTCGAGACATTCGCTGCACCTTTTACCAAGAGAGGATTGCTACTCAAGTTTTTGATATTGGGAGGTGGATCAACCCTTGCTTACTTCAGCGCCACCGCTACAGGAGATGTGTTGCCGATTGTGAAGGGCCCACAACAGAAACCAAAGCTTGGTCCACGTGGCAAAATCTAATCTGATCAACAACAAGAAACAATTTAGTATGTGTTAAATGTATCTTTGCCACACTTTGTAAGTATGTTTGGTTCCTTTTTCAAGACTTATATTTCAAGCATTGGTGCTACTTCTTACAATGGTGTGATGTGGTAGAATCAACTACAAATATTTGCTTACTATTAAGATTGGGAATTTACCTGATGTTGATAACCTAACTGAATCTTTAAGAGAGTTCATCTTCAAACTCCGCGAAGATGGACTTTGTGTAAGAACATCTGCATGTTGTACATCTTCTATACGTGATAATACTTTGTGAGCCAAGCTCTCTAGTATTCTTGAATAGCTCTCAAGAATAGCATGTCCAACATCCTTTGGCATTAAGAACATAGCAACAATATGATCTGTTAGGATTCTTTTAATACTCTTGAGACCGAGCCGATAATTCCCAAAATCTATAAAACACTGCATATATATATAAGGTTAGGAAATTTCTTACTCTATTGTGTTCAATTTTGCTGATTTCTAGAGTAGTTTGAGGAATGCCAGGGTAGCGCTGTTTAAGTATTAGTAAGATTGTCTCTGCTCTATCTCCAAATTGTTCTCTCTTTTCCAAACTGACACCTGAACTCCATCCAGACCGTCCATCTTTAGCAGACACCTTCCTTTTCCATATTACCACAGATGCCTCGATTCTACTCTTGAGGTCAACTATTTTATGATCTGTTGTCAAATCCATGGATAAAAGGAAGTTCTCAGGATCAAAGTGCTCAACGGTTATACTTTTATAGATATAGTCTCCCAAGCTTGCACGTCCATTCTGCCATAATCAAGAAGGAAACACAAACAATCAATAATCCATATTTTCATTAGCGGTGGCAGTATTGGCATGTCTAGTAATGGGTTGGGATTGAAACAGTTCTGATTTTGTACAGGTCGGGTTGACACAATAACAGTTTCTTGTATGAACATTTAACTATGATTACGAAAACAATACCTTCACAAGGAATTTTGAATATAGATAATTTAGGAGGTTGTATGCATTCAAAAATAGACTATGGGGCTATGGGCGACATTCACCCCGTTTGACTCATTTGCACTTTACCTGTTAGGGATAACATGTAACCAAATTGACCTATATACAACTAAGTAAGTTGACATTGCCATCTCTATGTTTCATCAATATCCAACTCTACTAGAACTATTTCATATTTTGATACAAGATACCTTTGGAAGGGTTTCAGTATAGCTTTCTGGAACCTCCATCTCCATTAGAATCTGGGCGTTAATGGCCAAGGCTGCTTTAAGCACTTGGTGAACTGAGTCTTTTTGAAACTGCAACCATTTCCTTGTAGCGTCAGATAAACCATCCGGGGGAACCTTTGGAGTTGGTAACCACCATTTATCCTCTTCCCTCTTTTTCATACTTTTTGCTTCATTGTCATTTTTAGATGCATAAGTAAACTCATGATCTCCTTTGAAGTTATCTAGGCATTCCTGGTCATATGATCAAATCACACACAATCGAACAGAAAATGTAAAACTAGCCATAGAAGTGGCAAAATGGGTAGGTTGGGCGGTTAGGTATCAAAATTGTAACTTTTTAAATGGGTTGAGTTGCACCTGTTCGGGTTGACCTGAAACACATTTGTCCAAAATATAAACCGAGTCATTTGGCAACTTTAAACTGCTTAACCCATCCAACGTGAATCATACTTAACATTTGTACAAAAGTATATTATGCCACCAAAGGTGATACCTCTTAGCTGCTTACAATAATGTTACCCACTTGACCCATCAGAAATAAATTTTGACCTTGGTCAACATTGCCACATCTATGATACGAGTTCTTCTCAAAATCACACCAAGTTTGGGTTTGCTAAGTAAAGCATAAGGCTGGTAATCTTACAATGAGCATCGCGTCAAGCTTCCTTAATGCAGGAATGTTCATGTGGAGGTCGCTTCGTTGCCTTGTAACCATTACCTATTATATTAACAACTTGGCCCTTATAAAAATGTTGGTCAACATTAAAGAATGGAATTCAACCCAAATCACATATCAAATTCCTTTGTCCCATATATTGTTCAGAAACAATGCATATACAGTTATAGGCAACATATAAAGAGAAAGGCTACCTCCATGTTTACGCCGTTTGTGTTTTGTTTTGATGCCACAAATTCAACGATGTGATCGGTTACAGATAATAGCCAATCCATTTCCCTTCGCCACCTTGCTTGTCGTTCTGGTGGCATAGGTTCTAACCTTGATTGTTCCCCGAAAACAGAAGCTATATTAATTGAATCAAGAAATGTACAATTAAATATTTGTAAAACCATATCATATAGTAAGCAAAATTGAAAAATTCAAATGCATATAATACCTGCTAAATTTGTAATGGCATTTGACAAAGCCAAAGCTGACGAAACACCTTTTCCTCCGCCAGACATATCCTCACCTAGAAGCAATTTCGCGAACTTCTCCTTCATCATCTCCATATCTGAAAGTTAATTGAATTCAATCAATCCAAAAATAGCATCTAATGGAATGCAATATGCCTACAAATGCCAAATACCTGAATATTTGCCATCATTGTTTGTAGTGGTGCCTTCATCACCTAATTCAGCATTCATATTTTGCTCTTCCTCGGCTGCTCGAACCATTTTGATGAATTCGAGCAGCGAGGTTTATAAATTGAAAATGAAGACAAACCAATGAAAAGAATGAACAACTTTTTTTTTAATTTTTTCTTGTCCTTATAGAGGTAGATGAAAAAGAGGGAGAGATATATATAAACCTATGCAAACAGGTTTATCTTTGTTTTGGAGATTTTTATTGATTTCACCAGAGAAAGATTTATTTTTGGAGAAACAAAAATGGAAAGGATTATTAGCAAGGATGAAAAGATGGTGGTTTGCATGGAAAGTGAGAATCAAAAGGAAATCAGAGTCTTAAGAGAATAAACATATGCCACATTAATGTTTGTTTTTTGGCCTGTGGATTTTGTTTAACTTAACACTAACTTTAAAATCAAGAAAGCATTAACTAATTCAAACAGAATATTACAAAATTTAAAAATTTGATTATTCGTTACTTTACAACAACTAAAAAAAATGCTAGATATTCAATTGTTATCCTTCATATATATATAAAAAAAAAAGAGAGAATGATTAAGATAGACGTATTCAATGTAATAACCTTTTTAACCCGCAAATTATAATCATAATCATTGACGAATCACTAGCCCATTCGATTATCTTTACTTCTCACATAAATCAATCCAACCTGGCTTAACATGAACCCCGATTTTTGTCACATGAAGTGAAAAATATACTCGTAGTATATTTTATAGCTTCTTTATTTTTTTCTTTTTTTAATTTCAACTTTCAATCAGAGCATATCCGACCCAGAGTGAAAGTGACGTGTTAGTGTTGCGATTAACCTAGTTGGTTTTGGAAATAGGACCATAGGTTTGACTTTTATGTTAGCCGGTTGTTATGTAGACCTTATGTTTTTTATATATGTATGAGCATGATACATTCGACCTTCGATTGGATTGAGCTAAGCATGGTTCAAAAGAATACTATATATATGAACTAGTCAAGCCGAAGTAATTGCACATGTCCAACAGCCGGGTTTGAGTCCTTTTCAACTCTTTTTTTCTGCGGTTGGTTGTGGTTTATAATCTATCGTCATTTAATGGTTTCTGATGCCCTATAGCGATATCACATAATAAGTCCTATAAGACGTGAAGTTCAAATGTGTATAAAGAAATTCAATTTTGAAAAGAAAACATGTAATTAGTATATACAATAAGTCAACAACAACTATGTCGTTAATCGTTATGTTACAAGCTACAACATGTAAATTCTACTGGTCACCTTGAAATTTTGCCCTTATTTCAAATTACTTTTCTTGTACGAGTATTTCTTAGATGAAATATTGGTGGTTAAACATTTGCAACATATACTCGTGGGCCGTGGCTCTCAATCGATATTATTGTCAATGTCGGTGTTAAGGTTAAAGTAACAGTCTTTCTTGTGACATAGTATGCCCCAAGTGTATGACTTCAGCAACATGAAAAGATAATTCTCGCAATTGCTAGATGAGATTACAAATGAAACAAATTTGCAAATAACTAAGTCAACATTGCAGGACTGATATAATTAATATTACCCGAAATGTATTTAAATAAAAAACTTTTTTTTATCTATCGAATGAATACTTTGTTCTCGTCATTTGAAGGTAAAAAATCTGTTTCAATCATGAAACCGATGGTGGTTGTATATTTGGATAAGTGGTTGAATAATTATATGTGGTGGGTAATATTCGTTTTTTAAATTTTTGGAAAATCTTATAGAAGTCATTTTCTACTCCCACTATATTTAATAAGCCTATTCGGCAATCGTTTGTTTTACATGGTAGTTTTTTGTAATACCCATGTGTTTTTTGTGTATCTAATTTTATTTTGATTCTAAACAAGACTTGTTAAATCAAACTTTTATTAACATTTAAAAAGAGAACCAGAGGCCAGGCGATCTCAATAAGCCCGAAAAGGCCAAACCAACCAGCCAACTTTCCTTGATAGATCATGGAAGCCATCACTGTACTCCAGACGAACCCGATTAATTCTTACCTCGAACAAGAACTCGACAAGCGTTTTAATCTTATTCGCCTTTGGAACTTTCCAGCTGATCAAAAAGAAGACTTGTTTAAGGAAGAGGAGAACAAACGTGACATCCGAGCCGTGGTTACTAACCCAGTCGTTCCTACGGACCGCGAGTTTATCGACTCGTTACCCGGTGTGGAAATCGTGTCAAGTTTCAGTGTTGGGTTAGACAAGATAGATTTGGGGTATTGTAAGGAGAAAGGGATTAGAGTTACCAACACGCCTGATGTGTTGACCGATGATGTTGCTGATATCGCCATTGGTTTGATATTAGCCACGTTAAGACGGATTTGTGAATCTGATCGCTATGTTAAGGCTGGATTATGGAAAAAGGGTGATTTCAAGCTGACTACCAAGGTTCGATTACCTTACTTAATTGATCGAATTTGCATACTTACTTGACATGACCATGATTTGGAATTTGTTTGGTATATACTATATGATTTGTTAACTAACATACTCCGTAGTTAGTTAAAAAAAAATGTACAACACACCTTTTTTTGTAAGATGTTTTTTTTATAAAAACAAGCTATTCATTTTTAAGTAAATGCATAACTACCTATGTCTGAATCACTCATATTTCGTTTTTGACGGAATTGAGAATTTTTTTATATCAACACTTACAGTTAACTTATTTTTATTACAGATATATATGAATGTTATGATGTCACAATATATGAATGTAGTTTTTAAATCTTTTAGTTTGCTATACAAAAAGGAGCGGCGGCAAAACTTGTTGTCTATTTGTCTTATATTTCTATGTAAATTACTAAGTTTTAAATATAAGATTTACTAAGTTATTCTTTAAAAATATGTATTGTTTGATTTAACTTTAACAACTGAAATTGTTGAAAAAGAATTCATTGAAGAGGTTTGGTTCGTAAAATTCTTTAAAACTTAGATGATTAAAATGTGAATTCATGTCATATCTTGTTTATTTAAGGAGAATAAAACTGTTTGATATATTAAAGAAAAAAATGGTAATCTTTCCAATTCGATCCAAGGAAGAAATTCGAAATTTTAAATAAATTGGATAAAATTTTAAAAATTACAATGAAACTAAAATTATTGGTAAAAACAAATTTTTAGTATTTATAAATTTATGTAAGTATTATTGCTTATATTTAAAAAAATATCTATCAATTATTTTTATTATTATTGATAAAAGTTTAGTATTATTACTTAAAATACAAATTCATTGATTATTACTATTATCATTAAATACATATTATGAGTATTATAATTTTATTTGATCTTAGTCAATCAAACACAAACAAATTAAAATCCATTAAAGTATTAATTCTATCTTATATTATCTCATCCATTCTGATTTTTAATTTCTTCATATATTAAAAATATTTGACCAAATGTCTTAAAAAACACTATGCAAATTAGTCGGTCCCTAAAAAAAGTTGTGATTGGATAGAAACGAAATTCCAAATAAATATTTGGTTTGAACATTTTGGATGAATACTTAAACTTCTTGTACATATAAAAAGCATATCAACTTAGAAAGTTTTGTCTGATTATTACTCGTGGTATTTTTCCCTATCAAATTTAATCCACATAAATATAAAATAAAAATAAAAGTAAACCAATAGTTTGCAACTTTTAGAAGAAAAACAAAACATCCTCGTCCCTGAATCATCTGTTTATTAGTAAGCCAATCAGTCGGTCAAAACCAGCATAGCCAATCAGTCAAACGGACCAGTATGGAATCCATGGGTGTGGTAATGACATTCCCAATGTCTTCATACCTCGAACAACAACTCGACGCCCGTTTCAACCTCTTCCGTCTCTGGACCATCCAAAACAAACCCGACTTCTTCAAACACAATTCCGCTTCCATCCGAGCCGTTGTCGGGAACGCCAACGTCGGCGCTGACCGAGAACTCATCGACTCGTTGCCCGCTCTGGAAATCGTGTCGAGTTTTAGTGTTGGGTTGGATAAAGTAGATTTGGGGTATTGTAAGGAGAAAGGGATCAGAGTCACAAACACACCTGATGTGTTGACTGATGACGTGGCTGATTTGGCTATTGGTTTGATTTTAGCCACGTTAAGAGGGATTTGTGAGAGTGATCGATATGTTAGAAATGGCTTGTGGAAAAAAGGTGACTTTAAATTGACTACTAAGGTACCAGGCGCTGTCACCACTACTTCCATTTTTCTCATTACATCTATCTATACTCTGTATATCTATCTCTATATTCTTTGCATTACATATGATTTTTTTTTTCTTTCGATATGTTTACCCTTGGAGATATGAGTTTGAATGCGAGTTCATTTCGGTTAGTCAGTTAGTGTGTGTGTGAAAATGGTTTCATGTATGGGCGTATGGCATTTAGAATAATGAAAACCTTGTAGAGATGGCCATATATTGGTATGGTATTTATATTAAATGAATGGTGGTATTAACTATACCTAACATATACTCTAAAAAGTTTGTCCTTGAGGATGTGTTAGAATAGGTGTCAGCGTTTGCGACGAATAGGATATAAACGGGTAGACAAATAGGGGTCCCTATTCGGGTTAAACAGGGAAAGTCAAGCCTTTCGCTCAGATGTATGCAGCCTAACCTGTATTTTTTGAGTTCTTTTCAGTCGTTTCCTAGACTTTCATTTTTGCCTCTATATTTGTTCTGGTCAATTGGTGCTTAGATATCATTTGCACAGGGGACTCATAAAAGCATGCTTGTTTGAACGTGGTTAGTTTTAGCTGGACAGAGAATGACGGGAAGTTGTTTTTATTCTTCCCAGATTTCTATGTAATGCTCCAGTACTTACTTTTAGGTAATGACTCATAGTATTATAGTCTATCAGCCACCTTTAATCCTTACCGTTATCATTGCCACCCTCTTAAACCCCCAACCAAGCACTACCTCTCCCTCATAGGGATCGGAGACTAAAGTTGATAACTTTTACACTTTATCTTGAAACGATTAAGTTGTAGACGATTAGGGCTGTAAGTGACTTCCCAAAAGAAATTCTGAAGTTTGCCATTGTGCAGGAGTTTATCTAAAGTTGATATAAGTAAAAGGGTTAGCATTGCCACCCTGGTATATATTTTTAATGAAGTCTGAAACATATCTATATTTTAGAAATGGCTAAGATTGAGATATTATATATGGCCGATAACATCTGGAGTTTGCTCCTAAGTGAGGTCGTTAACTTGCCTACCCCACACGGTTATGTCACTTGGCTAATGAATTGTTTAGAGCCAAACTGAGGAAGCTACAGCCTGCAGGTTCCTTAACTTTCAGCATGCAGATAAGCACATAAACCTGACAATGTGGCTGTATTGCTGTAATATAGGCTACATTATGTAAAGATTACATCAGACTGCTTAGTTAATAATCTCCTTCGATGATGATTTGCTGAATTCTTTGTTTCCCTTTATCTCTCCAAAAGGAAAAAAAGAGTTCAATGCGTTTAGCTATATAAACTTCGTTTGCTACTCTTTGTTTCCTTTGGCTACATTATGTGGCTGTCTTGCTGACAATCTATTTCACATTTACTGTAGCTCAATGCATTTAGCTACATAAACTTAGTTTGCTTTCTTAACTTGGATTCTCTGGCCCACCCAGAAAATCACACAGAATTAGACTATGGTTATTCATCTTTAACTTTCAATCTTGCAGTTTAGTGGCAAAAAAGTTGGAATCATAGGTCTTGGAAGAATCGGCACAGCAATTGCTAAGAGAGCTGAAGCATTTAATTGCCCCATTAGTTACTATTCCAGATCACAGAAACCAGAATCGAAATACAAGTACTTTCCCAGTGTTGTTGAATTGGCTTCTGACTGTCAGATACTGATTGTGGCCTGCCCATTAACAGAAGAAACCCGCCACATCATTAACCGTGAAGTCCTTGATGCTCTAGGTCCTAAGGGGTTTCTGATCAACATTGGGAGGGGCCCACACATAGATGAACCTGAATTGGTATCTGCTCTTGTTGAAGGTCGGATAGCTGGTGCAGGTCTTGATGTCTTTGAGAATGAACCTCATGTGCCCGAGGAGTTGTTTGGTCTTGATAATGTAGTCCTGCTGCCCCATGTTGGGAGTGGAACTGTGGAGACCAGAAACGCGATGGCTGATCTTGTGATCGGAAACCTAGAAGCTCACTTTAACAAGAAACCACTGTTGACACCAGTGGTTTGAGTGTATAACAGTGATGACAGTGACATATCAGTGACTTTAATCATTTGGTCACTGTATGTGCTGCTTGTTTTTCATCTCTGATTATTTTAGCAGCTTTATTGATCTTCTGTACCATGTCCATTTCATGGATTCTGCAAGGAAAATAAATATATATGCAAACCAGACATAGCATGATCTTGTTGGTCAACAATTCACCTTCTTTCTGTGTCGTTTTAACTTGGTGCAGAGGTTGTTCCAGTTGTTTCGATCTGGTTGAACACTTCAATATGCTATATTTTAACACAAGTATAATTAGTTAGCAACTTAAAACGCTCAGCATCTTCTGTCAGTGAATATGCTAGGATTTGAAGCTGGTTTATCTCCCTTCTGTCCTCTTTTTATGTTTGATTCTTTAATGGCGAAGATCATGACAACCAACAAATGTTTCTTTACTAAAACAGTAACTTCATTCTTATGATGCAAAAACTCTGATAAGTTTGTTTTTTTAAATGTTTATCGACCTGTTAAATTACAGCCAAAGTAAATCTTAAATTGGCGGATCTACGGGAACAGCTAAACATAATTCAGGACTATTCAAAGTAGAAAGTCCCCTTCTTACGGATACATCTCTATCTGGTCTAATGTTTGCTTTGTGTAAATGACTAAAGGATCCATGTTCATACAATGTATCATAAAAATCTAGCGTTGTACCTGTTTAATAGAATGGTACATTGAGTAAAAGTGTGTTGGGAAGTCAAAGTTTCCATCTACCCTCAACTCTTTCTAACACCATACTGAGCTGACCTTTTTTTTTTGAACAGCAGTGGTGATTGGACTCAGCGGCATGCCTCTTCATCGTCTGGTAGAGATCGACCACGTTGTGTTTGATTTAACTTGTTTCAATTGTTTAAGTATACGATGTTTTCCACATGAGATATAAATGGTCCAATTGGTTCAACACTTAGTTCATGATACATAATCTCAAAGCAACTTTACAAATCAAACCAATTGGCAGATGACCGTTTCAGTAAAAAAAACAAACACGAGTTCATTTCACTCAAAAGATTGCTTGCCTTATCAAGTATACAACAATGAAAAAGATTACAAGATTATCCTTCTCACGCGATACAAAGGCAAAGAAAAAAGTATAACTGATCCAGATCTAAACTACTGGAGTTAACAGTGGCTTCTTGTTAAAATGAGCCTCTAGGTTCCCAACGACAAGATCAGCCATCGCCTTTCCAGTTTCCACTGTGTCACTCCCAACATGAGGTAAAACGACTACATTATCAAGACCAAAGAGCTCCTCGGGCACCTCAGGTTCATGCTCAAAAACATCAAGACCGGCACCACCTAGCCGGCCTTCAACAAGAGCAGACACCAATTCAGGTTCATCTACGTGTCCGCCCCTCCCAATGTTAACAAGAACCCCCTCTGGACCCAATGCATCAATGACATCACAGTTAACAATGTGACGGGTTTCTTCTGTCAGTGAACATGCCACAACCAGGATATCACAATTGGAAGCCAATTCAACAACACTGGGAAAGTACTTGTATTTGAATTCCGGTTTCTCTGATCTAGAATGGTAACTAATGGAACAGTTAAATGATTCAGCTCTCTTAGCAATAGCTGTGCCAATTCTGCCCAAACCAATTATTCCAACTTTTTTGCCAGTAAACTGCAAGTATTACACACATAAATATGAAAAACCAGTAATAGTTCAAGTTAAGCATTTACAAATAGTATAAACTTTATAAAATTATACCATAGTTTCTGCAATATTTGAGTGACTTAAATTGGTATAAACTTTATACAAGTATATCATATTGAGACCATGTATGGCAGCATTTAGAACAGAGGTAAGAATTGAACCTTGGTAGTCAGCTTGAAATCACCCTTTTTCCAGAATCCAGCCTTAACATAGCGATCAGATTCACAAATCCGTCTTAACGTGGCTAATATCAAACCAATGGCGATATCAGCAACATCATCTGTCAAGACATCAGGCGTGTTGGTAACTCTAATCCCTTTCTCCTTACAATACCCCAAATCTATCTTGTCCAACCCAACACTAAAACTTGACACGATTTCCACACCGGGTAACGAGTCGATGAGTTGTCGGTCTGCACCGATGTTAGTGTCCCCGACAACGGCTCGGATGGAAGCGGAATTGTGTTTGAAGAAGTCGGGTTTGTTTTGGATGGTCCAGAGACGGAAGAGGTTGAAGCGGGTGTCGAGTTGTTGTTCGAGGTATGAAGACATTGGGTATGTCATGAGCACACCCATGGGCTGCTGCTGCTGCTGTTCCATGATGTTTGGTTTTGTTGATTTTTTATTGGCTAGTGCTAGTCAGTAAATAATGTCCGAGGACGTGTTTGGGGATTTATAAATGATTGCTCTGTTACCTAATCCAAAATTACTCGTAATGCACACTATGTTTATTAACTTGAAATGTCATTAGAGTATTTAAATCGATAAAACAAGAATTTTTCCGAAGTCATGTCATCAGATACTTATCATTGTAAATGTTAAGTTTATAAAAATTTAACTTATATAAACCATCAAGTCTTAATTTATCTTTTCATAAGCTTATCATTGTCAATGTCCTATAAACCATGTCACGTTTCAGTCTAATATTGCTTCTTTTTAATTATCAAATACGAGTATCAAGTTAATTCACTTGGTGAAAAAAAAACACACACACAAGAATTTGACTCGTAAAAACATGGAAAGGAAAACAAGAGCCTGCAACTCACCCTTTCAGGCTTTCAGCTATCAAACTCATAATAACTAACTACGTCTTGTTTAGTCGAACAAAAAGGAATACAAACTTCAACGACTGCTCGAGTTTTACGCTTTATATTGCGTACTGATCTGAGCCAGATTCTAAAGATCTATAGCAGAAAATGAAAACATAAAACTATTTGACTACTACAAACATAAGGTTAACACATCATATACAAACTTCAGTCAAGTCTGGCCTTTTCTCGTCTTCTTCTTCCTGCTCCTTTGATGCTGTATTAGTTTCAGATTTCTTACCGTTATCCTTTTTCTCTCCTATCTTTAACCCTTGCAATCCATCAACACATGATTTCTCTGGCTCATCTGGCACATCTGGTTCCACCACCTTATCTGGCATACCCTCTCTGCTGCCCACGACCACCTCGTCTCCAGTCATTGCAGGTAACCCAGCACCTTTCTTTGGCACACAAGCGCCGGGCAGACCAGCCTCAGATGTGACTCCGGTGAGCTTATCACCGGAAGTTCCATTATAAGGCCATGGGTCGTTAACACATTCTTCGTCAGATTCATCATCTGATGTGTGGAAAATACGTGAGCGAACTGCAGTAGCAGCTTTGAGAAAGGCTTCTTGTATAGAGTCTGGGGGGAGTGCACAGTCCTCAAGACCTGCGTCTTCAAGACGAGGCGGCTGGATTTTATTCAACAGGCTACCAACCTTCGCTTCCCCAGTGGCTTCCATCAGTCAATTCTTAAAAGTTCAACCCCTAGCACATGAAACAATAAATGAATATAAAAAGAATATATGGAACCAGAGCTCAATGACAAATAAACGTATAGTAAGTATTCTGAACGGAAAATCCGAGGTCACTGTTTTAACCCCCTGTATCATATTAAGCAAGACTGGCCTGTCGTGGAAACACCGCATATTTTTTTAAGACAACATTATTCATCGTGAGTTGCAAATATATAATAAGACAAGAAGATCAATATTCAGATCTGCATATCAAGTGACAGACACTTATGGAAACGTTTTCATTTTTTCAACTTTCTTTTTTTTCCCAGATAAAACACAAATTGCTAAAAATAAAAAAGAAATTAACAAGTATCATGCAATCAAATCAGTTTTTGACCACACCATCTTAAAGTGGCAATAATTAACTTAAGTGAAAAGAATATATGATGTTACCCATATGAAGGCAGTTCTGTACTTTCGATATAAAAATGCAAACAAAGCATCAGCTAAGGTTGCATTTAGTTGGAGAAAACTTTCTACAGTTTTATGTTTCTAGCTTTTGAAATAACCGAGGAGACTTTTTTATCTCTTGAATACTATTTAAAAGTTGTAAGTGTGTTCGAATACTACTGCAACTCTAATTCAGAAAACATGTTCAAATAGATAGGTTCTCATCAGTTTTCTAATTGGTATTGTTAAAAATAAATTAGACTACAAAATATACAACATCATCACTATACGCAAATATGCGTAATACACTTAGTCAGCTTAATAATAGCATGAGCATTCATCTGAAATTAATGTTACATACTTGTATGATCTAACTTCAAATACTTATAGCCACTTATGTTATCATCACTTGGTTGATTTTATATATCTGAATTCTTATGTTACCATTAATATTTCAAAAAAATAAAAATTTGACTTAAAAGTCAGAACCTGCCCCTAAGTGCAAGAAAATGACTAACACAAACTGAAATTACCGGAAACTAAGTTGATGAAAAACTTGATTGTAACAAACACTGAATCAAATGTATATACAACTTGCAAGAAATCTGATGGATACAAAATCTAATTAACAAGTCAAAAAGAAACAAAAACTTGATTATATACAAATGACCACAAGTAATTGGACAGAAAAAGAAAGTAACAAGACTAACAACATGGTTTTTTTACTTTTCAAGTTTTCATGGAGGTTTTTTTCTCTGATTTCCACAACTTAAGACACACCCTAAAGATTTCTATGATCCAGAATAGACAAAGCATAAAATAAAAAAATGATAGGTGATAAAGAGGACATGGTGAAGAAATCCTAATGAATGACGGATTTGGATATATTTTATCACATGGATTGAACATGGACACGATAAAACAAATAACTAGATATAACTCACAACCAATGCTCTCATTAAGTATGCGTGACTCAAGAAAGTCAAGGATGGAACTTTTAAGGGGCCAAAGGGGGTTCCAGCCCCTCCAAATTTTTATTTTTAATACCAATTTTTTATATATTTTTCAAAAATAATTTTCATTTTACATATTAGCCTCTCTAACAAAGCTAAATTTTATGTCTCATTGAATTCCGCCCCTCCATAGCAATTGTTCAAGTTCCGCCATAATAAGGAGCTTAAAAGATCACCTTGGAGGTAAAGAAGCATGGTAATTATAGATCAAGATGAAAAAGGCAGCGAACATGTACAAGCTATAAGTCCTCACCGAGAATATAGAAAGAGGATATAATTGCTTTTTCATTCACATTTTTTAAAGAGATGCCCTCCATTACCGATCAGTCTTGAGAACTAACCAGTGAATGAAGATCAATTTGTTCGGGTGTGGGAAATTAAGCAATGTCGAACGGACAACAAAAAATTCTAAACCTCAAAAGTCGTAAATCAACATTGGAGACGAGTGTATGCAAGAAAGAAAAAGGACAGCGGCTGAGAAGATTCAAGGGTCCAGAGTGTCAAGTTTCAAGACTTAATTTTATGATTAGTAATTTATTATTTTTAGTAATACCTTGTGCACCAAGTTAGGGTATTTTGTCTGCTTAATTAGATAAGGCAATAGGCCACCGTGTTTTATTCATTCAGAAAATTGTCTAGGGGTCGTGTAGGAGTTCCTGGTACTCAGAACCAGTTTATCTATATTAACAGCCAACTTGTTTCGGTTCTATTTGTGTTTATTCTTGAGGTTTTCACTTTTGCTGTGATTCTCTGCTTGGTACCTATCAATTGGTAATATCAGAGCCGTCCATTCTGTCATCTGCAGGTAATTCTGATCAATGGCACGTAAGGTAACTGAGGTTGATAGCGATTTACAGCACTTGAAGGCTGCTTCAGTGCATTTTCAATTGGCTTCTAAACAGTTCCAGGCAACGACAGAAACCAGGTTAGATAAATTTGAGTTGGCTTTGGTTAGGTTGCAGGAAACTACTGATAAGCAACACAAAGTACTGTTGGGGATGCAAACTCAGATCTTCGCGGCGCTGGCTAAGTTGACTCCAACCCAACCATCAGCGACGCAACCAGGAGTTACTATGCCTGTGACAGCTTCAGTTTTGATTCCCAGTCCTAGGGTGTCAACATTGAACGGTCCTGTGTCAAGGGGAGGCCCCAGTGGTTTGGGTCTGAGCAACGATGAAGAGGTGAGTGCCAACCGCCGACCTACTCCTCCTGGGTTTGTGGGGTTTAATTACTTCCGACCAGCGGAAACGGGAGGAGTTACCAGGGCTGAGGATACTTGGCCAGAAGAGCTCCGGAGTTTGGAACAGCCTTTGAATGGGGCAAATTCGTGGGATATGGGACAACCATTGAATGAGGCGGATTATAGGTTGCGTAAGTTGATGATGCCCATGTTTGATGGCGAGGATGCTTATGGGTGGGTTTATAAGATGGAGCGATTTTTTGATGTGCAGGGGTTCGTGTTACCGAGGGATCGTTTAAGGGCTGCAATTTTGTGCTTAGAGGGGCAGGCCCTTACGTGGTTTGAATGGCATGAAAAACAGGAACCATTTGGTCATTGGGACATGTTGAAAGATAGTGTCTTGGATAGGTTTCAGCCATCGAAGGCGGGTACTTTGCTTGAGCAGTTTTTAGCGATTAAACAGAGAGGAACGGTCCGCAAATATGTGTCTTTTTGAAAAATTGGCAGCTCAGTTGGAAGAAATTCCGGAGGATGTAATGATAGGGACTTTTATTAAGGGATTGAAACCGAAGATTCGTTTGTCTGTTTGTCTTTTACAGCCGCGCGGGTTGACTTCAACGATCAAATTAGCTATTATGATTGATGAAGAATGTATTGGTGGGAGAATGGATATTGGAAAGGGAGGAGTTAAGCAAGTTTCGGGACTTCCTGGGTTGGGGGTTAAAACCGTGACTGGAGGGTTGTTAACTGCTAAGACGGCGACGGGTGATACTAAGGGTGGGGATGCTAAGCCAGCATTTAAACGGCTTACTGACACCGAGGTTGCTGATAAGCGCGCTAAGGGATTATGTTTTCGTTGTGATTGTAAATTTGGACCAAGTCACCGTTGTCTGGAAAAGAGTTTGAGGTGTTGATCGTGTGGGAAGGGTTGCCAAAAGAAGAAGCAATCCACCTTGAGGACAAGGTGGTTCTTGGATGGGGTAATGACATAAATCAACATTAGAGACAGTGCATGCAAGAAACAAAAAGGATAGCAGCAGACAAGATTCAAGGGTACAGAGTGTCAAGTTTCAAGACTTAATATTATGTTTAGTAATGTAATTTCTTACTTTTAGTAATACCTTGTGTACCAAGTTGGTATTGTCTGCTTGGTGCAATAAGGCAATAAGCAGATTATCTTTTTTAACAGCCAAAACCAAATTATCTTTTTTAACAGCCGACTTGTTTCGGTTCTATTTGTGTTTACTCTTGCGTTTTGTAGTGATTCTCTACTTGGTACCTATCACATATACAGGTATACTCGGCAAATATAAATACGACACAATATCTAGTAACAAGATCTGTGTTTTCTTAACGGCAACAAAATCTATGTATGTTTGCAACCAATTTCAGTCATAAAATGCCACAACTTTTGAATGCACATAGAAGTTTAAAAGAATTTCATTCTTGAATTACACAATAAGCATAATAATACATACTGAACTCACAGCTTTAAAATGCCACGATGCACACCAAAAAGACATTAACATACCTAAAGACGTATAATCTACCCATACAGCACATTGCAGTATTTTGAAGCATAGTAAAGACATCAAATAACATAGTATGTCAAGCTCACATGCATACAAACAGATGGACAGTAATTAGTAGATTGTTTCTACTACATAATCTAGATTCAACTATGGTCATCTGGGTTATTTGGATACGCATATTTAGTCTGACACCAGAAAAAGCAACCTAAAGCAAATACTCTAAGCAAAAAAGTAAAGTATACAAATTTGGGCAAGACTTGGAATGCCAAAATAACAGAAAGCGCTGATGTATTGTAAATGCATGAAGTTTTGTAAACTGATTTCTGCAAATAACTAGATTTTATAAAAGTGTATGTGATCATAATTGAGAGACAAAATATTACAATTAATAAAGATGACAAGAGTTTCTTGTTAGCCCGACCAAGCAGGCAAGCACACTTGGACATATAGCAAAAATTACATGATTTGACAAAAAACATTTTGACCCCTTTTATTATCCAACCACCCAAGTTGCCCTTTATGTTTGCTAACTCTAGTTAACATGAATTGCAATGGACAATGCACTAGTTTCATTCAAATTTTAACCTGACCAAAACAAGTCACTGTGTAACTAAAACTACATAGACCAAGATGAAAAGTCAAACGCTTTCTACAAATTACGAGTCATCAAGAAAAAGAATAATACTTTCTGTTTCATTTGTGTTTATTGATTGAGAGATATTTGCATAATAATTTTATATAAAGATTGAATTATAACAAAACACATAAATTGGAATCGGAACTCAAAAGCATACGAAAAAGAAGAAGAAACTTACCTTTTGATATGAAGCTGATTGATAAAATTTTGTATAAAAATCCAATTGAATTGAAGATCAGATAAATTTCTGGGAGAAGAAGGCAGAAGAGGCGGGTGTCAATCTGATGGCACGTGTTACACTATTACCAATGTCCTACCGTATTGCAAATGTTTTTTTTTTTGAAAAATAAATAAATATTGGTATGTGGAATATTTGTTGTCTTAATCATCACTTTTTAATATTTCATACCTCATATAAACACTTCAACCAAACACCCCTCGAACTAAAAAAATGAAAATAAAACAAAACAACATGATATCTATGGGCTATGGCTAAGCATGTTAGTGAGCAGTCGATAAACAAATTGGGATATGAAATAGCTATAACTGAAGCCATTAAAGAAAGACCATGACACTTATAGTGATTAGAGTAGACGTGTTATCGTAGATTTTTTGGTATGTATTATTAGCTCCAATTACTTTATTGCTAGTTTGGTGATATTCGGTAAGTCAAAATGACATTTTAGTTACGATTTTGATGAACATTTTGAAATTGACAATTTTTTTGGACCTCGTGAAACAAGTTAGTCATATCTTCCTACAACAATACTCTATCGTCCACAAATTAAATTCTAGATTAGTCCATATATCATATTAACGCTTTGTTTGAAAATCAACTTCATAGAAGAGAAGTTTATTACTACTAAATCCTCTAACATGTGTTTCTCCAATACTTTATCATCCATCATAGTTTTAGTGTCATATTTCTATTTTGTCTTCCCATTCTCTTTCAAGATATGTAGTTACTCTTTCGAGATATGCAACTACTCTAACTCCTATAGAATTGTGTTAATCAAATTTACAATATTTGATTACAAGACAATAAATTTTTGTCATGAGACTCTGCCACGGGTATTGCTTGACTGGTCAAGTCTTTTGATATGTTTGCATCTTAATTATAGTAAATGAAAACGAAAATTACTATGTAGATATTTATACATAGTATGATTTTTATGTTTGAGTAGAAACATACTCTTTCATCGTTAAATGGTGATGTCTTAACCGGATAGGCGGTTGTCTATCTGGATTCCGTTACTTTGTGGCGAACAACAATATTTTAGTAAATAAATAAATGGTATGATTGTCAAAGTTTTTACATTTATTTTATTAAACAAGTAAATAAATATATTTTCCGACTTCTTCCGTTGAATGTTGGTTGCTTAGACCTATATCGAACGAACACGAACGCAAAACTATGGTCATTTAGACATTTATGTTTGTCATTTGATCAACTAACAAAAATACATAAACAAACTCAATTCGTACTAATTTAATATGTTTTCATCCTTGAGTAAAAACATCACTTCCTTTTGAACATGCTATACCGAAAACATATTAACTTAAAAATCTTAAAAATAAAAATCACTCGGCTGTTTACATTCTAGTTTACCTGCATCGTTGTTGCTTAATCTACATTGTTGTTGTACAATGTACTAGCAAAGAGTTGGTGACGGGACGGGTACAATACTAATCAAATAAAAAAGTTTAAATAACAACTTGATGGACTAGGTTAGATTACAGTACAAAAAGAATTAAGAAAATAAGCCCAACAACCAAAACATGGGCCATAAACCCTTAAGAAAAGGAAAAAGATGATTCTAGAATGTTAATTCTGGACAAATCTAGTGAAGAGAAAATCTCAAATTAGAAAATTCCACATAAAACCCAACCCCCCTCCCACCACCTCTTTCATCTTACTTTCGCCTCTCAAATATCAATCCATCCACCCGTTTACCAGTCTTCCAAAGTTTCCGAATCTTTTTGCTTTTTCTCACCGCCGTTGTCCGTCACCCAAAGGTTCGATCTCCGTCTTTTCATTCATCAGATCCGTTTATTATTCTTCTGTTAATTAACTGTCTCTATATATCATTCAATATATCTATATATAGATTTACTTTATTATAAGTATTTTAATTGTTTACTTAGTTATTGGGTTTTCTAATGCTACTTTTAGGGTTTATAGTTTTCATTAATTTAATTTAACAAGTAGGTTAGAGATCCAGTTTTGATATCTTCTGTACACTTAATTTGACCAATGTGTTTGTTTGTTTGATGAGTTTTTGATTGGTTAAACGCTGTCTTTTTTTCTTTTTTTGTTTTATGCAACTAAAAAAACTCCATGTCCTCTTTTTTTTTTTTAAATTAACATTGTATATTAAAAATTGAGGGGTTTTAGTGATATAGTTATATAAATTGTTTAGATCATAGTGTTTAGTTTCTGTTCAAATTCAAGTAGGAAGATCTGTCTTTAAAGTTGTTTCTTTTAAAGAAAAGGCGACGTGCCCAGAAGGTTATAATTCAATAATTTCATAGTCGGGTGATTAATTTTGTAAACTTTGTCGTGTTAGAATGTTAGTTTGTGCTGTGCTAACATTCTCCATGGATATGGGATCTGCTGATTGCAGTTTTTAAGCTGTTCATATTATAGACTATTTTGTATGTTAATTTATTGTTGTCGATAAAGTCGTTCTGTTGACTTTGTTGAATCTGTAAGTTTACAGTCAAGTAATTTATTAGATAAAGCTAGGGAATTTGTTCTGTAAAATTTTTAATTTTGAATGATAATAGTTGTTTGTGAAGGTCTTGATATTTGACGGTAGCAGAGTTACTTCTAGGGGACTTTGGTTGTGTATCAAATTTAATGTGACTCAATTCTTTTTTCAGGTTTATTCTTGTGGGGAAGAATAACCTTATTTAATAAACAAGGTACATTATCTCTCACCAAAGATGAGCGTAGTTGGATTTGATCTTGGGAATGAAAGTTGTGTCGTGGCAGTTGCCCGGCAAAGGGGGATTGATGTTGTTCTTAACGATGAATCTAAGCGTGAGACTCCCGCTCTCGTGTGTTTTGGTGAGAAACAGCGGTTTCTTGGGACAGCTGGTGCTGCAACCAGTATGATGAACCCAAAGAATACTATTTCTCAGATTAAGCGGTTGATTGGCAGACCCTTTTCTGACCCTGAGTTACAGCAGGATTTAAAAGCGTTTCCTTTTTCTGTTACTGAAGGACCTGATGGCTATCCTTTGATTAATGCTCAATATCTTGGAGAAAAGAAGACTTTCACACCAACTCAGGTTATGGGTATGGTTTTTTCAAACATGAAGACGATAGCGGAGAAGAATTTAAATGCAGCAGTTGTTGATTGCTGTATCGGGGTGCCTGTTTATTTCACAGATCTTCAAAGAAGGGCTGTCATGGATGCAGCAACTATAGCTGGGCTGCATCCTCTCAGGTTGATGCATGAAACAACTGCAACTGCTCTGGCCTATGGAATATATAAGACTGATTTGCCTGAAAATGAGCAGATCAATGTAGCCTTTGTTGATATTGGCCATGCTAGCATGCAGGTTTGCATAGCAGGCTTCAAAAAAGGCCAGTTGAAGATATTGTCTCACTCTTTCGATCGTTGCCTTGGTGGGAGGGATTTTGATGAGGTTTTGTTCCAGCACTTTGCTGAAAAGTTCAAGACTGAGTACAAGATTGATGTGTTTCAGAATGCCAGGGCGTGCCTCAGGCTTCGCGCTGCTTGTGAAAAGCTGAAGAAGGTGCTTAGTGCAAATCCAGAGGCACCTATGAACATTGAGTGCTTGATGGACGATAAGGATGTTAGAGGTTTTATAAAGAGAGATGAATTTGAACAAATTAGCGCCCCAATATTAGAACGCGTGAAGAAACCTTTGGAAAAGGCTCTTTCCGAAGCCCAACTCACTGTTGATGATATTTATGCCGTGGAGGTTGTCGGTTCAGGGTCTAGAGTACCAGCTGTAATTAAGATTTTGACAGAGTTCTTTGGTAAAGAACCAAGGCGTACAATGAACGCAAGTGAATGTGTCTCCAAAGGATGTGCTTTGGAATGTGCTATTCTCAGTCCCACCTTTAAAGTTAGAGAATTCCAGGTATGATTTAACTTACTGATTTTTCTTTGTTGTATAATTTGTAATGTGGGAGTTGCTAGTTAATTTAATTGGGCTAAAGCTTTAATTTGGATTGCTTGTTTTTGAAGGTCCAAGAGAGCTTCCCCTTTTCAATTGCCCTGACATGGAAGGGTAATGCCCAAGATTCCCAGAATGGGAACGTGGAGAATCAACAGAGCAGTATTGTTTTCCCCAAGGGAAATCCGATTCCGAGCGTGAAAGCTCTGACTTTCTACAGAGCTGGCACATTTACCGTAGATGTGCAATATGCAGATGTCACTGAATTGCAGGCACCGGCAAAGATCAGCACTTACACGGTGAACTGTCTTACAGATTAGAAGTATCCTTGAGTGTTGGTAGAATAGTTTAGAGTTATGCTAATCATCTCACTTGTGTGTTGGCATGCAGATTGGTCCCTTTCAAGCAACAAAAGGTGACCGCGCAAAGGTCAAGGTGAAAGCCCGTTTGAACTTGCACGGAATAGTCTCTGTGGAGTCTGCTC
The DNA here is from genome assembly GCF_010389155.1 of Erigeron canadensis. Lineage (NCBI taxonomy): Eukaryota > Viridiplantae > Streptophyta > Magnoliopsida > Asterales > Asteraceae > Erigeron > Erigeron canadensis. The sequence goes on from NC_057764.1 coordinate 43,570,804, forward strand.
AGGTGAATGTTGTAGTCATATTTTACTTTACCCTTCATTATAGTTGGTTCTTGCTAAATTTTAGCGAGTCTTTCTGATTGCGGTGTGTCATTCCAGCTTATTGAAGAGGAGGAACTTGAAGTTCCTGTTTCAAAGGAAACAACAAACATGGAAATGGACAAGGCTCCAGTTGATGCACCTTCTGCCAATGAAACTGATGTTAATATGCAGGATGCCACTGCGACTGAGAATGGGGCTCAAGAAACAGGAGATACTCCTGTTCAGATGGAAACTGATGCTAAGGTTAGTAGAAGACATGCAATGCTAAATATATATAGGCAGCTTTAGATGAACCCCATAAGGCTCCTTTAAGCTTGTTTATGTGCTGGACGAACTTTAATTAGGCTTGGTCCTGACATTGATTATATGGTTCTTTCTTATGCAATCTTCCCTATGTGTTTGACTCTCGTTCTATTGCCAAGTTTTTTAAGTCATATACCAATCCTAATAAGACATGCAATACGACATATATAAATATAAATAGGTAGCTTTAGATGATTTCCCACTGGAGAACAAAGATGAGTTGGCTCGTTTTTATGTACCAATTCTATTTTCTGGGTAGCTTTAGCCTTTAAGCTTTGTATCGATTCACTAAGCAAACCGTATATTCATCTTGGCTCGCAGCTGTTTCAAGCATAAAGTAGACTAGGTTGAGATTCGTCTTCTTGGATTATAGTTAAAGTTTACTTTTGTTATAGTAGTAGTTGAAACATGATTCTGTCATGATTACTAGTTTAAAAGAGCATCAAATAGCTGTTGTCAATTAAGTAACATAGGAATTTTGGTAGGTAAATATGTTGGGGTGTTCTTTATGGATGAATGATATGGTAATTTTCTTGGTCTTTCTCAGGTGGAAGTTCCAAAGAAGAAGGTCAAGAAAGCCAACGTGCCTGTTTCTGAGTTGGTTTATGGGGCCATGCTGCCTGCTGATGTGCAGAAAGCAGTAGAAAAGGAATTTGAAATGGCTTTGCAAGACCGGGTTATGGAAGAAACTAAGGACAAAAAGAATGCTGTTGAAGCCTATGTCTATGACATGAGGAACAAGGTAATTTATTTGCTTTCTTGTATTTGTTACCATAGTTGTTAAAAGCGCTCGCTTTTGGCGCCTGGGAGCTAGGCACATTAAATTCTCGCCAGTTCGCATCTGAGCCCTAAGCCCAAGGCCCATAATGGGAACGGCGGAATTATGGGGAAGGAAACCGGTCTTAAGGATATAGAAACCTAACAAAAGAAAGGAAACCTGTTTTAAGGATATGGAAACCAGTTTTAAGGATATAGAAAGCTGTTTTGATAATGGATTGTGAAAACCGGTTTCCATTCTTTTTGGAAACCTGTTTTTATATTTTGTGTGAAAACCGATTTCCATAAGGGGTTTCTGTTGTTTTTTCATAAGGTCTCTATTATTTTCTTTAGAGCTACAGAAACCAGTTTCCTAACATTACTAGTGTATGTTATCATTCTTTGGTAGTTGTTTTTATATTTTTCTGAATTCTACTATAGATAATTTCAACATAATTATGAATAATTTGGTTTCAAGTTTTTTGTTTCCAATTTATGAAGAATGTATGTTGAACTTTTTGATTGAATGCATTATGAGTTATTTGAATGGTATTTAGTAATTTTAATGGCATTTGGTTTGTTATTTACTTAAGTGCATTTTAATGGCATTTACGCCTCTCGCCTAGGCCACGTTTGAGGTCATTGCGCTTTGAATGCGCCTTCGCTTTTGATAACTATGTTTGTTACACACTTGAAATATCGATTCACAAGCTTCCTTGTATGTCAGCTGCATGATAAATTGCACGAGTTTGTAACTGAGTCAGAGAGAGAACAACTCATTGCCAAGCTTCAACAGACAGAAGATTGGTTGTATGAAGACGGTGAAGATGAAACTAAAGGTGTATATGTAGCCAAGCTTGAAGAGCTCAAGAAGGTTTGTTTTCTGGTTCATTCACTTCAGGTTCTGCTCATGTGTATTCTTACTCACTATCATGTACTTAATTGGAGCACTACATTTGCAGCAAGGTGATCCCATTGAACACCGATACAAGGAGCACTCTGAAAGAGGATCCTTCGTTGATCAACTGGTTAATCATATTAGTTGGTTCAGGCAGGCCGCAGCATCTAGTGATCCCAAGTATGATCACATTGACATGAGTGAGAAACAAAAGGTTGTGATCTTGAACTTCTTTTTTTTTTCTGGTATATACATCGTCAGCCATTTTTCCTGTACTTAATTTGCCAGCCTTGTTCAGGTTTTGAACGAGTGCTCAGAAGCAGAAAATTGGCTGAGAGAGAAGAAACAACAGCAGGACTCACTCCCTAAGCATGCTGATCCAGTTCTTTTATTAACCGATATAAGAAAGAAACATGAGGCATTTGACAAGTATGTCTTTGCTCATAATGTGTATTATTTATAATTACATATGGGTCCTCTTCGTGAAGTGTCTTGCTTTTTTTAATATATTCTTTATGTTCACGAGATGACAGTGTTTAAAAATTATATTTATGCTTGTGTATGCAGGCTCTGTAGGCCAATAATGTCGAAACCAAAGCCGGCCCCACCTAAGCCTGCCACTCCTGAGAAACCAGCTTCACCTGCACCTTCCCAAGAAAGTGAGCAGCAGCAACAGTCTTCTCAAGGAGACAATGCTGCTAGCCCTAACCCGAATGCGGAAAACAACGTGAACTCTGATGCATCTGAAGCTATGGAGACGGAGAATCCTGATGCTACTGCATAAGTGAAGAAACTTTATAATTTTGTTTTGCTTATGTGTTGGGCCCGTTGCTTTAAAGGACAGGGTACTTGGTTTCTTTTGGTCTATTTTGTTAGATCCATGATCTTGCTTAAAAATTATTTGTCGAAGTCCTATATGGCTATATCATCAAGTTAGGTCCATGTATTCGATGGTTTGTTAACTAGGGCTTTCGGTGTTTACGTGTTTGAGATTGTATTTAGATTCTGAATGAATTTTGCTGGATGTCACATTCTATGCCGTTATTCACACACTTTAATCTTACAAAATGCTTATTATTGTTTGCTAAGTTCTTGTGTTACGGTTGTAAAGCTAAATTGAGTAAGCACTTTTTATTTTTTTAAGGGCTGGTTGAGTAGTCTCGGTTATCAAATTCAAAGCTTGAAATTTGATTGGAGCTTGACCAAGCCTATTTCTAGCGAAGTAACTAGCATACATGTCTGAGGTTGGGTTGACTCGACCAAATACAATGTTAATATTAAATTTGGCATCTTAAAATACGTATGGAGAAGGTTTTTGTGTGTGTAATACGAAGCTTAAATGTCTCTTTTCTAGCGAAGTAACTATCATACATATGTCTCAGGTCAAGTAGTGTCGCCAAATTCTTCGACCCAACACGGGTGTGTTTTAGGCACATGGGAGTAAGGGGTTTCTATTGACTTTCTCTCTCTCTCTCTAGTTCAGATATAGATGTAGATATAGATTATGGAAAAGTAGAGGTTGGGTTATTTGAGAACCCTTAAAAAAAAAAAAAAAAAACTCAAGAACCTTTCTCTACGGATCAGAAAAAATGGATGGATTAAATTAAAAAAAAAAAACCCTCCCAACGCTAGAGTGGTATTTTTGTCACACTCAGAAATTTTCCTCTCTCTTACTTTATTAAATTAATATTCGTAGAATTTTATCTAATTCACTAAAAAAATTTTTAGGGTAAATTACAAAAATCATACCTGAAGTTTGTTTAAAACTACACTGGTCATACCTACAATTTAAAAATTACGCGAGACATACCCATCGTTGCCAAAAACTTACACTGACCATACCTTTCGCTGATGGTCATCTATTTCACCGTTAAGTGAAGTCACGTGTCATGCATGTGAGGTATGAAAACCGTAATTTCGTGCATACTTCAAGTAAGAGTCGGGAGAAAAAAGAGTCATGTGAGGTCCCAATTCACATCACGACTCGTAAAAGTCAGCAGAAAAAAGAGTCACCCAACGAGTCGCCTCGTTATAAGTATAAACCGACTCAACTCGTAAGAGTCGACTCGTGACTCCTAATAGTCTAACAACTATGAACATAACCACATAACTAAAAGATTCAATTTAAATCTAAATGCAATTAAAAATATAATAAAATAAATGCAATTAGGAAAAATAATATACGTACTTGTTGTTAAGGCGGTATTCCCCTTATATATTATACCCTAAATAGAATCATGGAATTCTCTCCGAGAGCTTCTTTAAGCGCAAAAGTAGCGCTTAGAAAAGAGAGTCTTGATGCACATTCCGCGACAATCAAGATTACTTAAATAAATTAATTAATTAACTGGTTTTATTATTTAAAACTATAAGGGAGTGATATGATATTAGATATAATATAAAGGACCATAAGTACATATACATAATAAAAAACAAAGAATGTACAATTAAGTGGGGCCCTAATGTTATGTTTTCATCTTCTTTTTCATCCTCTGGTTTCAATTCGTTACCAAAATTTAAAAATGGTCATTCTATCTAAACATTACAAAAAATCCTTAAAACATTAGAAGTATTTTCGGTGTTAACCACAAATCTGGGAGGGCCACAACCCTCCCCGGTCTCTATTACCTTCTGCCCATGCCCCCTTTGTTAATAATCAAATTAATATTTTTGGGTATTTATATAGAAGGATGGTACGCTATAAATAAAAAGCCCGGCCGGCTATCCATAATTAATTAAGCGTTATCAATAACATGCATTATCGATGATACCTTACAAATATAAAGCCCACGTACCCATAAATTAATGACAAAAAAAAAAAAATAGAGTATAAATTAACATATATATATATATATATATATATGTAAGCTAGGCTATCAAACCCTAATTACAATATCCTTCAAAATCTCGTTGTAAATCCTTAATTGGTTATCGATCGGCCTTCTAGCTAGCTAGCTTGATGCATGTCGTCGATCGAATTCATTAATTATCCTTAAAAGTTAATTCATAACCTATATATAATTTCTTGCTAGCTAGCAGCTGCCATTAACGACATAAAGTTACATTACGTGCAATTTATACTAGTATCGTGATGATTGTATCGTGAAATTTGATTTGAGTACACATGATTTTGGCACAATCGCTTTGCCCGGAATTACCAGTAGTTGGGGATCGGAGCATCTTCACTAAAAGTCTTGAGAGAGGTCGTCTCGCCATTTTTACTCATAATTATCGGTCAGAGGCCGGATGCTTGTCAAGATCGTGTTTGGGAGATGAATGATTTACGTTGCATCTTGGTCCTTGGCTTATGAATCTAGCTAGGACGAGTACTCGTAATGAACTTAAACGTGAGAGAGGCGGCTTGTGTACTTTTTTCGACCTAGCAAATGGTGATTTCTTGTGCAAATGGGAAGTGTAAGGTTTGTAATTTTGATTGACTCGAGCCGGCGGGTAGTGCTCTACACAGTTGCTGATAAATATCCTGACAATAACTTAGCTTGCGTTCTAACGTCGTTCAAAAAGAATTTAATACGTAATTTGATATAAAACTACATGTGAGAACAAAAATTCCATATATGCCGAGGGAAATATATATATGAATCAAGTCAAACTCAAGCAAAGATCGTTTCTATAATTAGCAATACGATAAACCCTACGACGTTTTTGTACCAGGTTTTATATAAAACTTTCTTATTAACTATTATATATTTTTAATTTGTTTTTGCAAATATTCTTTAACTTTGGTATGTAGATTTATATAAAGCTTTTTTACAAAACAATTATCTTCTTTAATAAGAAAAAGGATGTGAATAGTGACTTTTTGTCTTATTTGAAACAACCTACAAATTGTTATACTATGTAGCACCGAAATGGGTACGGCAAAGGGATACATGAACGGGAAACGACAAAACTAAAATTTGCAAGATACGGGTACGGCAACAAAAAAACATACAAATTTAAAATATATCAATTTTTTATAGAGAGACTTGAGACTTCATATATTATATATAACTATATATGTATAGTTGTATAATATGTGCTTGATCAGTGATCACTCATCGAATGTTTAGTTTTTAATAATTGGTTTTGAAATAAAAAAAATTGAATGTTGATCAAATTGTATATAATATAGTCTGTTTGGAATACGAAAAGTTCATTAAACTCTAATATTAATTAGACTCAATATAAAACTTCAAAAAAAATTTTCGGTATCTATGGACAATTCAAGGAAAAGTTTTACACGTGTTTCGTACACGGAAACGTTTCCATGGAATTTCTGAAACGGGTACGACTACCTGTTTAGAGTTTCGGTTATAGTTGTTATATATATATATATATGTAATATTCAGCTTTTGTAAAACAAGAATGATTTGAGTGCAGTGGTAGGTCTTTGACCTTTAGTTCCATATGTCATGTGTTCTAAACACTATTACATATTTTTGGAGAGTTTTTTGGGTATTTATGTTTTACTTAGTATTTGCTATATTTTTTTTTGGTATTTAAGTTTTGTTTTGCTATATTAGTAGTTTTTTAATATTTAAGTTTTGTTTTAAAATTTTAGTTTTGTTATAATGAAGATAAATGATTTCCAAAGTAGCTACAAATCATTATACAACTTTTTAGGCATGGTTATGATATTATTTTGGTACACATATTTTTTAGCTTGTCTCATTGGTTTTTGTTTTATCTTTTACAAACTTTTGCATGATCGATTGCAAACTTTTAAACGATATTCGTATGATTTTGTAGATTTATAAGTAATTAACATAAGAGAACCGTAAAAATAACAAACGCAAACATGATAATACGTTGAAGCCCCGCAACGTGGGGTATTAAACCGGCCACCTAGTTAAAGTATAAAAATGTTAATACAAAATTTGAAATAAATTTATATGAAAAATAGAAACTATTTTATTGTCTTATACATGGCATATAGCCATATAGGTCAATACGTAGTATAAAAGCCTAAAGCTTAGTAAACCAAGTCAAATTGACAAATAAAAATCTGGGCCAAAACTATACACGACGTATAGACCTATACTCCTCGTATATGTATATCTTTTAAAAAGTCAAAAAATGTCACGTACGTGTCATTCCCCACACCGAGTAGTATAATCTAACTAGTCCTAATACCCCTATGATGTACGGTAACCACATAAATTGTATCATAAAGAAATTCGAATGTCTCATATATATGATTCGTGAGTATGAAATAAATTTTGGTTAAAGTAAATCGATAATCAAAGCCAAATTATAATAAACAGTAATCATAAATATAATATATGTTTAGTTAGAGTTTTGGATTAACCATAAATTTTTAGAACTATATCAAAATCGGAACTTGTACGCATAGTGGATGATGACAAATAGCATTGTGATTTTGGATCGTAAACTCAAATTTTTGAAGTCTTCATGTTAATAATTTATTATAATTAATATAAGAAATAGGAGTTAAAGAATGAAAAAAAAAAGAGACAATTTATTAATGAAAAAACGATCAATCAAAAAAGGTTATAATATCTTTCGTATTAATAAGCCAAGAGTCAGTATTTAATTATAAGTCTAATAAGGAAATTGAATTTGTATACAACTAAAAAAAGTTAATTTAATAAAATAAATAAATTAAAATAACACGTGTCAATCAAAGATTACGCCACTTGTTGTTTCAAGAACATGTCAATCCTGTTTTAGTTTATTGGTAGATTATTGAGTTTAATTAATATAATTTTACGTAGGCGTTAGATACAAGTTAGGAAATTAATAAAATTTGAATACCTTAGTTTAGATAATAAGTTTATTAAACTAATACGAAACCTATTTAAATATGGATAGAAAAGATTATTAGAAAAATATTATTAAATAGGACTTTTATGAATTTGATTAAAAAAAAACACTTGTCATATTAATATAATGCCATGTGTCGATCAAAAAAGTCTACAATCTTATTTTAGTTTATTGGTAGATATTATAGTATAAGGGTACTAACATTGAGCTCACTTAGTCTAGTATCTCTAAGGTGTAAGCTTAAAAATTTTTATATTGCACATACATATTGAAAATTATTTGTGAGCAAGTGAAAAGTTATTTTAGGAGGTACTCTTAGTAACTTTTCAAATCAAGCCCAATCAATAATTATTTTTCATATAATGATTGTTTTTTGATTTTTTTTAATAATATATGTGTAATTTTGAATTTTACAATTATGTAGAGACTTGAATTATCATTCGTTATACAATTATGTGGAGATATGAATTCTTGATCACATGTCCACGAATATTACTATGATGACATGTATGTAAGTTGATCACATGTATACAAGTTTTTTTGTAAATAGATTTTCTATGAGATAGATTATGATCAAAGTACATAGATAGTCATATAAACATGTGTAAGCAATTACATAGTCATATAAACATGTATAAGCAATCATATAGTAAATAATTTTAATTCAAAGAAGATTTCTAAAAGTTCTTGCCTTTTTAGGGGATCTTAAAATAACTTTACTCGAGTGAGTAATTGTCATTGTATATAATATATACGATGCCTTTTTGTGACTTTCGGAAATAGGGAAATGCCTTTTTAAATAATTTTTTTTTTACAAACTAAAAACTAACTACCTCAAAAAAGAATTCCAATCGTAATAAACTCCATTAAGATATGATGAGATAGACACTGCCAATTAATGACCAAAGGAAATGCATTCAAATCATTACAATTACATGAAGGCCCGATTACTTACTACTAAGGCAAATAAGGTGTCATTGAATTGAATGAATGAAATTAAGTCTAAATTCCATAATACAATAGTGCATCACACAAACATACATATAGATTAATTACGAGTAACACACAAACAAGCTAGTTAACACCCTCTTGCGTCACCATGGATATCCTAACTGTGTTAACATTCTCGATTCGAGGGGGTCAGGTTGTTGAGCTGTTGATCCACTTGTCTGCCCTCCATTAGTCTCACAAGCTGGCCTGACCTTTAGTAGTATGCCACAGATCCAAAAGTGATGTTGTTTGACAACCTTGCGAAACCCATCCGCATCTTCGAATGTCACATAGCAATGGATCGTATTAAGTAATCTCATAAAGGGGTCTGGATGCTGGTTTATGGCAACTACTCGGCCGTAATAGCCGAAATGTGGCCAAAGCTTGTCTAGTTTGATACTGTCATCTAGATTTGTCAAGAGGGTAGTTTTTCTCATGTTTGGATAGTACAAAGTTACCGTAACCTATAAAAGAAATATTAAATATATAATCAATTATTAGTAACATGAAAATTAAAGGGCTTTCGAATTCACTAATAATTAACAATTAATTGATACTATGTCTATTTTTTTAACACTCCATCGGAAATTTTTGTGTCGAGTAAACAAAATTAGTAGTATTATAGCATAGGGAAAAATTAGAAAAATTCCTAACTAACCATCAAAACGGGCCATAACAGGATTAGTTTTCTTCGCCCAAATTTTTGGTGACGATCTCGCAAGAATGGGCTAATTAATTATTGTGAGGTCATTTTAAAAGTCTGTTTTTTCAATTTGAATTTATAAAACAAGCGACAATAACATAAAAAACGATCGATTAATTCTTTTCATGTATTCAATAAATAACTAAAAATATAAAACATTGATCGAGAACTCACCGGCCATCCTCATACAAAAGGAGCTCGGAAAGGATACGACGAACACAACTATCGTCACCATTAACCTTTACAAATCCATATCCTTTCTTTCTGACCAATGGCGTATCCAGGAAATTATAATAGGGTATGCAAAGTTTAAATATTTTAGAAATCAGATTTTTTGTTGGGACTCATACACATTAGAAGATGTGTTATATCCATTCATTTTTTACATTGCATTCTTGAGTTAGTTTTTGATTGGAAAAAGAAGGAAAGGAAAAAAATGTCAAAAGACATTTTTGAGTTCTATTTAAAAGAAAAATAATGAAAATGAAAAGAAAAGTAGTGACTTTTATTTCTAAATTTTCCTTCCAGATATGGAGGGATTAAGAAGGAAAAACTAATATATTTATTAATCTACCATTGTAACATTGAGTAAATAACAAGGATATAACTATAAATTATACGAGTTTAATCCTTTCCCATATCAATTTTGTTTTCTTTTATTTTCTTTGATTTAAAATAACTTTTATCTTTTCTTTCTTTTATTTTCCACTTTATTTTCTTGCTACTTATAATCAAGAATGTAGTAAGTTTTCCTTTTCATATATAGGTTCATCGGCAAGATCAACTCTCACGCTTTATCCATGTAGTAAACTATATATATTTTTCTTTTATCTTCCTTTCCGTCTAAGTCTCTAAGTCGAGAATGTAATTAACTATTAACCCTTCTTTTCTTTTCCTTGAGTTTCTTTTCAAATCAACAATATTTTTTACGATTACTATTTTTTTCCTTTCAATTCTTCTTCTTTCCTTTACTTTTCAACTCTTTCTTTTCTATTGTTTTGTTTTATTTCGTTTTAGACTTTATAATGTGGTGTGAGGGTATGCATCAATATTTTTTTAAAGAATCATTGTAAAGCCACCCGAGTAGGTCACTACATTACGTACATATCCATTTTGTTATAGATGGTTACATTCGTATGCCATTATCCCAAAATATAAACATAAACTTACCACTCTTCCTCCCACTATATGGCACTCGGAAAGGATACCGCAAGCATCACCACCATAAATCGTAACGAACCCAACCCCCTTATTTCTTCCGGTCGCATCAACGACCACTTTCGCATCCAACACACGCCCAAACTTTGAAAAATAGTTGACCAAATGAACTTCCTCTGTAATTGGGGATAACCCACCCACAAACAATCTAGTTGTAGTCATTCATCGATGTGTAAAACGTGCTAGAAACAAAGATATAGTTACTTTCATGATTACGAAATATATACAACTACATATATATACATATACTTTCTTAAATTATTTTTTTGTATGTTTGAAATACTACTAACAACTTCAAATATTCAGACAGAATTCAAGATTTATATTCATCACGAAGATAACCCAAAAAAATAATCATACCATATATGTGAATGGAAAAAGATGACATTACTAACTATTGCCATTATTCAGAAATAAAAAAACCCATATTAATAATATAAAAAAAAGTAATCAAAATTTATACTGATTAGTTTTTTATTCCAACTTTTTCTTACAAAAGAAGAAGAAACAAGAACTTTATCATATCGTGGTATATACATATATATGAATAAAAAAAATCGATCGGTACTTAAGAACGTTGTGAATATAGCGTTTTGATTGGATCAAAAGAACGTACCGTCAGTGTCGGTTCAACCTTTTTAGTGGCCTTAAAGGGTATCATTTTTTGGGTCTTTTTTAGTTTATAAATGAAACATGTTTGTCTTCTATTCGGACCAAAAACCTCAAATTTTAACCCTTTTCGAATGATTAGATTTAAAGTTACAGATTGAATTCAACTTTAACAATCAAAAAATTATTTTACATATCATTTTATTAACAAACGTTTTTCATTTTATGGGTTCTTAAACTAAACTCTAAGCATAAGTTAAGCCTCATGATATTCAAACCCAACAATTAGAATTTTTGGGGGACCTAAAAATATGAAGGCCTCAAGCCATTGCCTACCTTATTGTACCTATTGAGCCGACAATGCGTACCGTAAAGATTTCTTATTGGAAATCGATGTTAATTGAGATCAAGAATTGAAGCCAAGAACTCCACTTGATTTCTGATACAATGCTTAGCTTCATGAAAGAACGTACTGTATTTTATTGAGGGAATGTGGGGTTAAATTTTGGATATAAAAAACTTTAGAAAAAAAATATGATCAGATATCGATGTTATTTCCAATCAAATATGTGGGTTTTGAACAAGAATCAAGCTAATATAGAGAGGGAAAGAAAGAACCTTGGTATTTAAGGTTTTTCAATTTAGTCTCTATCTTTTTCTTGTTTTTAATCTTATGGCTGATAAATGATTTACATTTAAGTTAAATATATATTTTTTTTTTCTTTTATGAAGATGTAAAACAAAAACTAAATAAATAAATTAGTTGAATAATTATAAGTAAGGTTTAAATTTGAGGTTTATCAACTTTTTTCATCCCATGTTTTTTAACCAAGTTAAAGTTCAGATTATAAGTGAAATCCCGGTTATTGTTAACTCTTTTACGATCAATATATTTTTTTTAGATCATATTTTTAAAGATTTGTCTCTTGGGTATATGTCAGCGAAATATTAAATTTGTTAGTAGTTTATTAATTTCGACTTTATATATCTTTAACTGGTAGTAATATGTTGGAAGAATTTTTACCAATTAAATTGCTAAATAACTTTTTCTCAAGTTGAAGGCTACAAAGAGTAATATTTAAATCAAGTATTTTTTTTTCTGAGATTTTTTTTCTTTTATGATACATTAGAAAAATATACTAAGGAGTTGGCCTACTTGTAAGAGAAGCCCCCATATTTGATCCATGTTTGACAAAAAATAATTTATTTAAGATACTCGTTAAAGCTTAGACCCACATGTGAACTTCTAAAGACGTGGGTTCGATCCTTCAGGATGCCCAGACCATGTGGGAATTAAGATGGAAGTATTCAATTATGGTACCAGGTTAGGATTTTCCCCGTTATCCTTTTTTTTTCTTGACTAGAAAAATATAAATTAGTAATATAAAACAAAAAAACATATAAATTAGTTAAATAAATATTATCAAGTTCTAAAGTGTAATAAATGTATGGCATAAACATTTAAAGGAATGAAAAGATATAATCAGGGACCGAACTACACTAAGGGGAGGGGTAGCACGGTCCGTTCAACCCATGTAGTGTATATACTTTCATAATACGTTGATTTATTTATTGGTGTTATGGGCCAACGAAATTTGAGATACTGGTCAATGTGGATAATTTTATACTTTTAAAAAAAGTTTTATAGCAACAATAGTATAGAGATGCATTTTAGTTTAACTAAATGGGAAATAAAAACTAACACAATCGTATAGAGATAGAATGCATTGTCATGAGTCCGATACCAAGTAACATATCAGTATGTCATACAAAAATGACCGTACATGTTTTTCAGTAGATGATCTAGGTTGGCTAGACACATTGACGAAAGAATCACTCCAAAAAATTATCATTATTATGTAAACTAAATTGTAAATGTAGTATAAGCAAGAACTAAGAGAAGAAAATGTGATCAACGTCTGATCATTCTCATGTTTCTAACTAACTATGAAATGAGATTTGTTAGAACAAATGTGTTTCAAGAAATGTCGACATAAAAAAAAAAAAAATAATAGAGTAAATGAAATAAAAAAATAAAAAAAAAAAAAAAGAAGAAGAAATGTGGACATCATGGATATTACCAACCGATAGAAACCACAAACCCCTTGGCTCAGCATTCACATCCGTAAGACCTGTGCTGACGTCCATCACCACCAACATCGATCGTCTCAGGGAAGTACCTACAACCATAGTACATATGCACACTAGGTGATGCTGACCCACGAAAAAGAAAAGCAAAAGCAGACAAGATGACCAACAAACTCTAAGTACATATGCAGAATTTATTTGAACATCTGGCTCAAATTATATTACAGATTATAGAGTGATACTTACGTTTCTTCGTTGGGTTCGTTCTTGAGAGCATTTGTGGCTATACACTGGAAGGCAGCTTCTACATTGGTTCCTTCTTTTGCAGAAGTCTCAAAGTAAGGTATGTTTCCCTTAGAGGCACACCATGCCTTTGCTTTCTTTCTAGAGACCTATACTCAAAAGGTGTCAAGAGCAATATGAACTTGTAATGCAATATACCTTGTCAGTGGCAATATGGATTTTAAGTTTGATGGATCACTCTATACGGGTTACACAGACTGACTGGGTCAGCTTGGGTTGATAATGGAGTATAAATCTTTTAATAGATGACAATCTAGGAGAGTTATATGTAGTGAAAAACTGGAAACTATCTATTGGTAACTTTCAACCTATTTAACCCAATCCCCTTTGAGCTACTATCTTTTATTTAAAGTTATTTGACCCATTTGAGGTAAAATGGGTCAAAACGGCCACCTCTAATATAATCACAAATATTGGTATGGAAGATTTCAATTTGAGAAAAGGTCCAACCTACCACTCGACCATTGCCGCCATCAACATCTACTTTGTTCCCCAATACGACAAATGGGAAGTTCTCTGGATCGGATGGACTTGCCTTCATATGTGGTCAAAAGAAGTTAGTTTAGAAAATGATGAACAAAAGAGTGAAACAACTACAACATAGACAAACCAGCAATCACCTGAATCAAGAATTCATCACGCCAGTTGCTGAGACTCTCAAATGATTTCATGACGTTCACATCGTATACAAGAACACAACAGTCAGCTCCCCTGTAGAAGGCTACTCCAAGGCTTTGAAACCTCTCTTGTCCAGCAGTATCCCATATCTGAAAAATGATTTCGAAATTTATCAGCTTCAAATGAATGGGGGTAAATTTAGCTTGTACCATCTCCATTTTCAAATAGTACTTATTTAAGGGATTTGGAGAAATTAAACGAATCAACTACTAATCTATACGCAATAGATCTTCCACATTGGTATGCACAATATTGAATTAAGATCCTTAAAATGGATACAACTAAAATAGCCAACTTTCTTCCTGTAACCTATTTTAACTATGTATGTCACTAACTAAACCATCTAAACCTTATCAGGTCACATACCCATGATCACTATGAAAGAAGACCTCCGTTTGGTCCTAAAACCACAACTTCATTCCAACCCGGAAGATTCCAAGTAACGGATCAAACTACGGAAAGAGCATATAAAGTTTTTCAGTTTATGATCATTTTTCTGGTATCAACATTTTAGTGTCCACATTTCCGTTTTGCAACATTTTAAGGCTCATACTTAAATTTATGGCCTTTCTTTCGTATATACGCAATTAAACTACATTTGGGGCTTAAATTCTCGTTTATTGAAGTTTGGCTTGTAAGACTTTCACAATTATAAATCATAAACTGAAAATTTCCTCAACGTGAGTAAGCTTTCTACGCAATTATCCTTCAAACCAATTTAGTTCCTTCCAACGGTCATGTACCACAAATATAGGCAAACACAAATACTATATATACTTATATACAGAGTAGTCAACGTAATCTACTAATCTATTAGAAGCTTGATGCCATTTCACCTGCATTGTGAACAACCTATCTTCAAACTGAACTTCTTTTGTTAAGAAAGCAGCTCCAATTGTTGCCTTATACTGATTGCTAAACTTACGATTCACATACCTATCCGAATCATAAAGCCAAACAAAATCATATATTCATAATTTTCACACACAAAAAAAATAACTAACATTGTTGAAAATTTATAATATGTAAATCGGCATTGAGAATTTACTGGTTCATCAGAGATGTCTTGCCAACCCTACAACAAATTACGAACATACATTACTCGCACAAAAACTGAACCCATATTCAATATGTTTATATATACATTGTCCAATCACATGTACACATATACACATCCCAATTACTGGTAAATATGATTTGAAATTTAGATAGCAATCAAATGATATTTCAGATTCTAGATTTTATGGTTTTTTTATATATCATTTGATCAAATATAATTGATAAAGTATATGTATGTACCCGCTGTCGCCGAGGATGATGACTTTAAGAAGCATTCTCCTTCGAGACGACATTATATATATATATATCAGTGATCAAGATTGATGAGCAACAATGTGTGTGTGTGTGTGTTTACGTAGAGAAATGATGTATAGGTAGTATGATTATAAGACGTTATGTCATTGATTAATACAAGTAATACCTTTTGTTATTAGAGCCATGCAATTTTGAGAAAAAATTAGTTATATAGTTACACTATTTTTTGTTATGGAAAGATAATTTTCATTACCCAAAACAAAACGTATACCTTAACTTGAATGCGAGTTAATGTATACTTTTTATGACAAACAACAAATACAAGTAATTAATACACATAATTGTAACATGTGAGATGCATACCGACTGTTGTGTGATAAACTTGTGTTGTACGACATACACAACATGTACCAACTTGCTGTGTAAGTACTTGCACAAAACATAAGTTAGATGCATAAAAACCATCAAGTCTACAAACCATAAAATGCAAGACTAAGAAACATGCCCGAATAACAAACCAAATCATCTTGGTCCCAAATACCTAGTTCAACAAACAAAACAAGCCATCAACACGACTTTGGTCGTTCTGTACATTGATAAACCTCTATATAAACACAAGCTTCCTACAAAATCTGCCTATGCACTTTGATAACCATATAAACTTGATGCAATCTTTGCTACAAAATGTAACAATCTGTTTTGTTTTTACGGATTCTCTTCGTTAAGTATCTCTATATACCCCTACAATATGGTGCAGCATCCACCTACTCATTCAATTGGTATTTGATGAACTCCCCCACTTGAGCCTAAATTTGTTGTTAGGCCCTCGCTGCTAGATCCTGACGGCCGCTGACCAAAATTGCTGGTGGGTGCAGTCCATCCGCTAGAGTTGTTTTGGCTTCCAAATGCCATTTTTTGAAACTTCCTCAGCTCTTCTCTGTACTGGGCAGTGTCGAAATCCGCACTATCATGAGAACCATTTAACTTGCTGTGTCCAGGTTTGATACACTCATCCAAATCCTCGAGCGGCAGGTTTCCTTCTAATGCTCTAGCTATCTGCACCCAATTAAATAAAATGCTGTATCAATCTCATTGTAAAGTTTCATATTGTTTCACTAAAGGAGGCAGCATTAAGCCATTTGCTTACGAATGGGCCAACTTTATGTTTGATCTCTGATAAGTTTAGCTTTAAAAGGAACTGGTTGAAATTCGCCCAACTTCTTTTTAAATGCATTAGTTCAAAAACTATATTACAATCGAATTATGCGTAGTTGACACACAAAGGGGATAAAATAACCGAAGAATCAAAAATAATGTATGTGCTTTGGAACCAACAAGACCCATACCAAAAAACTGCTTTTGTTATCCAATACACCCATTTTGGTATTTGGGTAAATTAAAAAAAAAACTCGGCACCCATCCATTTAAAAAACGCATCAAGCCAGATTATACTTTATCAAAAAATTAGCTTAAAAAAGCATCAAACGGTTAAAAGTCTCCTAAAGTGGCTTTTAAAAGTACAAACCTCCTAGATAATTGTGTTTGTAAAACTAAAATATCTATTAATACATACTCTGCATAATATTGAAATTAAAGAGCTTTAACTCAAACATAAAAGTATTTTTGGTCAACCCAACCAGTCTCAAGAATGACAAATTTCCACCTATTAATCCACCCATTTTCTATCTCAACCTTTTACCAAAAATTTGGAAATGCAACACATTTCATCTTCATGGCTGAAGGCCGTTATACAGTTGAGAAAAGATAGGTTAGCAAGAAGTACCTGGCTCATTGATGGCCTTCGTCGAGCCAGATGGCGTACAGAAACAGCAGCACAGGCAATCAATCGAGACATTTCAGTAGGGTCATAATTATTTTGCAACCTTGCATCAACTAGTAGGCTAAAGTTTCCGTCATCCAAAGCTTGAGAGAGCAATGGCCTTGCCTATAATTGTCATTATCCAGTGTATTACTTTTTGCATATTATCTAAGCTTTAAACTAATCCAAAACCATCTTCTACATATAACTTAAAAAAGGCATACTTGCACATTCATTATATTTATTACTAGTACTTTTTTTAGATTTAAAAAGATTGTTACTTCTCTGTTAGACTTAAGTTAGTTGATACTCTGTCACATTAAGATGTTAATGCTCAAAAGAGAGCTAGAGCTTTAGAGGTCAACATCGGAACCAAAATTTATAAGAACAGTATATGTAAAATGTATCATGACGGTGGACTAATATTGCAACAAGATGTGTTTCAACTATAGATTGACATGCGTATTTGAAATCACAGCTGCAATTTTAGGTTTCCGTATAAACATCAAAATAATTGGCATTGACAAATGATTGCCATCAAAAATATATAACTCACCCAGTCAACAATATTATCATCCAAAAATTGTGCTTTATCTATGGGACGGCGACCAGTAATCAACTCTAGAAGCATAACACCAAAAGAAAACACATCCGATTTCTCTGTCAACTTCCCAGTAAGGGCATACTCTGGAGCTAAATAACTACAAAAACACGCAATCTGTTACAACTGAATTTATACTAATAATATATATAATACAAGAAAATGGCAACGATAGACTGGATATATCGGATGCATAAATAAAAAAATATTACAAGAAAAAGAGAGAAGCTCTGACCCAAAAGTTCCCATAACACGGGTGGAAACATGAGTATCTGTATCAGCAGTGAATCTAGCGAGTCCGAAATCCGCAACCTGTATATAAGAATATGACATTTACATAAGATACTCTTTGCTGCTAGGAAATTGTAACCAATATGTCTTCCATAAATACATCTTACGCTAATTTTAAAAGCAAATACATCTAAACTGCTATTCTGCTATTTAAGCTATTCAATCTATCAGAAGTTATCTAAGCTTCAAAGCTTTGTGGTGCAAGCAATTGCTACCTTTGGTTCATAATTGGTATCAAGAAGTATATTTGCAGATTTGATATCTCGATGAATGATCTTGGGTTGACCTGTAATGTAAATTAGCTCCAATAGAGTTATCTGATCAGAGATCTTGAAAGTTGAAACAGGCTACATATAAAACATTAAAAAAAAAACACCCATAAAGTAGTTTCTAACTGAAGACTCACAGTCCTCGTGCAAATATGCCAATCCTTTCGCAGATCCTAGAGCAATTTTCATTCGCATATCAAAGTTTAGAAGATCGTGTCCGTCTCCTGACAAGTCAATATTTCACATACGATGACTTGGTTATCAGGGTATACAATATGAGAAGAACTTGAATGCAGAACATCAATATCCAAATTTGTATCTAGAGACAACCAATGTAATTTGTATCTAGAGACAACCAGTGTGCTCCCAAATGCAAGAAATTAAAACTTGCATACTCTACTCAAACCAAATGTATTATTGTTCATTTACAAAAATTGTCTTCCAAATAAAGGTGTGAATTGGGTTTTCATAAATATAACATGGGTAAAGAAATTCTTTTAATTGGTGGAAGATGGGAAACATTAATAATGGCCTGCAAATATCAAATACATTGTTTTGTCAAGGTTCAACTCACGTCAACAAGAGGTTTGGTTTGCTGTGAATTGGTGATAACATAAGTTATTTGGAGTATAAGAAACAGAGTGGTCTTCAAGATAATAAAAAAATTAAAGTTGACTTTGTATAGAAAACAAAGTGGACTTCAAGATAAGAAACAATTAAAGTTGACTTGTGTGCCGAGTTTCAAGCTCATTAACTTTTTTTGGAAAAAAAAAAGCAGTGATAGAATGTTATGTGTAGGTTGTTTTTTCGGATAGCACCACTTGAGTTGTGGTGTGGGTCTTACCCCATTGGTGTTGGGTTTTCTTTGTTTACATTTGCCTCCATATTACATTTTAGGTGTAGTACCTATTTTTTGTGGATACTAGGCATTATGTTAGGAATGTGTAAGATGCAAAACCTATTCAAGTCTTATTATATAAATGCATATCTTTAATAAAGAAGCAATTTAAGCTGCTACATTTCTAAAACAATTCCACTCACCATGTAAATGGAACTCCAAGGTGTTGTTTGGGACAAACTCATATACCAGCATTCTCTGAAGCCCATAAGTGCAGTAACCAACTAGTGAAACCAGGTGCTTGTGATGAACACGACTAATCGTAGCAACTTCAGCCTGAAATTCACGTTCCCCTTGTCCACTTCCAATTTTCAGCTGCTTAATGGCAACCTTCTCGCCACTTGGAAGAACTCCTTTATGGACATACCCAAAACCACCTTGACCAAGGAGATTAGCATTCGAGAAACCTTCGGTTGCATTTGCTAAATCTTCAATTTTAAATACAGTTTTTCCATTTCCAAATCCCATGTTTGTGGTGGATTGTGAATATGGCTTCTCGGAATTAGTACTGCTTGTTGAATGTGGTGCAGGGGGGGCTGAAGAACCCAATGAGAATAGCTGCAAATTAGAAGCATCACCCGGTGAACTAGTGGCAATTGGTAGCAATCCGTTCTTACTTTCCTTTGATGAAGAAGCGTTGTGTTTCCAGTTTTGAGGTTGACTCCCAAATTCAGCTACATGAAAGTACATCATTAATAAAAACAAACAAGAAGCACATTATTACAAAATGACACTGTAACCTCTGAGTCTACTGGCATGGGAAAATGTGTTTAAATGATCACAAAACACAGTGCTGGACAAAATTGCTAATGTTACTTGTTTAGTTGAGGCCTGCTAATGGAATTTCCATAAATCTTGACTGGGGAAAGACTAACGAAGATGATTTTATTATTAAGAGTAAGTATTAAGAATTGCAAACTGTTTAGTACAACAAGGGTAAACATAACAGTTAACCATCAGTGATTGAAATCAAATGCAGCTTCATTATCATAAAATCCATTTATCCTCACTGAAGTGAATGAACCTATGTGCATAATCCTCCAAATTCCAAACCCTGGTTAAGTATTTTGTGAAAAATGTGAACTGTTACTTAATTGTTCGACTATAGCGTCTGCTTTCTAACAATGTGCTAATGACTAAGAATACAGTTGTTATAGCATTGGGTGGTGCAACTTTTAACAATAGACGATACCTGGTGCTACTAAATTCTACTTTCTAAAATGTGCAATAAACCAAGGATACAGAGTTGATAAATCACACGAGCCAGTACATTCGTTAACACTAAATGGGATTCAGATATAGTTAAGTCCACTTTCTAAAATGTGCAATGACTAAGGATATAGTAGTATAAGAATCATAGAATCGAGTGCATTGTCGAACAGTAAATGTGATGTCCTGAAAGTTGAACCTATACATGCATTATAATGTAATATTAGCAAGCCAAACGTAATTCTACATCAAACAGCCTCCAATATATATGCAGCATTTATTATTTCATATAGACATACATTTACAAAATAAAATATACTACTCATCTACCTACCATCAACTCTACCCCTAACACAAATCAAAATTTGACTTTAGTCAATTCTTTTCTAAAATAGCAATAAATTCAACAACGATTTCAATTTCAAAAATATTAAAATTAAAAAACATAAAATCCAATAAATAAAAAATAGTACAGTATATAATAAAATAGGAAAAACATGTAACCTTTTTTAAACCCTGAAGGATGATCAAGCAATCCACCAAAACGACGTCGTTTACGTCGCTTATACCAAACAGCAAATATACATACGAAAACAAGCACAACCGCACCGCCTATGCCTATACCAACACCAAGGGCAACTAATGTCGGGTTACTTTTGGATCCGGTTTTACCCGGCGGTGACTGATTCGGTTCGGAGTTTATAGAACTCGCATTTGGCGGCGGAAATAACGGAAAACTTGTTGTGACGTTCGGAATCAGCGGTGTCGGAGGTGACGGCGGTGAAGTTGATGGCGATGACATTGACAGCGGCGGCGGCGATGGCGTAAGTGAATGTGGTTATATAAAGTGAAAACTTGCCTTTTTGATTTTTAAAAAATTTTTTTTTTACTTTTTTGAATGATAATTCTATATGTGAGAGAGAAAGAGAAAAAGAAAAAGATGATGAGAGTATAGTGAGTGTTGTAGAAGCTGGAATATGGAAGTATGTATGTAAATGTTTGTATATGAGAGTGTAAAATTAATAAGGGACTAAACGACATCGTAGCGGATTCTTCTCTTTCGGACATATGTGAAAATTTTCCTATTTACTACCTTGGTGTTTTATTATGTTTACTTTTGTCTCTGAAAGAAAGTAATGTACCATAACTATTGAACTTACCGATGTAAATGAAACGATATAGTTCACAAACTACCCGAAATCGACATGTAGATAATCGAAATCAACTCGGTCTTAGTCGATTCGAGCTCAAGCTACTCGAGTAGACTTTCGAGTCGAGCTCGAGCCTTAATATATCCTACTTGAAAAGCTCGCGAGCTTAATCGAGCTTGTGATTATTTACAACTTTAACCTTCAATATTATATATTTTTACATAATTACTTTCCTACCGAGCCGAGCTTAATCAAGTCGGGATTGAAATTGTCGAGCTTATAGGACTAATTTGATTTGAAACTTGATTTATTTATTTAATCGAGTCAAGCTCGAAAGTGTCGACACATAAGGCAAGCTCGAACTTGAAAATAAATACTCGATCAAGCTCGAGTCAAGTTTCAAGCTTCGAGTTTTACAACCGAGTTAAGCTCAAGCTTAGTACTATGTCAACTCGACTCGGCTCGATTATACCCCTAACTGAACTACATAGATAGATAAGCTAGTACAACCTTAGATATCATAAAGAAAATGATATTTATATCATATAAATATTGATATTTGTCATAAATATTGATCTATTTATTGAACAGTATAATTTTTAGAATAAATTGTTAAATTCAATAAAACATGTTCGTGATAAATGTTTAAAATCAAGAGTTATGAGGAATATCACTTTTTATAATTATACGAGTAATCAAATAAGAGATAATAAAAAAGTTGTCACAAATTTGATTTGTATATCGCAATAAATATTGTCAACTTGTATAGTATGTTGGAAGAATTGTTAAACACTTATGGAAAGTTTATCATCTACTCATTTCCTTAATTAAATCTGTTGAAACTTTTTCAACTTAATGGTTCCAATCACAGAATTATAGTGGATAGTAGCACAACAAAATGTAAGAGTGGTTAACAGATTAAACATAATTGGAATGACAAGGCCATCACGTTATGTGTCAATTAGTATCATAATCTACAACTTTTTAGTTGTTAATTCATCTTGATACTTATAGGTTAAAAATGTATTTAAACACTCATTATCTACTAATGTTATATATAAGCAAAATAATAAAGTAGTACATATTTTAAACATCATTTGGCTTTATTCAATTTAAGTACATTATCGTTTTCTAATTGATATACTAATTAAACAAAAAGTGGTTTTGTATCAGTTAAGCAAAAAACATCTTGTGGGATACTTTTGAGCTCAACATTTGTGAGCAAAATATATAGGTAATGCATGACGAAAATGGTGGGTCTCTATGGAAATATTTAGATAAACATGACTAAATTAGAGATTTTATAAACTTAGAAATGATACGTTCGTGTTATATTATCTGAAATTCAAATAAACTGTAACAGAAACCTTAATATTTATTTGATCTAGACAAATTTAACAAGTCAAATTTATCAAAAGTCATATGCTAATGGAGAGAGAAAAGGTTTTTCCAACTAATTCCTTAACATACATGGGTCTTACGATGCAATGATTGTTAATAATGTGATGGAATTTTTAAAGGTTGGGCCAGTAGAGCATGATGATTTGGACATGCTAATTAGTTACAACTTACAACATGGACCTTTCTATTCTTTTAAAATGTTCAAGTTTATTATATCACCATTTAAATTTAATTTGCTAAGTATTTTATCAGACGTATTATGTATATGGTTGTTTAAACAACAATGACTAGTAAAGCCATATAAATTTTTCATAAAAATTAAAGATAAACTTGGAATTAATATACATCCAAAAAATAAAAAGTTGTTCAGCATATAATTAATTACAACATAAAACGAAATATATTGACCAAGATAACAAAAAAGAAACACTTAATAGGCCGTCAAATTCTCCCTGTGATTGGTTTTCTTTTTTCCCTGTCTTTGTACTCTAGCCTCTCGCTAGTATTTCCCTAGTAATAAAAGTTTCTGAACGTTCAAAAAAAAAAAGCCGTCAAATGGCACAACAAACAAGTAAAATTTCATCATTTCATCCTTTTATATTCAAACCTAGTTCTACCAGTGTAATTTTCATTGAGGGTCTTAAGATACCACTTGATTATTGTCACATTCGCACTAGTTTAATAAATTTGTTTTCAAATATGAGGTCAAAATCTCACCATTAATATTCGTGTTAGACACGTGAGAACTGAGATACGTTGTTTTCGAGCACCATTTTCGATTATAAACTTCTTCAAGCTTATATGAAAGTACTTTTCCTGTGTATAAATCAAGTTTTTTTTCAAATCCATATTCGGGTCTCAGCATATTTCCTTTCTTATTTTTTTATATTTATATATATATTGGTTGAAAGCATTTTGGTAAACTACACTTCTATCTTCATGGTTCATAATCATACCCATGAACTTTGTATATGAATTTTCATGAACAATGTTCTCCAATGAAAAGAATTGTTCTATAGACTCCACCTAAACTTCATGTCACTATAAACTTCATCTATAAAGTATAAACCTCCATTGGAGATACGCTAATAGAAATATGATTAATAATGTCGTTGCTTTGAGAATTATTCCTTGATTAGTGTCAAAAATCAAGATTAAAGATTTATCATTAGGCCAGATTCATTTGACTGTTATTAAGTTATTCAAGTCAAATAAGCTAGTTAAGCTTAAAGTAAAATCTTTAATGAACTTATTTATGTTTGGTGAGCTTAAATAAGATTACTTGAATCCGAGATTGAGCAACTACTAGACGAGTTTAGGAGTCTTCTTGTATATGAACATTCCAAACTTAGAAATTAATGCATAATTTTGATATGCTTAAAGAAATAAAGATAATTCTAAAATAAAAAGTGACAAAATCAAAGGTAAAGATCAGTGGCGGTACTAGAGGGGGGCAAGGGGGTTTAATGTCCCCCCTCAAAATTTAAATTTTGTCTTTTTAAAAAAAAAAATTTAATAGATTTTTAAAATTTTTCCATAGGTTTTTAACATTTTGTCTCTTTTCAGATTTATTTTTTTTGAGTTTTTTAACTTTGCCTCCATTAAAATTCTTTTTTGATACCGTCTCTGGTAAAGATGTTCGATGAAAATCAGTGTTATGTGATACATAGATTAAAATATGTTTTTAGACGTATGTGTTAGTCATATATATAAAAAATATCATTTTGAAATGATTTAACCAACCAATCCTCTCAGATACTTTGAACTAGTCAACTAGATGAGAATTGACACATGACCAAATGCATATCGTTTAGTCATTTGTTGTAATGTACACATATCATCGGAAACTCAGAAGCACACCAACATGCTCCTCGACGGCATCAAATGCCTCACAGCCTGCCTTTGTAGATATCAAGGGAACTACAAATCATTTTTGACGAAAACCATCTTTTTGCCGAAAACAGCATCCTCGAGTCTCTTAAATATATTGTCTACGATACAATATTCATTATACAAATTACATGATCTGAATCATGTCAAAAGTACTTGTAATGCGACTTTAAGTCTTTCTAATTATAACTACCTTTTTGTTACTCATTCTTGTGCTATTGCCAACCATGGATCCCACCAGTTATCCATTTTTGTTACCTGTTATTGTGCTTGTTTCTTTATCTTTCTTTTTCTTCTTGTTATTTTTTCTGAAACGAACTACTTCTGAGGCCAACACTCCACCCGGATCGCGGGGATGGCCAATCGTGGGAGAAAATATTTATCTCGGTTTCTTGGGTCCTCCTAAATTCATTGAAAAACGAATGAAAAGGTTCAATCCTGATGTATTCCAGACATCTTTACTTGGAGAGAAAATGGCCTTCTTTTGTGGACCTCAAGGAAATAAGTTCGTATTCACCAACGAGAATAAACTTCTCATGTCGTGGTGGCCTAAATCTGTAACCAAAGTTCTTCTATTTACTGAAGTCATCGATGAAAATCAAAAAGTCGTAGCCCCCTTACTTGCTAACTCGGTTCATGAAATTCTTAAGCCTGAAGCATTAAAAAAGTACATTTCCAAAATGGATTCAATGGCACGCCAACATATGAAGACCGATTGGGCTCCATATCGTGAAGTTAAGGCACACCCTTTGTCTCAAAAGTACACGTTTGCTCTTTCTTGTAAACTCTTTATGGATGAAGACGATGATGCAAAAGTTGCCAAGGTGTTGGACAACTTTAGGATTGTTACAAACGGAATGATTTCAGTGCCTATAGATCTTCCTGGAACTGCATATAACCGTGCCATTAAAGGAGGAAAAGTGCTTCGTGACGGTCTAATGAAAATCATAGCAACACGGAGAAAGGAATTAACTGAGAATAAAGAAATTGAGAGACATGATGTATTGTCACGAATGCTACTTGTGACAAATGAAGAGGGGAGGCTTATGAGTGAGAAGGAAATATCGAACAATATCATAGGTTTACTAGTCGCTAGCTATGAAACTAGTAGCGTAGCAATTACGTTTGTTTTGAAACATCTGGCAGAGCATCCACATATCTATGAACAAGTTTACAAAGGTAACCTCCTTACTACTTCAAACTTTAATGCTTTCCGATAAGTGAATGATGTCTAGAATGATTTAACAGCTCTTGGAGAAAACCAACAACCTCGGTCTGTCTACATGAAACAAAACAGCTAACAATTCTTGTGTGTATGTGCTCTCACAGAACAGATGGAGATCTCAAATTCTAAACAAGCAGGGGAGTTGCTAAGCTGGGAAGATATTGAAAAGATGAAATATTCTTGGAATGTCGCACGAGAATCCATTCGCATAGCACCACCTGCTCAAGGAGCTTTTCGAGAAGCTTTGACTGACATCAAATATGCAGGTTTTACCATTCCAAAAGGATGGAAGGTACATTATTAAACAGTTAACACCTATTAGATAAAGTAAAAGTATCCAACTAGATGCAGTTAACTAACACTTGGGTTTCCAAATTTTACAGATATTTTGGAATGTAAATACAACACATAACGATCCAAAATACTTCCCAAAACCAGAGAAATTTGAGCCTTCAAGATTCGAAGGATCTGGACCGGCACCATACTCGTATGTACCTTTCGGGGGAGGACCTAAAATGTGCCCAGGGAAAGAGTATGCCAGATTAGAGATACTCGTTTTTATGCATAACTTTGTGAAAAATTTTAAGTTGGAGTTGCTCATCAAGAATGAAAAGATCGAGTATCTCTCTACTCCAGTCCCAGCAAAAGGTTTACCAGTTCGACTTTACCCACACAGCAAGAACTAGTAGGAACTGTTTTTGATAAGCCTGTAATATTCAAAAGCTAAACTGAACACGGTTTAAGAAAGCTCATGGTTATTTGGTGACATTCAAATGAACAATTAAGTCAAGTGTAACCTTTTATACTCATGGTGCTTTGCTTTTGATGAATACAAAGCCAATATTATGGCCAACAGAACAATAACTGAAAATTTCGAAAATGGGCAATCTTAACAGAATCTTAAAGAAAAATATTACTAGCAGATGTGAATGCAGGGTAGCAATAAAAAAATAAATATCAGGATATTTTGTACAGAATCCGTGACCATTGCAGAGTGTAATGTTTTCTTTGCTGCTCAACAACATACTTTTGTTTGCAAAAAGAATTTGAATACAATACAACCTGTTTGCCCCAAATGCTGCCAAACATGCTAGGTTCTTTTCTGGTAGGCAAATCATCCTTGTGAGAATAGAACAAAAGAAATTATTGTCCTACAAGGCTACAACATTAAAACCTCCAAACCAATTAAGAAAAAGGCAAATCTGGTGGTGCTTGAACTTTTCGTTTACAAGGATTATTTGCCTACCAGAAGACTCAGAAATAAAAAAAAACTTCTCACCCACTTCCTACAATCCGGCCTGAACCTTTGGGTAGGACAACAACTCAGAAGAAAAGATCATTCTTATCAGATCTCAAACAAGTCATTAAAGAACAAGAAACCAGAACAAGTATCAGAAACCAAAAGAACTAATCTAGAAAATGGACATTTCCAATAACCCTTGTCACATTTCTGAATGGCATCACAAACAGACATAACGAAGATCACATGGGAAAACATAAAAGGCCAAACAAATATCGATAATTGACTTAAATCCAAAACAGCCAAGTCAAAACAAGTCATGATCCATAAAACAAGAATAACAAATTTCAGAGCAAGTCTAGATAGCACCAAATGATGTTCAGCAACACTAACTGCCCTAAAAAAAACTAGTACCCTTGATTGACACCAGAATATCAGTTTGATGTAATTCCCAACAATCTCAAGCCGAACCAGCAGCAGCTATCTTCCTAGGAGCAGCTTGAGTACCTAAAAACAACAAATAACAACATTTTGTAACTCAATAGAAATCACTGAGACAAATCCCTAATCAACAAAATTATGAAGTTGTTGAAAATAATTTTATAAAGAATTAACAAACCTTCTCTGAAACCGCTCTTGAACCTGCGAGGCACATTACGCATATATCTCATGCGACCAGTTCCAGTTGTCTTCCTACGGATTGCCTTCTGACTCCAGTTATCTATGGTTTCATTATGATCAATCATTAAGAATTCAAGAATCTAGAAAATATACATATATGTGCATATATATGGTGCTAATCATTACGATCAATCATCAAGAAATCAGATTCTAGAAAATATACATATATGTGAATATATGGTGCTAATCATTACGATCAATCATCAAGAAATCAGAATCTAGAAAATATACATATATGTGCATATATATGGTGCTAATCATGTAAGAATACTCATTTTAAGAATTGGTACACAATGCATCCAACTGTAAGACTATATGAATCTACCAAGCATCATGCATCTGACTCAACATTCGGCTCAAACTCATTCTTACTTGACCACTTC
This sequence comes from Erigeron canadensis, assembly GCF_010389155.1. Lineage (NCBI taxonomy): Eukaryota > Viridiplantae > Streptophyta > Magnoliopsida > Asterales > Asteraceae > Erigeron > Erigeron canadensis. Next base: position 43,599,545 of record NC_057764.1, read on the forward strand.
TCTACATAAATAAGATACATACATCTACATAAAACAGATGAATACATATATACAAATAAAGCAGTGCTCATATAAAAAAGTTCTTAATTGAACAAACACTAAGAATACTTTCAAATTCAGTTTCTAACTAATTTCTATTTATCATAATTCATAACCGACATTCATAAATGCGATACCCACATATCATATTTTTGTTTTTTGTAGGATAAAAAGTGGATTCACTCATTCAATGAAAATGTAAACAAGTGCACTTATTGCAGATTCATCCGAATAAGTTATGATTATATCATTTCCTGTAATTGGAATTCAATTTTCAAAAACCCTTACCACCTTCAATCGTGTAAACAGTTTTTCATAATTACGACTATGGCTGTTAACAAACAGATCAAACATGAGCAAAACTTCGTTCATGTCCAATCATTGAAGTTAACAAAGGTCCGCAAACAGAGAGCCAAAAAGAAAGGTGGCTCATGTTTGTTCATTATAAAAATGAGATCGTTCAATTTGATTCAACAAAAACAAAACACAAAGGAACACAAATAAAGCGCAAAGTAACATATAACTAGAAACATCATGATTCACATTCAACATAATAGTTATTAACTAACATGATTAATTGTCATGTTAATTAGCTTCATACGATACTCAAGTAGGTCAAATAATAGACTCCATATATCATAAACTATGAACAAAAATAAACAATCAAATTAACATTCACAAACAAATTAACAAAAGTTTACAAACATAGATGAACAAACGATAACAATGTTCAACAAACAGATATGTTGGTTCATGTTTGTTCATTATACAAATGACATTGTTCATTTTGGTTCGCATTCACGAGCACAAACGAAAACAAACAAACACAAACAAATCCAAAGTAACACGAATGAAAAGCAAAGTTGTATACACCTAGAAACATCATGATTCACATTCAACATAATTGTTAACCAACATGATTAATTGTCATGTTAATTAGCTTCATACGATACTCAAGTAGTTCAAATAATAGACTCCAAATATCTAAACTACAAACATAAAAATAAACAATCAGATTAACATTCACAAACAAATTTAACAAATGTTCACAAAAAGATATTTTGTTTAAATCACTAGGTATCCATCAATACTTATAAGCAAAACAGATATATACTGAAGATATCATGAATTATCTACACATACACTTCAAATCAAAACATATATATATCGCTTACATTTTCTGACGCGAGCAGCAGGATAAGCGCAAGCAGAGCAGCGGCTCTTCTGAAGATGAAAGCTCCGGCGACCGCAGCGTACACACAGTGTGTGTGTTTTGTTCCTTCGTTTACCGAAACTTCCTGTACCTTTCGTCTGCAGATTGTAACAATCAAAACAACAATTATATTATATATATAGATAAATATAGATATAACACAGGTATGTATAGATTTGTATAGTGATAACCATTGCTGGCCGTTATAGAGAGAGATCCTTCTTTTTCTTTTTCTTCTTCTGCGAGCTAATCCTGGCCGACTGAAGTAAAGGATATAGCGGTTTATATATCTAGGGTTTCTCTTTGTAAATGTTAGTTGGGCCTTATGTCTATCGGGCTTTCAATATTGGGCATCAACATAGAAATGATCGTTTTTCCTTTATTTTATTTTTTTGAGATTCGATTTTTAGTTTTATTTTTTCTAGTTATGTTTTAAATAAAGTGTACGCAATTTATTTACTCACATCATGTATTTAAACTTGAATAGTACCGCCATCTTTATCCTTTTAATATTAAGGATAGATATAAACTAGATTTTAAACCCGTGTCTAACACTGGACACGGGGTTTACGATATTATTAATATTAGATCTACATATATTTAAGTCATAAAATTTATAATTTTAAAGATATAAGGTTTTAAGTGTTACACTTTGCAAGTTGTAGTACAATAATCATATGTTCGTCACTGTCATTATTAGCTGAGATATATTGATGAAATTGTTTGTCGTACTCATTCCACAAGGCACATGTTATAATAATTTCTCTATTATATAACTTTTTGAAAGCAGTTGTACTCATAATGTGATATTATTATGAAAGATAATTAAGAATTCAAATATTAACATACTTTTGATCATGTATTTAACATTCAAGTATATGTATATGATCATGATGCGGACCCATAACACGCATATGTTTATTTTCAATCACTTGTTCTATGATAATTACATAACAATTAAGATTGTTTTCATACTCTTTGATAACAATTAGGTTTTTTGATTTGAGTGACAATGGTAACTTTAAACATTAATACGTGAACCTAATATACAAATATATATATGTGTGTGTGTGTGTGTGTACCTTTTTGATTTGAGAGATATAATGCATCTTGAATAGAGTTCATATTGACTTCGATTTAGTATTCAAGTAACCCTGTGTTGTAAATCGTGTTCTGTTCTGTGATCGTTTCATGTTTTGTGATTCTTATTGTGTTTAAGATAAGGATGTTATATATCGTCATCTGTTATTATGTTTTGGATATGTATCTAGAGTTCAAATTGTGTTTATATTAAATATTAAACTGTATATTAATATTTATAGTTTATAAAAATCTAATATAATATTTGTTAATAAGTCATTAGGTTTTGAAATAATTTTTCGTAAACAATATTTAATATATTGAAAAAAAATTTAACTAATTAAATGATTGTAAATTTTAAAAAAATTTCTCAAGTTGATGGTTAAAAATAAATATAAATTAAGTATTCAGGGCTAAAAAGTGTAAATTATTGATGGAAGACAAAAAAATGTAAATTAATGAGATTTTTTCTACAAAATAATATAAATACTAGTATAATAATATATTTGGATAAAGATTATTAGAATTTTTAATTTATAGTTAATCTAAATGATGACATAAGCGAAAGGCAATTTGATAAATATGAGCGATTTGATTGGTTAATAAGTCATTAATTCAACTGTTTTATAGTATATATTAAGATTAAGATTAAGATATCATTGTTATCAAAGTTCGCTATATGTGTTAGCATAACATCATTTTCTAATTAACTACTTTGTCAAATTAAAAAAAAAGTAAAATTATGTGGCAATACTCGAATACCTAAATCCATATGTATTCTAGTGGTAATAGTCACATTTTGAATGCAAGTTCATATAGACTAACTTTCAGCTCACAATAGTCAATAGTCCGATTTTAATGTAAAGCTCTATCTACTACTTCAAGCCTTATGTATATATTTTATATTTATATGTATGTAGGTCTACATATCTATATCTATATATTATTATATTATAAACCAAAAAACTTTTAAATTTTCAATATTGATTTTAAGTACTTTCCTAAAATACTCATTTCATCTATTCTATATTTACCTAAAATAACTATAATACTCTTTCTTTCTCCTCAAATCTCAACCAATCATTTTTTTTCTCTCTCCTCCATAAATCATTTTATTACTCTAACTCTTTCAAAATCTTTTATTTCAAAACCGTACAACAATAAATTATAAAAATTATATGGATGTTCTTAAAATTTCATGCCCTTTCATTAGAGATGTCATTCGACATACTTTCGATAAATTTTTAAGTCCGAGGGCGGAGCCCGTATGGCTAAGGCATTTGGCTATGACACTCTATGACATATCACCTCCTATAACCTATTACACTCTATGACCTATCACCCTAGCCATCTCACCGCCACAACGCGCGGGTACTTGCTCTCGTATGTTCAAATATAATTTTGAATTCGTAAATGACATTGTTTAACTTTATATTAAACTTTTTCGAAGTATATGTGGATTTTCTGAACAACTCAACATTTATTTGTAATAATCGTAAATTGGTTGAGCCTGAATCAAAGCTTTAGAAACAGTTCATCAAGCTAGAGACCGCTAAGATCATGCCCAAGCTTAGGTTAAATTCTTCGAGCAAATCTCAAGCTAATTGTGTTATAAACTTTTCGAGAGTTTTTTTAAGACAATGGACACAAATGTTACCTAGTTAGTCAGTCCATCTGTTTTGCTACCTATAAACTACACTAAAACAAACGTAGGCTATGTTATCTCATCTTAAGATATTATTTTATATTTTTTGATAGGTCTTTTTGAAGGATTCGACATTCCTTCATACGGTCCCAGCTCATATATATATTATACGTCTACAGCAAAATAAGTAAGTTAAACAAAAAATGATGAGGACATATCCATAACGAATGATCTTTATCATGAGTTTACAAAGCAATATAGCTTTACAAGACAACAAACAATAATGAATGGCAAGATTTGAACAGATACAACTTTGGTGAATAACTTGTGACCAAATACCATACTTTGATCAATAAGCTTTTACATTCCCCTGGTTAAATCACAAATAACTGGAAACAGACACGATAATCCATCTGCAAGATCCTATACCGTTTAGTGACCAGACCACAATAAAACATCATGCTCTCTAAGACGCTTCTGAAAATGAGCCAAACGGTTCTGTAGCTGTAAAATGGCTGCAGCCTTCTGCGCCAAGATTGTGTTCAGTTTTACCACATAGTCGTCTAGCTGGTTTCCTGGTTCATCTGCCTCCACCAATAAGTTCATCTCCTACAACCAAGATAATTTAAATGAATTTAAGGAACGGAAATCGGAGTTGTTCATGGATTGAAAAGTTTTTGTTTTTTAAAGACAGTACAGCGGCTTAACAACTTGAACACTAATTAACATTGTCATTTATGACATACCACTCTAACGATATCCATGGTATCCTCCACTTGTTTCCGGTGTGCATTTACAAGATCTTCCTCCTCCTGAGATTGGAATACGAGTTTTATGTCATTATGTGAACATATTCAATCAAGAATGTAATATATCAAATTCGTGCACGATCCGTACCTTTAAAAGGGCATTCAGCTCGTCATCAGGGCTCCAATTTCTTGATTCAGGTTTGGGTGGCTCCTTTGACTTTGTTTGGCTATTGATTCTTCGGTTTTTATCTTGAGCATTTGAGAAGTTATATGCATCAACTTTTGTGTTGTATTTCCATGATGGCTGCTCGGGCTCGTAAAACTCTTCTGTAGTATCATAATCGTCTTCATCAGCTTGTTCGGGGTATGAATCAATCATACCATCATCATAGGATGGAACTCGGGGTAAGACAGAAGACATTGATACTGCTGTAGGTTCTTTGGAACTAAAAGTTGTGTCTTTCTTGTTCCCTTTTGAAAGGCTTTTCACCCTATTCACGAAAAATAGTACAATTGTTGAGTCATTTGAGGTTGAAATTTCAACCCATTTACATATGAATGAATAGTGTAGAGTTATGCTATACCTCCAACAGGTCAAACTAGTAGAATATGAATATAATTAGCTCAAACAGAAATGTTTGAGAGCCCCGTAACAAATACTTTTAATGCATACAACCTCCTAGATTGATTTATGCAAATATTAGATTAATTCTGTGATTATATAGTTATTGTGAGAGGCCCAAAATGAATCGGCAGAAGGTGTTTCGGACCAACTTGTCGTGTCTTAAGTTACATGTTTTAAGAAAGCATTTAAGAAGGCATACGGCATTACGGCCTCCTAAACCATTTAAGAAAGCAGATTACTAATCTTTTAAACACGTAAACTGAATATAAGAAGTTGTGACAAAACTTTGGACAACAAGACTTTTGGTCAACCCGTCATGTTTTGACTTGAACCTTGATTTAAGTAGTCAGCCCTTACACGCTCATTTTGCAGTCTCTAAACAAGAGGGATAAAAGAACAAATACAAGTGATTGTTGGTTGTACCTGTCAGCGTATCGTAAGGTATTAAGTGTATGTTCACATGATCCAGCATTTGGTGAAATGCAAGATATCATAACTGTTCGAGAGTTTCCAACAAACGAATCTCTCAAAACCTCAGTTAACTTACTCCCTCGAAAAGGAATATGACCCTGATCATTATCAAGTGCTCTTATGCATTCCTTCAAGGCAAGCAAGCTTTTATTAATTTCAGCACCTTCCATTCTGCATTACATATTTCATATCCACATTCATAAGTAACCTATTTTAAATGAGCCTGTAAATAATAAAAATAACTATCTAATGGCCTTTAAGATTACCTAGTCTGCTTATCATTGTCTGTCGTATCTGCACCACGTTCACTTCCAGCAAGATCTATGAAGGAAAGTTTGCCAACAACCCGAGGAGGTTTAGATTCACTTCCATCAACAGATCTCTTAACAACAAGTTGAAGTATGGCATGTGATCTAGAAGATTCCTCATTGGCACCAGTAGTGCCAGTACTTCTTGTTGCATTTCCTCTCTCGATTAGCTCCTTGATTGTTTCGACATCCGAGACTTTATATTCTTGCAGACCGACAATACACACTTGCTTACTACCATCTTCTCTCATGCACAATTTTCTGCAGACACATTAATCAGTTGTCTTAAAATACAACAATTTTCTAATGGCTTGACACAGTTCTTCAGAATATAACTTACTTTCTATCGTTGAGGAGATCATAAAGTTTCCCGCCATATATCTCAAAAAAGCTGAAAAACAGCTGAAAACCTTGGCTGCGATATGTATGGTTCACCAACCTCAGGATATCCCGAGATGCTTTAAGAGGTAAAGGCTTCATAGTAAAAGTCTTTCCACTTCCTGAACAAGTTATCAAAAAAATTACTAACGAATGGGCGATTCAGGATACTTTTGATCTCTAAAACAAAATTGTGCAAAATAAACGAGTAACGTTTTCCCTATTCAGGTTACCCGAGGAGAACAAATAAAACGGGTAACGTATACCATGGCTGTTTTCAAACCCTTCTGGGACCACCCCCAAGGCTACCTAGTGGGATTCGAACCCGGGATCTCTTGTAATGGTCTCAGGATGTTAACCACTAGGCTACCTCGGGGGAAACAGGTAAGGCAAAATTCCCAAAATGTATCGTAAATTCATACAACCTACTAAATCGTCCTATACAAGAGTAACAGTAATTTTTTTCTAGTCTTATTTAGCATACATAATACTCGTCAAATATGTTTAAGAATTGCGCAAAGAACAGTTTCGGGTCAAAACCAGCCTGACCGGTTGCTTGACCCACACATTTTCCCATCTTTAATAGTAATAACACTAGCCAACCGGTTCAAAAGAGATGTTAGCTTGGCTGTTTTACCTGTTTGTCCATATGCAAAGCATGTAGCTTTAGTACGTTGGAAAATTATAGGAACAATGGGCTCGACAGTTTCGCGATAAACCTACGAAGACAATAAAAGATAAAGAATTGTGAAGTCAGAACAGTTGTGACGGCATCTGTGAGAAACTGTTCTTTCTATCCCTTCAGCAATAATTTACTGACCTCATCATTAGAAACCTCCTCATTTAGTACTGCATCAAAAACAAACTCATGCTTTTCCATGTATTCTGTCAGATCAACCTGCAGGATAATGAAGTCATGACGAGACTGCCAAAATTACTGAAGAGAGCGATGACAAACGTCACTCTATGTGCAACCTTTGATACTTGTATATTTTGTTTTTACCCACACGTTTTATAGCAATGCTACTATAGGCTACAACACTAAATTCTTACAGTAACTTCTTAACAATTATAAAAGTTCATATAGCCAATTCATGTTAATTTCATACTTCCAAACTGTTTCAAAGATTCAGGTCATTTGTTTCATTTTAAATAGATTTTTACTTCATGAGTCAAAAAATTCAGTACTTGGACAAATAAAGCAACATCCACCTAGAAGCCTCCCAACTGAAATTTGGTGCAAAATCATACAGTCACAGAAGTCAACAGTACTTACTCTTTTTTTGCCAAGTTGCTATTAAGAGCATATATAGTTGTTAGACAATGACATATTACCTGTATGGTTATAAAAACCATTAATGTTGTCCAAAAGATTATGAAGTTGACATTTGTCTTCTCCTTAGTTTCTTATTCACTCACAATTGTCTCTTCTACTTTTTTTATTGTATGGATCATCTGATTGTCTTTCTTCTTTGGATTTTCTCAATATTTATATGTTTCTCGTTTATATGTATGTCATATATGGGATGAAATTATATACTTTCAAACTCACACAGGAAAGTAGGCAACCAAAAACTTTAATACTTTTTGTTTATCCAACCGACTGCAACAATAACCATGCTAAGGAGATACCAAGCCGGACATGCAATAGCACATCAAGTGATGCATACAGTAACATTTTTAAAGAATGTTAGAACGATGGAACACTCTTAAAGCATGGAATGCACGTGACATTGTTCTAGTGCTAACCTTGAGTTTCGTCTCATGAACTGTAAGACAACTGGAATGAGGCTCCGTAGTAATAATATCTTCCTCATTCTTTGCTAACTCCTTTTTGTTTAAAGGTCTCTTTCGCACCTGAAATTTAACCTGAATTAGACACTTACAGCGAGAGATGGTATTATAACATTTTCAAGCAATTAGCCATTTAGATAACACAAATACACTGAAACAGTTAATATTATTGTATTGGGTGGTTAAGATGTTGAAATAGGGCCGGCATACCACAACTTTAATCTTTGCAACACTGCTGGTCTTCTCTTTTTCTGGAACAAAACTTTTTGAAAGGTTATTATCTGCTACACCTCGAGCTTTGCTGGCTTGTTTGTTATTCCCAAAATATGGCTCTGCATCATCAAAGCTTCTGCCACGATCAGTGTTGTACTGGGGAGCACCATATGTTCCAGTTACAGGTATCTGTCAACATATCAACAATTCAAAAATTAAAAAAAAAAACTCAGAACCGCTTGATGAAATAATATGATGTTGCCACTTCCAGTAACAAAATAATATGTGAAATCAGAACGATTAACAAAATAAGATCAAATTCTATAAGATTCTTGAACCTCCCTCCCCCCCTCCCAAAAGCCAATTTCCAGAATTTCAAACACAGGATACAGGATTTGTAAAATCAAGTATTTGACTTCCTACAATCCTACTTAAGGTTTGGCATGAGATTCCAACGAGATCTATAACAAATTTAAAGCTCCATACAATTATGAATTATGGAAAGAACTCTAAATGCTTCCCCGTAAATTAGTAGTTGAAGTAAAAAATAGGGGTGTCCTCATTTAGCATCGACTATACAAGAATTGTAACAGCTCTTTTGCGAAGCATTTTCTGACTCAATCCAAATCTTTTCATATTGTTTTTTACTTGCATTCCTTACAACCTTGTTTTAATGAATCAGTTTGGGTAAAGCTAACTTAGTAGAGGTACTAAGTACGGCACAGAGGCCACAAGATAATCATGCACATTTTATCACCAATAATAAAGATGTTAGCAATACCACTTATACCAGTATCATAACTATTCAATTTAATACATGAAATGCACTAAACAAAGAAGAGTCACAAGGCAAAGCCATCATAAAGCAAGTCTGGATGTGCCAAGTGCGAACATCATCCAAATATGATGCCATAACAAGAATATTAGCCTATTAGGATGTGCAATTTGGAAGTGATCATTGCAGGAATTGCAGCTCAAAACTCAAAAGTATCAAAATCAGATAATCAAATACTTAAAAGCCAAGGAAAGGTATCTAACTTTACATTTGCCTTGATAATCTTTTTTTATTTATATCAACCTCTTACTTATCTATATCTATATACTATATTATAAAGCAAATTAACTTTCAACTTTCAACATTCAATTTCAACAATATACACATATTAATGCATGATGTACCATACTTCAATGCATACAACTTTCTTTCTCCTCCATAAATCATTTTACTCCTCTAATTCTTTCAAAATCTTTTATCTCAAAAACCGTACATCGATAAGTTATAAAAATTATATGGGTGTTCTTAAAATTTCATGCTCTTTCATTAGAGATGTCATTCGATATACTTTCGACGAATTTTTAAATCCAAGAGTGGAGCCCGTACGACTGAGGCATTCGGCTATGACACTCTATAACATATAACCTCCTATGACCTATCATACTTTATGACCTATCACCCTCATCATTTTACCGCCGCAACGCGCGGGTACTTGCTCTCGTTTATTCAAATGCGCTTGTTTTAACACAAACACTTAAAATCTTTCAATTTACCACATATACAAAAATCAAATTAGGGGTAAACAAGTTTTATAAAAAGGATAAGGTTATATAAATATGATTATATGGTCATAAATACAAATACCATTAAAACTCAAGACTAGTACCCAAGTCCATAAATAAAAATAAACTTATCCAACAATGCCACAAGGCCTACCTCAGAGATAAGCTCGGTATCAAACGAATGTAGATCCAACAAGCCAGGACTGAACCCATTAGGATCATCACCACCGCCACTCCCACCATGCTTCTTCGAACGCCCAGGTGGCGTCAATGGCTCACCAAACAAATCACTCCCACCACTTAAACTTCTTTGTGCACCAACATTTCTACCATTATTATTATTATACATTCTTGAACCTTGACCACCACCATGATAACCAAAGTCCTGCTACTCAATTAACCAACAACCACAAGAAATCAAATTCACATTCATTCTATCCAACCTACCACCAGATCTAAAACATTTCAAAACCAACCCACATAAATATAAACATAAATATACACATAAAAGATTACAAATTTATAAAAATATAGATACATATATACATGTAAATTAAGCTTTTGAAAAAATATATGTACACATAAAGATTGTGACTTTATGAAAGTATACATACAGAAGTAGTATTTGAAGATGGTGGTTGTTGAAGGTGTTGAAGACCAGCAGATTGTAACCATCTGCCATTAGAGGATGAAGAAGAAGTTACTTCCAAGAAACTATTATCAGTGGAGAGTTGTCTGTTATGGTGAGCGGCAGATGCACCAGATCTTTGCCCATGCCTACCTACTGCATTCATATTTGAAATTAACACACACCCAGAATCAAAGATTTGATTTTCTTGAAAAAGGTTTTTAGCTGATGTTAATTAAGAGAAAGTTGGGAAGTGGGTCAGAATGGAATTGAATCTTTTGGGGATTTAAATGGGGGTAGGGGATTGGATTTTATTGTTGATATAAAAGGTGAGATTTTGAAATTTGGAGACAATGGCTTGGATTTGGAGTGTGTATATTTATTGTGTAATGTAAACTAAAATGTAAATTAGCAAGGATCAGGTCAGCAAAGGTTCTTGATTAAGTCAAAATTTGAATTTAAAGTTCTCCTTGACATGTGATGGAGTGTAGAGTGTTTTGTATTTTAAAAAAAAATAGCTCCTTGAGTTTATGGTTTAGTCCTTTTAACTTTTAATTCTATGTTTTATTTTTATTTTTGTTTTTGTTTTTTTTAATCAAATCTAGCACTTTCATCTGAGTCATTAGTCAGACTTGAACCAAGTAAATGTACTCAAGCCCTGAAGATTAGAGGCGCATATTCACACCTTTTAAAATATACATACACAACTTAACCAAATATTTCAAATTCTAACAACATTGCTTTAGGTTTCTACTATTCAAAATCCTAGTATTCCATGATTCTTTCACAAGTATTGTTTTTAATCATGTCACCTATAAGAATCACAATTTATAAACAAACCATTTTAGGGCATGCTTACTCATTAAGAGGTGTATAAATGAACAGAAATATATTTTAGTGCATGCTTGTTTTAAAATATGAAATGAAATAAACTTACATGAAAATATGAGAAATTTAATAGAGTATTATTTTGTTTACTTGTCTTATTAAAGAAATATGAGTATCAATTCTTTTACCATAATGAAACTTTATGGACCACGAAACATACAACGCACTAAGAATGGGCGGAGCACGTCGGTGACTAAACCGGTAGCGATCGGTCACCGGGCGTAACACCATTCCGTCCCATCGGTACCTAATAGGTGGGGACGAGATGGGGAAAGCGGTGTCCGGGTTGCTTACTACCTTTGATTGTTTTCCTTTTTGTCTTTTCTTGTTTTTTGTCTTTATTTGAACGAGTAGAGGTGGAGGGGGTGGTAAAGTATGCACTACAAGTGGAAAAAAACGAAAAGGAGTAGAAAAGGTGATGAAGAGTGAGAATGTACTCTCCCACCTTTATGTAAATTTTTATGAGGTTTTTGTTTATTACTGCAATTTATTTTATTTTTTAAATGAAAGAACACATAATTAAGTTTTAGTGTCATACTGTCATGCATATATTCACAAGGTATCAATGAATTTTTTCTTATTTATTTTATGACAAACGCAACACTAAACTAAATACATACAAATACATATAACTAAATACAATATTTTTCAATTTGCACCATATATAGTTTATATATACATGCGTGGATAAAATAGGATGTTTCATATCATATTTGATTGAGCAAATGGAAAGCAAAAGGAAAAAGCTACATGTGTTAGAGATATCATTCGATATAATTTTGTTGAATTTTTTAATCCGAAGGAGGAGCCCGTACGGCTATGTGGGGAGCACGTCAAGATAGATCACCCAATCACCGATCACCCCAATGACCTATCACCCCCCATAAGTGATCACGTCCTATGATTTATCACACTTTAGATATATCACTCTCATCATCTCATCGTCGTATCACACGAACATTTGACTAGTTCATAATAATGCCCGTAAATCGAAATTGTCACTAAAATAATAATAAATATTAATAATAAAATAAACAATCAAACAAGCGTCATTGTTTTTAACTTTTGTTCACATGGCATGCAGGCGACGTCTTTTTTGCCCCAGATCTGGGACTACAATTTTCAATTTCATTGAACACTATTTTTGGCCGCCGCTTAAATGTTTGGGTTTATTTTCATTTAAGAAGAATGTTTTCTGCTTATACGGAATACTATTTAACAAGCAAAATATCATTTGGGTTTTCTAAATTAAACCACCATGTTAGAAGATCACTTCGCTTTTGTATATTGTTAATTGTGTGTTAAACTTTTTGAAAACATATAAAGTCCTTCGCAATGTCGACTTAACCATTTTTAATGGTATAAACGAGACCAATTATAGGGGCTGATTTTTATAGTATTTTATAAAAACCTTCTCATTTATCCGGACTTGAGATCGACAAAAATAAACAATAAAATTTATGAATGACTGAGTTATTTTTTTATTTCTTTAATAGACTTTTTGTAATTGAAAAAAAAAAGTTTAAAATTTATATAAAGTTTATTTTTCTAGCTTTTTTAAAAACAAATTTCTTAGTATTTGTCCAAAACGTAAACATAAGCCTAAAATTAAAGTTACCCAAACCCAAAAACCGAAAATATTAGAGGCATTTTAACACCTGGAAGCCCTTAAATGGTTAATATTATCGAGCCGGCTTTGGTCCTTCGAAATTTATGGTTTCTTTTTAAATGATCGTACAAGATCCACATGCATTTTGAAATTTACTCCAGTTAGTATTATCACTAAACAAGTTGTTAGATATCTATATATATATATATATATATATATACTAGGATCTTTTATCCGCGCGATGTGCGAATTATTATAATTGTTAATTTTATTAAGATATGAGGGGGAGGGAGTGGTCGCGGGGAAGAGGACGCGCGGAAGCGGGGCGGCGCGGGCACACCGCTGCCGACGGTTCACCGCATGAGAGAGAAGAAGAAATGGGGGGAAGAACCCCGAAGGGGGGAAGAGAAGAGAGAGAGAATAAAGAGGAGCGTGATTGGTGGAGATATTAGTGGTGGGGCCCATTAAAGGTAAAAAATTTGACCCTTCCTTATTTTCTTAACAAAAAATATGTATTTTATTTATTAACAAAAAATATGTATTTTATACGTGACGTAGGGAGCGACGGAGTCTGGTCTAACTTATAATTTGAAATTAAGTTTTTAGCCTTTTTAGCTTATTTAGAAGAAAATACTTGCAAATATTTTTTTTTAGAAATAGTAAGTTTCATAGATCTATCAAAACTCTTTAAAACCACCAATAACTCTTGAAAAATTGTACAAAAAGCTTATATATATATTTACATAAGAGTGAAAGAGTGAAACTCTTTCAATTATCCCATGACAAAGATATTTTATGAAAAACAAGCTCATTTCTAACTTTCCAAATTTTTCAATATGAGATTAAGCTAATCGACCGAAGGCTGAAGCATAGCTTTGGCAGTAGAACATAACCCGGCATTCAAATAACTACTTAGAAATACTTGGAATTGAATAATTTTTGAGGACAAGCTCGGAATAATTGTTCTTGATTTACCATTGCTAGTTTACCTTTTGTTTTTGGGCTAGTTGCATGAATATGGCAAGTTATATATACGGCCTTTGTATATCTATTGTGTTAATGTAAATAATTTTAATATAAAATTTCCAGGCTTTAATTTGTCCCGTTTACCCGAAAAAAAATCCTAAATGTATTGTAAATGAATTGGTTTTTCTACTTTAAATATGGAGATGGAGCATCCTCGAATGGTAAACATTTTACGAACTTGCAGGTTTATCATATCATCAATTTACAAACCTTTTCTTTTTGTAAATTTATGTTTATAAACGTTTTGAAAATTTTATAAATGAGTTCTAAGAGCATCTGGTATGGAGATTCTTTACCGAACCCTGATTTGAGCTGGCAATTCTTCACCGAACATTCATCCATACCCCTCCTTCCATTCTTGGTTCGGCGTTCGTGGTGAGGCATTCAAATGCCGTTGCTCGGCGTTGGTTATTTCCTTTTTTCTCTTTTTGTCTTTAGCGTGAAAGTATTAAAGATAAAAACAAAATAACTATGGCTTAACTATATTATATATATATATACATACATATATTGGAGGGAAGAAGATCTAGCAGAGAAGAGAGAAATTGCAAATTTGATTTCAAATCTTGAATCCCTGATTATATTCGTCTCATTTTTTTGCACATTAATTTATGATGCCAGATGAATTTTTGTTCTGTAAATGAAATAGTTAGAGAGGAAGATAAATGAGAATAGATGAAAGAGATGAAAGACTATGAATAATGTTAAAAGAGTGGGTGTGAATAGGTAACAAGTCTCTTTTATCATTTTACAATATTGTATTACTAAATATTTTAGTGAATGTAGTGGGTAGTAAAAATATTTTTTAACTTAAGCAAAGATAAATAATATAATTAATTAGTTATGCTAGTTACTAGTATATGTTCATTATAAATAATTTCTAAAGTTATAGCTTATTTTTAATTACTAGTTAATATATTTTTATTATTGAATAAAAGGTAGAATTTCTAAAGTTATAACCTATTTTTACTGTAAATATATTTTTATTATTGAATAAAAAGTAGTTTTAATATAATTTATATACTTTATATGATAAATAAAAGTTGAGAAAATGGTGATGTTCTGCATTATGCGTCGTTCTGCATCCATAACTGCTAAAAATTGATAATATGGTGAAAGCTGGTGTGTTGTTGAGGTGGTGTTCTTGATGGTTCTGCCTGCTGTATCCATACCTGATGTTCTAAGAGCATACAATATGGACAATTAACCCCAACCCCGATTGATTAGGTGGCAGTCGGCATTGATACGCTTCCCATTCCCTCCATTTCGGCGTCGACAATTTCATCAAGATTCTTTATGTGTTTGCCGATGTCCGACATATTTACTTATCATTTTTTTATTATTATTTTACTACTAAAAGCCAAAAGTTTACCTATTACATATTGTTCAATGCCTGCCAGCTATTTAATTGATGATTCTGTTGTGTATTTAATCATCTACTCAAGTTTTAATTATAACAGCTAAAGAGGAAAAAATAAATAACATTGCACCCATTGATGTTCGACCTATGATCAAAGCCATTACTTCTCATCAACCCTCTTTTTACTCATTACTTGTACATAAGAAAAGTCTTTTCTATCCATATACAAGATTATTACGGTTCATAATAATAAAAGTAAATCATAGAAGGCTATTTCACAAACCCACTCAAGATCATGCAAGCGTTCCGAAAGCGAGCGATGAAATGTAACATGAAATACGTGACCGGAGACGAAATAGACAATGACAAAGAATAATTTGTAAGTGTAATTTAATATTTACCAAGGTTTATTATTAATGTTATATAAGGTTTACTACTATTAACATCCTTTTATTAGTATACTACTGAATAAAATATACTTAAAAACGGTAGATCGATTGATAGAAACCGCTTGATCATATGTCTTAAATTGGTACCCACATAACTCCTAGTAGGGATAGTGTGAAGGTTGAATAAAATATAGTTGAAGAAATAATATGTGTGATATATTTAAATAAATAAAAAAAGTAGTGTTCTGCGTTCTGGGTAGTTCTGCATCCATAACTGCTTAAAATTGATGAAATGAATAAAACTAATATGACGCTGATGTGTCATTCTAGATGGTTTTGTATTCTGCATCTATACCTGATGCTTTAACTTCTAAGGAAATGTATAAAACTTTGAAGCTAAAGTAAACAAATTATAAACCACTACTTCATAATCTTAGATCTTTTTCACCAGGGATCGAGGGGACCCGCATCCCCCGTTTTTGTCGTTAAGTATTGGTAATTTATCACTGTTTTGTCAGAAAACATATATGGTTATTAAAGTAGCACTCGCCGATATAAACTTTAAGATCCGCCACTGTTTTTCATAACTCATAGATACATATGAAACACCAACTCATTATTAGCATAAACCTTTCAAAAAATTTAGATATAACTTTTAAATAAAGAAAGTGATATAGGATCACTTTAGTCTTGACGTATGTGAGTTTAGAACCTTCATTTTCTCATATACATCACTCAATACGTATCATAAGTTTGGCATATCATGCAACTCTTAAATTGTAAAATGGGAAGTGTATTTAGAAAAGGAAAGTTGATGAAAATAAATTTATGACCATCCTAAGTGGTTTCGTTTTATGTTTAGTAGCATTTTTTAATTGATATAAAAACGTTTAATCCAGATGTAATAGATAATAAAGTTAATCAAGACATATCCCTAATTATTTATTTACACTGTATTCTCGAGTTTTTATTAAAAGAAAAGAAAGGAGAAGATTGGATAGGGAAAGAAATGATAGAAAATTACATAAAAAAGAGGCATTCTCGAGTTGAAAGAAAAGAAAAGAAAGTTGATAGTTGAATGTATTATTGAGTTAGAAGGGAAGGGAAAGAAAGGGTAAAAAGATACAATTTTACATTTATAACCTTGTAGTAATTAAAAACTTTATATAAGTTTCAGGGGTATAATAATAATTTAACCACTTTTCCATCCAAATCTTGCCAAAAATGGCAAGAAAGTTTTGGGATCAAAACACTCTATTTTTCCCTTTCTTTCCCTTTATTTTAAAACAAAAACTCAAAGATATAAAAACTAAAAATTTCTTACCCTTTTTTTTCTTATCCCCTCAAAATAAAACTCAAGAATGAAGCCTTAATACTATAAAAAGGTAGACAAAAAGATAACGAGAGGGACAAAACTCGAATCCAAGGTATTATGCCTTTCGGTCACGGTTACATGACTGACTGACTGTGCTTATAGAAACAATTTGGTCAATCATCCATCCATCCATCCAAATCCATTCCAGGTTTATATAAAAAAAAGAAAGAAATAAAGATACCTTTCTTTTTTCTGTTGAAGAAGCCACCGACGAACCTTAGAGAAACTTCTCGACATCTCTATCTATCTCCCATCTTTCCAATTATAGACACCCACCCACTCTCATGTTATAAATTTCTCCTCCATCTCATAACCCTCAATCCCTCTAAGCAAACATATTTTTCTCTCACGCATTTCATCAAACACTTTACATTTCAGAAAAAAAAAATGGCCGACGAAAGTGCAGTCGTCACTATTTACAACAACAACGCCATATCTGATCCGAACAACACAAAGAAGACAACTTTCTCTGTTAAAGTTGGCCTAGCACAAACGCTCCGCGGCGGAGCAATTGTGCAGGTCACCAACGTTGACCAAGCCAAAGTAGCTGAGTCAGCTGGTGCTTGTTGCATCATGGTATCCGACCAACTAAATTCCTCCGGATCGAGATCCGGTGGGATTTCCAGAATGCTTGATCCGGCTGTTATCAAGCAAATCCAACGCTCTGTTGGAGTCCCTGTGATGGCCAAAACCCGAGTGGGGCATTTTGTTGAGGCCCAGATACTGGAAACAGTTGGTGTTGATTATATCGATGAGAACGAGACAATTGCGGTTGCTGACGAGGATAATTTCATTAACAAACATAATTTTCGGGTTCCGTTTGTTTGCGGGTGTTCAGATTTAGGGGAAGGGTTGAGACGGGTGAGGGAAGGGGCGGCGATGATTCGGATACAAGGGGATGGATCTGGAACTGGTGACATTGTGGATACAGTGAGAAATGTGAGGAATGTGATGGGGGAAATTAGAATGTTGACAAATATGGATGAAGACGAGGTTTTCGCCTTTGCTAAACAGATATCCGCGCCTTACGATATCTTGGCGCAGACGAAACAAATGGGGCGGCTTCCAGTGGTGCATTTTGCTTCTGGAGGGATCGTGACACCTGCAGATGCAGCATTGATGATGCAGCTAGGTTGTGATGGGGTGTTTGTGGGATCTGAGGTGTTTGAGTGTCGTGATCCGTATAAACGTGTGAGGGCGATTGTGCAGGCGGTTAGAAACTATAATGATGCGCGTATTTTGGCTAAGGTGAGTTCCGGGTTTAATGTTGGAGGTGCAAATGAGTCGGAGTTGAATGATGCTATGGCTGGGATTAATCTTGATGGGAGTAACGGAAGTGGTTACTGAATTTCATTATGTTCTATGGTTTTTTATTACATATGAAAAAAAAAGGGGTACAATGAGAAACTTGTGTTTTGAACATGTATTTTGATATAAAGAGGGTCAATGATAATAAAATCTCTAATTTGGAGATGTTAAATTGATCTGTTTTCTTTGATCATTTCATTGATACTAGAAATTTTGGTAATCTTTGCTGCATTGTTTTTATTAACTTATCATCACCATTTTCAAGTAAAAAATGGGAGCTTAAATTTGGATTTTTTCCTTCAACTTTTGGCAGACTGATTATGACCATCTAATCCAATTGTTGTTTCATTTTGATATACACAAATGCTTCGTGTAATCATCATCATTATTGAATTACAAAATCATAACTGTAATGTGGGCATGTGGCCACCTGGAATTCTATTTTAAAACCCTTGGAACATATATGTCAAGCAAAGTACAGAACTCTTACAAGTAACCTTAAAATACATTACAATCCAAAGATCATTGCAATTTAATCTTAGCTAGAGACTCATGTTCTTATTAGTTCAACATGCAGAGAACCGAATTCCAATAATTAAACTAGGAATTCGTGTACTGTAACCCTGGATACTGATAAAGTACCAGTGAAAATCCACGTTGGCTAGTGATTAGTGTAAACAAATCTTCTTACTCGTCGCCTAATAACGAAATCCCTGAATTGAATCATGAAGTCTAAGGCAGTAGGCTAGATACTGTCAAACTGAGGCATACATACTGTCAAACTGAGGGAATAAATACCAGAACTTGTGCTTGATATAATCTACTGGATGGGCCGACTGCTACTTTTAAGTTTGTTTAAATACATATTTACAAAAAACGCTAAGGACCCAGAAAAGTTATTTTCTAAAAAAAAAAAACTCATGAACAGACATTGTCCAACCTTAAGCATAACTGTTAATTGAATTGGGTTAAACATAACAGGAACCAAACAAATGCACAAGGTGGTCTTTAAAGTACAAATTGGGTTCAAGTAACCCGAAGATACACTAAAAAGTAGAAACTGACTAAAAACCATTGCAAATCCATCTAAGCTGGAAACCAAATTCCTGGTATCAAATCAAATAAATCCTTAATACTTCAAGCTGGGGCATTAAGAGCGATTTTGCAAACATTAAGAGGGTAACAGGGCATGACTTCCAAGTATATTAACCCTTTATATAAACATTGGGTAACGAGTAATTTGCCAAATTAAGCTTTATTAGACTGCTGTCTGTCACGATCTAACTTGGTGAGTGTTCACATACTTCACCTTACCCAGCTCAATTAACTAAAGAAAAACACAAATGAACCATGTCATCTCAATACTTACATGCATTAGGTTTTACCTATTTGGCCCTGTTTAGCATAGGTGGGTTAGTCTGATTGTTGTTCAGATCTTGTAGTATTATTGTATTCTTGTAAGGAAGATTTACATATTTCACTCAACTTGTCAAACATACAGTCTGCAAGAGTCATGGGGGTATATGTAATTATGCCCCACAAATTGGGTACATATGGAAATCACCCTTCTTATAAACTCTGAATGTAAAATCTACCAGCGTTTAACTTGTAGGGGGTTTTACTGTGAGGGGTGTAGCTCATAGTTAGCTTTTTTTATTTTCTTTATATCCAAAATCAAGCCAACTTGACTAGCAACTAAATCTCACAAGGCTACTGGATGCATAGATTGTTATCTTAACCGTCACAGCAAGGCGTAATTAAATGTTGAGAGACCCAGACACAAATCATAAACCAAAATGACTTTCATAAATCATAAGCCCATAAATCAAGAATTCCAAATGCCACAAAAGACTCTATATAGAACTCATAAAATCAAGCAACCACATATATATCAAGTGCAACATTCATTAGTTATATATAAGATGCAATAACTTTACTTCTGCGAGGCTCATTTCTTCCCACTCTTCTTGAGACCAGCACCTCCCAACGCTCCTTTTTGAGCTTTGGCTCTAAGCTCCTTGAGAGCCTGCCGGAAGCATATCATAGTTTAGCAAATAAATTTACATACAAGTTGACACAATAAACATAAAATAAAAAGAAAGAAAAAATTCCACCTTTTCCTCCTCTTTCTTCTTTTGAAGGTTGGCCTTGTCAATCTGCAGGAAAACAAATGCATTAGGAACAAAAAAAAACTTGAGCTGCAATTTCGAATTCTAATGCTTAAGATCATATAGTGGCAATTTTCTAATGGCTCATAGCACTCGAAGAAAATATTGTGTTCTATCTCAATATATTTGTATTTTCGGATTAAAAGCACGACACAAAAATGTTCTTCCAAATTATCAAGTGTGTATCAAACCTTCAATTATTGCTATAATAGAATTATATGTGTATGAACTATGACGTTACCTCTTAATCAAGTTTCTAATACTTTAAGCGACGTAGCATTCATATAATTTGCCACGTCACCAAACTGCAGCCCTGTCACCGACATACAATAGAACAAGATACATACAGTAGAAGGTTCGGAAGTTGGAGGCACATATAAACGTTACAGATATAATACATTTTATACCTAGCTTTATGTTTTGTTACAATGCCTTTGTTTTCAACTAGGACAAACAAAGAGACACCAATTAACACAATAAACAGACACATAGATCATAACCAAGCTTTAAGAATCTTTCCATATTGAGGCAGTTGAACAGCTTGTTGCAATAACGATAACTGATCCATTATAAAGTCCCAACTGACCAGTCCCATGACCAACATGAGAAAAGATAAATCCATAATACTACAATTAAAACGCCGTCAAGGATTGTATAAAGCACTCTAATGACAAACGCTAGCTTTTGTTGGTTATATATAAAAAAGTAACACCCAAAAGTAGAATGCCAAGGGCTCCAAACACATTGGTTATGTATTTGACATCCATCTAAAGTAACACTAAACATATCATGTTCTGTTTTTTCATCAACTTTTTGGTAAGTTTAACGTCAGCTACAAATTTGATATAGATATTAATAATAATACTTTCATAAAGCAAGTTATCAAGTTTAAGATAAAATAAAAAACAAATACCTCGTCATACTCTTTCTTTTCAGCCTTGGGGTGCTTCAATGGTTTAGCTTTTCCACCTGTTCAAACCCCATCATCATAAATTTACTTGTTAGTTTCGTCATAATCCAACTTTATACAATGAACGAATAAATAAATAAATTGCAATAATCGAATGTACTATAAGAATTTGCTGTGCGGACCTTGCTTGCCCTGCATTGTGAAATTTGGGAGTTAGGGTTTGTTCTGCATGGACGTTTTTGTGTCAGAGTATTTATAGACCTCGAACAAAGCCCAACCCATTTAATAATTGTATACAAACTCATATTCAAACAATCAAACCCAACCCATATATTAGACAGGTTTTTTTTGGTTAACCGTTTAAACTAAAAGTTAAATTAAAACTTGCATACATACATGATAAAATATACGAGTATTATGAGTAAAAGTATATTTTTTTATGACACATCAAATATTAATTAAGGTATAAATATAATAAAATATAAAATACTTATAAAACTTGAAATTCACCGGAATTCTACTTTCTACATTTGTAAAAGTTAATTAACAAGGGTGAGAGTTTGTGGGTCTTAGATTTCATCCCAGACATATGTGATTCGAACTTCGCATATTGCTTAATTAGATATCATTGTGGTGTTTAAAATACTAACTACGAACTCGCTTTTTATATATATATAAAAGAATGTTTTAAGTTTTAATCTTTAATACTTTTGTTTGTAACTTTTAACAGGTTTGCAGGTTGTAAACGACACGAAACTCAAAGTTAGTCCTCTCGACCAATCAACCCAAATCCATGTTTGAACCCTAATCTAATAATATAGTGTCATGAGTCATTTCAAGTGTTGCGTTGAAAGTTATATCCTTAGAATACTTTGATAAATTACATGTATGGGTTATAACTTAACCCATATCACAATGTAGACAAAAGAAAAAGGATAATAATTAAAAAATAAACGGACTTGACACATTGCGTGAATAAAGGTGCAGTTCGTACAAGAGAGTTAATACTTTTTTTTTTAATGATAAATTTGGGTACAATGAAATACCTCTTTTATGTCCAACTTCAATTTAAGAATAATCTAGTATTGAGAAAACTCATGTCTCTTTTACTGTGAATATTTTTACTCACATTGGGATTTAAATTTAAAATTTTCATTGGGTTCTCCGTGTACCAATATTGATGGTTGATACATGAATGTTAATACTATGAGCTAAACAAATGACAGATGTAGATTTGAGGAACCGATTTTATAAGGCCCCTCCTTATAGGAACCTACTTCTTCCATTATTTATCAGTTTCTCTCTTTTCTAGACACTACAAGAACACCCCCTGCTTAAAACCCCCATTTCTTACCTATTTATTTTATCCTTTTCTAACACAAGATATAGTTGTGGCCCACTTATATGTGCTGGACGCACTTCTAAACAAAGAATAAACCATAGGACGCAAGAGTAAGACGCAATGCTACTTATAATGTTCAAAAGCGGAACAAACAAAGAATAAACCATAGGACGCAAGAGTAAGACGCAATGCTACTTATAATGTTCAAAAGCGGAACATACATCGGACGCTTGTAAGAAGCATTATAAGTAGAGGCCTAAGTTTCTTAAAGATTTAAATTTGAATCGAGGATATAATTTTGTCAACAACAGAAAGTGTTGGGCGTTGGCTCAAAGGAATAAAGATATGATAGCATTTGGTTTAGTTGAGCACACTTTGCCCCCACCAAGCAAAGCACCTTGTCACATGCAAATGAACGAATATTATTTAGCATGACCTTTGTAAAGCTACTTTTCCTTGCTAGAAAAAGTGGTAGGGGCCAATATATCATGTATGTGTCAAATTAACACTCATGTTGTTGTCATACAAATAGGGAAGGAATTCCATAAAGTTTACCTAGCATGACTAATAACTAATATGTGTATATATTTTCTTTCACCATTCTATGATACCTAAATATGTATAAATATATACCAATATAATATATACCTTCTTAAGTATGATATCATCAATCTCTATGATTATTATTTGTGATGCTTATTTGGTTGTAAGTCCAGTTTGAGTTTCTACGATGATGCAAGCATTGGTTATCATTCATAATTCATGGTATAGTATGGTACAAGTATTCATATCTGATGACGCAACACTAGAATCAAGATCTTATTGTGGCATGAACATGAGAACATCACTCTAGTCTCATCATCCAAGTAATCGTGATAACTTTTATACTGAAAAATAAAGAGTATTACGAGTAATATTATTTACGACATAACACAAATTAACACAAAAATGATCGATTGATAAACCTGTTCCAAAACAAGAATGAACGCATCCGACTATTACTTTTTATGTTTTTGCTTTCTTAGAAGGTGGATTAATTGTCGAAATGTCAATTAAACACTAGCTTGTAAAGTTAATTGGACACTGAACATATTTAATTTTTAAAATTCTAACCAATCCACAAACATATATATATATATATATATATATATGCATGCAGTGGCCATTCGAGCTGATTCTAATCATCCATAAATACAATCCGATCATATATCAAGTGACCTATGGAGTTGAACATGTTCATCATCTAAAACTCCAAGTATTTGAGTCCTTGTGTACTTTACGAGTTCGAGTTTTGAATTTCACAGAGTTTCATTATTAATTTAATTAGCTGAGTAAAAAATTGTATCAACTTTTACATCATTTTGATGATTTGAAGCGCACATTGAAGATGAATTTAAATCAACAGGTATAAACGTAATTCAACTTGACCAAACTAACATTGAAACAATATCATACTACAATTTTATATCGATAAAAAGTTAAAAACTCAAATACACATATTGTAGTTTCTGCTACCAAATCAAAAGAACTTAAATTGTTTGACAGTGATTTTTTTAAAACTTTTTACACAAAAAACTCTAAATCTCTTTATTTAATTTATCATAGCCATCTGTTCATTCATTAATCATTGATCTTTCTTTTTAGAGTTAATTTCACAAATCGTCCTTGTTGTTTTACAAAAAAAATCACGTTTCATCCTTTAAACTTTAAATTGACACTGGTAGTCCTTTATACGCGGATAATGGTCACGTTTCGTCCTTTAATCTAATGGATGATGTTCACATTCGTCCTTTAATCGAACGGATGATGGTCACGTTTCGTCCTTTATACGGTCGACTAAAGGACGAAACTTGACCATTATCCACGTATAAAGGACCATCAGTGTCATTTTAAAGTTTAAAAGATGAAACATGATTTTTTGGTAAAACCACAAAGGACAATTTTTGAAATTAACTCTTGTTTTTATTGTTGTATTTTTGCCTCTTGTCATCTTTCAAATTAATTTAATATGAATATCAGGTACTCAAATCATATCCTATTTTCCTATTGACTCATACATTAGACAAATACATTACCACATTTGGATTGTTCTACAACAAATTATTCGAACACCTTGTCAATGTATAAGGACAAATAATTAAGAAACCAATATTTATATAAATTTTTTATTAGACTATGATATATACACGAGATGACGAGAATGGATAATTATCCCACTTATATAAATCATTAATTGTAACATTTTGATTGGCTTCCATTAAGAAGTTCATGGCCTTTCCAACAAATTTGTTATTCTTATGAACCTTAACCTCCATAGATTGACATGTTTTTCTAGCCGTGTAAAGTGCTTGAAGTGTATTGCAGGATCTTTAGTTCGTTACCATGAAATCGAGCAATCACATTGACATTCATCCACATTATTATCTAACACATCACCCTACAAACTAAAACAATAAAATAACGTAAAAACATATACCACTTCAAATTAACATGAGTAAATTCAATAACTACGTTTATTTCAACGGAAACAGTTATATAAAAATAAGTCAAATGTAAAATACGTATAGTATATGCAAAGTTAAGTTTGTCCACGGATATCTTATAATAATTAACTTACAATGGCAAATTACAATTGCTATTAAACTATTTAGAAGTATCAAGGCTGTTCTATATACAAACAACTCAAACACATGGTTTTTACTAGCGAGATCTTTAACCTACAAAAGATATACAACACTATCTACGTGTTTATGTATAGATACTCTTAAGTGATAAACACAATACCGTATTAATCAAGTAATGCTTTTTTTTTTTTTAATGATTACTTAAAATTACTTGATAAAAAAAATAGATAAAAGGAAAAGCTATAAAGAAAAAGTTGTGGTGGAGGAATGACAAGATATAAAACATTTAGGACGAAAAACTAAAATACGCAGCAACCTTTTGACGTTTTTTCTCCTGTACAAGAAGTTTCCACTTTACAGTGGGTTTTGTCGGTCTGTGTAATACGACGCCGTTTCTGACATTCCTCATGAATGTTTGCGCTGCTGGCTAGCATTTATTCCTTCATTCCAGTAATCTCCCAACTCTCACCTTTACCATCAAAATTTTTTTTTTTTTGGTAAAAATTAGTATTTCAATTTCAATCACAATACATATATAGATATAGAAATAGATACAGATATCGATGGGGTGTACGCAATCGAAAATTGAGAATGAAGAAATTGTCAACAGATGTAAGGAAAGGAAATCAGTTATGAAGCAATCCGTTTCAGCACGGAACGCTTTCGCCGCCGCGCACTTTTCTTATGCCGCCGCGTTGAAGAACACCGGTGCAGCGTTAAGTGATTATGCTCAAGGTGAAGTTGAGTTTCCTGACCATCACCGTCAGCCCGACGCGGTTTCGACTTCTAAGACGATGCTACCACCGGCACCGCCGCAACCGCCGTATGAGGATATTCCTCCGCCGCCTCCACCGCCTCTCCAACGAGCTGCTACTATGCCGGAGTTTACGGTTACTGAACCGGCTCATCATCACCCGGATCCGATCATGGAAGGGATAGATGAAGATGATGAGGAGGTTGATGATCGGAGTTTGAAGCATCGGAGTCGAAGCTCCCGCAGCGGCGGTGGTGGTGCCGGAATTAGAAGTGGTTCGAAGCGCGAGGCTGAAAAGCAGGATATGCCACCGCCACCGTCGCCGCCGATGCCGGCGGCGCCACGACCGGAGAAGCCGCTCAACCGTGCCGCGCCACCGCCACCGCCGCCGCACGGGATGTCGTCTTGGGACTACTTTTTTCCAGCTATGGAGAATATGACTGGACCGAGTTTGACAGAAATCGATCACGAAAGTGATACTCCATTTGATCGAGAAGTGGTGGGTGAGGAGAAAAACCGGAGGGAAATGAATCATCATGATTTGGATGATGATGTGGATGATGACGTGGATAATGGTGGTGATGAGAATGAAGTTGAGGATGTGGTGGAGGAAGTGGTGGTGCCGCCACCGTCACCGCCGAAAGTTGTGAAGAAAGTGAGGGTTGAAGTGCCTGTGACGGTGCCCACCGAGAACAGGAGAGTGAAACTAGACTTGTTGCAGATATTTACTGAGCTTGATGATTGTTTTTTGAAAGCATCAGAGAGTGCTAATGAGGTTTCGAAGATGCTTGAGGCTAATAGGTTGCATTATCACTCCAATTTTGCCGATAATCGAGGTATATTTATGTGATTCGTGCTGTTAGCTTTGATTCATAGTTTTTGATCACTTATTAGAAACTTGTAGCTAGTAAATGTGTGGTTTTGAATTGGAATTGATCATATATTTTGATAGATTTGTAAGTAAGCAAAGGTAAGTTAGGAATACTACAAAAAGATCCAATGTGCTACTTTAACTTCAATTGCAGGCCTCAAAATTTTGTGTTACCAAATACTGTACTAATGCATATGTGAGAACGTTTGGATGTATGTTTGAAATAATCATTGCAACTTCAAGTCAATATAGTCAGTTTTTAGTTAGTTATTCATATATAGTTTGATGATTGTTTATAGGATCATAATATTTAGATTTGGAGAAACAAGTATGAACTTACCTGAATAATCTGATTATTGAAATCTTATGTAACTTGATTAGTTTTAGATTCTTCAGGTCAACATGAGTTGATTTCAAAAGCTACATTTAAATGCAGGCCACATAGGCCGTTAATAGTTGATGAAAACGAGAACCATGGTGTAACAATTTGATTATGAACTTGGTGGCATTACATATATGTGGTTTCTCAAGTGTTGATTTCCTTTCATTGGCTGATATTGTAATGTTTGGTTTTTAGGCCATATAGATCATTCTGCAAGAGTCATGCGTGTTATTACCTGGAATAGGTCGTTTAAAGGAATGCCAGATGCCGATGATAGGAAGGATGACTTTGATTCTGAAGAGAATGAAACACATGCCACAGTGTTGGACAAGATGCTTGCATGGGAGAAGAAGCTATATGATGAAGTGAAGGTATTCTGCACTTAAATAACTTGACTATTATGTTTGTGATCTTTGTGCCAGAGAGTGTTTATCAATGTACTAATGATATAAGTGAATTTGCATTGGCATTTTGGGTGGTTGATATTTAATTGATGCATAGGTTATAACTTGATTATTCAGCTCAGAGGCTATCTTGATTATTTTCGTAATCTTAAAGATGGATATCAAGTTGCCCGGATAAGTTATAACTTAATGTATGTTATGACGTTTTAGAGTTCGTTCTATTAAATTGTATTTAGTAATGACTTTATGTCAGATATTGGATTTAGGATTCTTTTATTGTGTTTTTAGGAGGTGCCATTGACGCGTTTAGTATTAGATTTGTCGATTAAGGCCATGTTTTTATCTTCAACGATCTGACTCAGTCAAAAAAAGTAGCTGCAATGAAAATGGGTTGAAAGGCGCCTAAAATTTTAAATATTTTGGACAAAAATGATTTGGCTTTTTAACCTGACCCCAAACTATCAATTGTTACCTGCGTATTTTGGTTTGTGATTTTCCTTTATATTCATATGATCTCTCTATTTTAAGTGTCGTTGATTAGCATATTGATTGATCGTCAACAGGCTGGTGAATTGATGAAACTTGAGTACCAAAAAAAGATTGCTTCATTAAATAAACTTAAAAAACGTGGTGCCAGCACCGATCATCTTGAGAGGACAAAAGCATCAGTTAGTCACCTGCACACAAGGTACATAGTTGACATGCAATCAATGGATTCAACCGTTTCTGAAATCAACCGGCTTCGTGATGAGCAATTGTACCCAAAACTTGTTCAACTTGTCGACGGGTAAGTTCAAAATTTGCATAATTTTACTTCAGAAATGGGTTTTTGAATCCTTTTTCATGTGCTATGAATACTTGCTTGCAGAATGGCTATAATGTGGGAAACCATGAAAGTTCATCACGACAACCAATCAAAAATTGTGCAAGCATTAAGATCGCTCGACATCTCCCATTCACCAAAAGAAACGAGTGAGCATCATTACAACAACACACGCCAACTGCATGTCCATGTCCAAATGTGGCATTCCCAGTTTGAAAAACTCATGTTACATCAAAAAGAATACATAAAATCCCTCAAAGATTGGCTAAAGCTCAACCTTATTCCCATAGACAATAACCTTAGAGAGAAAGTCTCTTCTCCTCAAAGACCTCAAAACCCCCCGATCCTAATCCTTTTAAAAACATGGCATGATTTTCTCGAGAAGCTTCCAGAAGAAGGTGCAAGAACCGCCATCCATAACTTTGCAGCTGTTATGGACACAATATTTCAGTACCAAACGGATGAAATGAAGATGAAAGAGAGGTGTGAAGAAACAAGAAGGGAATTAGCCCGAAAAACCCGGAAATTTGAAGAGTGGTACAATAAGTATATGCAGAAAAGAATGGGTGATGAGATGGACAATGATAAAGATGTGATTGCCGAGCAACAGATTACAGTTGAGTTATTGAAGAAGAGATTAGAGGAAGAGGAAGAAGGGTACCAGAGGCAGTGTATTCAGGTGAGGGATAAGTCTCTGATGAATTTGAAGACGGGTTTGCCTGAGGTTTTCAGGGCGATG
Organism: Erigeron canadensis; assembly: GCF_010389155.1. Taxonomy (NCBI): domain Eukaryota; kingdom Viridiplantae; phylum Streptophyta; class Magnoliopsida; order Asterales; family Asteraceae; genus Erigeron; species Erigeron canadensis. The sequence goes on from NC_057764.1 coordinate 43,629,217, forward strand.
TCAGAATTTTCTCGTGCTTGTTCACTTATGTATAAAAGCTTAAAGTCTCACACCAAGCCACAATATGCAAACACAAGTTTGCCATGAGGTATGATAATGTAAAGCTGTAAACTTCTTGTCTATATAATTTGCTAGTACGTTTTGGGAAAAGGTTTAAATTGATTTGTATAACTAAGTATGATGAAAATTTTATGCTGTTTAAAGTTGCTTACTAAATGAGATTTCATTTTTGGTACTCTTTCTGTCTAAGAAGCAATATTTGTGGGGAGGATGGTGTTTGGATGACTTAGAATGTGACAAATCTGATAATGATTTTGTAACATTTCTGTTTAAAGTATTTTCAGCTTTAATCATTTTCTTGCAGATAATTACTTGAGATTAACAGGCAATGATTTCGATTTTTGAAAGTAATATCTATTTTCATAAATAAAAAACATGCCTTTACAACCTCTTCTTATCAGTAAACAAACTGGCACTGGTTTTTATGATATAAACAAAGATATTGAGCTTTGTTGTGACTTAGCAATTTGGAATTGAATGGTGGTATTGTGCTTTTTTGTTTGAATTTGTATTGTAAATAAAGATACGTAGTCCTGATGTGTATTTCTTTGAACTATAAGTCATTAAATGTATCTGTTTAATATAGAGGTCAACAGTTAGGGCTTATGATGCCAGATGGTGGGAAGGTGTTTATCAATGCCATTTTTGTGTTGAATGGCTCTGAAGTTGTTAGGGAAGTTTTTATCTGATTGCAGATTTGATTATTGGTGAAATTCCTTTTGTTACATGTTGTCATCAGGTATATCTATATATATATAGATGTATCTATATATCTATCTATCTATAACTGTTTTCATAATCCATGACTAACTTGTTAACTGAGTGAATTGAGTGTGCTAGTTTTGGTGATTCCGTATGTCTGTAAAAGTTATTGTAGAATTTAGAAATTTTTACGGGTAGCAAAATTTTACTTGATTTTCGAAGTTAGCTTAGAGGCGGACAAGTTGAATTCAGTTGAATCTTTTGTATCTTGATATAGCAAACTATTGGATTTCAAGTTTCTTGCTTTTATGATGTCACATGACAACACATAGATACGATAACAATGGTCAATGAGTTAGAGATTTTGTATTGTGGTGGCCCGACAACCTAAAGGTTGTGGGTCAGACTCCCATTAGGGACCTTGGTTTAAGAAAGTGCACTTTGTAACTGGGTATTTCTAGACAATCTTTAAAATGACCGGGCCTACTTTAGGTAAGTGGCTTAAAGGCATGCCTAAGTGGTAGAAAATGTTAAGATGTGATTAAGCTTATAATATCTTGTAAAAAAATACAAGGGTCTCGTGCATGTGCAGTGTTTTCCAAGTGCCCGTTGCGTAGGAGCGCCTAATGCCTTGTGAAACCAAGTTAGGTACAACTTACAAAGTGTGTGAATAATAATGTGGTGTGGAAATACCTGTTCAAAAAAGAAAAAATCTGCCCTGATTGTTAGTTTATGCGTCTTATTTATTGCAAAGTAAAGGACCAAAAGAGATGTGTATCTGCGTTTAGATTGAATCTCTAAGACTCCTTTTTAGGCTACTTTATAGTTAATAGAGTTTTGAGTAGAATATATTATTTGAACGAATCCGGTGTTTTAACTTCACTTGCAGTTGGAGGTTGTTCTTTAAGACGGACTAACATCAGCTCAGTTGACTTCTTTTATGTTGAAAATGATCAATATTTAATGACTTGTTGTCTCAAGTTTGCAGTTTATGATTGCAAATTTACTCTTAGTCAATTTAAAGTATTAAACTATTAATATCATGTGGATTTATAACTCAGGTCTTCTTTGATTTGATATCAGGAATTTGGTGGTTAGCTAAACTAATTAAATCACTTTTTTGTGTTAGTCTCTGGCTTAGATCGATTTGCAATGGTTCATAGTTAGTATGTAGTATATATTCAGGTTACTTGAAAACCATCTGTACTTTGAATACCACCTTGTGTATTGATTTGGTTCCTGTTATCTTTAACCCAATTCAATTGGCGATATGATAAAAGATGGACGTCTTGTGTTCAAATGAGTTTCTTTGTAGGTGCAACTTCACTCAGTTTGAAGTAAGAATTAAAAGTAGCAGTCGGTAACCCATATAGTATTATATCAAGCGCGAGAGTTTTAATATTTATTTTCTATTGAATATGGATGTATGCCTCAGTATGACAGTATCTAGCCTACTGCCTTGGACTTCATGATTAAATATCCAGATTTGATTACTAGGAGACTGACAAGAAGACTGTTTTGTTTACACTATTGGCTAGCCAATGTGGATTTGATCGTTAAGCTTTACATAATGTATGGGATTTTTGATTTCAAATTCCTTATCTACCTATTTAGCAGTGTCCAGGCATAACAGTACTCGACTTTCTAATATGATTATGGGATTTTGGTTCTTAGCATGCTGAAGCTGAACTGATAAGAACACTGTATTGTGTACATTAGTCTCTAGCCAAAATTAATTTGCAATGATCTATAATTTTTAATGTATATTAAGGTTACTCTAAAAGGATATGTACTTTGCTAACCAATCTATGCATTTAATTCCTCTTACCCTGCTTGCTTGATATATGTCCCTAATAATAGAGGTCTAGGTGGCCTAATGCGTGTTGATATCGGTTGATTTTTCCTAGAATCTTAAAGTCTTGACTCGTAGGGATGGATAAGGCCCCTTCCTCTGTCCCACACAGTGTATTAGTACGGCTCATCTTTTCGAAGCTAGTTAAAACAAAGGTCATAAAGTTACCTTATGGTCAAATTAGCTTTTAGTTTTTCTTTGTTTGCACTTTGCACACTAAAATGGCTCTAACTTTTAATCATAGACAAGGATGTAGTTCATGTATTTGGAAGAAATTTGTCAGTTTGATCATTCATACTTGTGTTGTGTCTTGGAAAGAACCCTGCTGAAAAACCATACTCCCTTTCATTATCTCGGTATAACGGGACATTCCCCACCAAAGATTCTTTAAAAGTTTGCATTTCTTTTTATCACTTTTTAATTCTTGAGTAACAAAAGCGTGTTCTGGGCATGAGCTTAACTATTTTGGAGTAGCCGTTGAAATTTATCTGCTAAATATTAGATTAATCCATCTGGATATGTGCCTCAATACGACTTCCTGGTTAAATATTGGAATTTGGCTATCAAATGTCAGCCAACCCATAAGAACACTATCTTACGTTACACAGGAAAATCATGGCCATCTGAAAAGGATCTGTACATGCTGCACATCAGCTTGTGCATTTTTTTGGTTTTGTTACTGATTGTTATAACATCAGGTATTAGGCTTTGTCTTTTCTGATACAGTTGAAGCGAAAGGGTCATGAAGTTATGTGTCTAGGTAAATGATCATCAAACTTTCATTGTTTGAAGTATAACATATAGAGTAAGAAAGGTATAATCGATGAACACCACAATGCATATAGTGGATTCAATTACCTTAACTCTCTTCATTTGATACACAATTAGCTACACATATCCTAACACAACTAATAAGAACAACAATTTTATCCAGATAAATTCTATCACACTTTGTTTACAATGAAAACCTCACTACAAATCCATTACTACGCCTTTTCATCTAATATGGGGAATAATTAAGGGCCAACAATCTCTTTGAATGCCTGAAAATGTGTACTTGATTTCAGTTGCTAGCAGATGGTTTCCAATGTGGGATGATTTATCTATAGAAAATAAGTAACATGGCATACAACAGATGGTAGGGCTAATGCTTGGCACCTATGTTTGAAGAAAATGAGAGGGTCTGTTCATGTCTAAGTAACAATCGTACACAATCCCATCTTTCACGAGTTATAGAGAATGTGGGATATAAACTACGATACCTTTACCAGGAGGTAGAGAAGTTGCTCACAGATGGATATCCATCCACTTTGCAAAGAGTGAGGATCGAAACTTGGACCTCTGTTTCCAAATTAGAGGTGGTTTGATCCCACACCACTTGTTCCATTCAATAGTTCCATTCAATACATGTCTCATTTTTATTTTGGTTTCTTCTTTGCAATTTTGGATTTATGGAAGATTTTGTTATTCTCTAAAGTTGTTACAACTTTATAGGTAAAGTTGGACAATCTATGACCTTTAGACTAAAATCAAAGGTCAAGATTCAAAAATCAAATTTGAATCATGACCTGTGATTTTAATCTAAAGGTTGAAAATCCTCCAACTTTACCTATGAAATTGTAGCAACTTTAGAGGATCCTTGTCCAAATCCGCTTTGTTTATTGGCTATCCATTGTGCGTTTTCACCTTACTTACTACCTTGCTGGCGTGTTCGATTAATATCCCACACTTGAACATAGATGTCTTTGTGTGTGCAATATAATCACAAGTTGACGTTATATAATGTATCATGAAAAATTGAAAATCAAGGAGTGCATTCAACTAATTAATCAAGTAGTTCAACTACGCCATGTTTGCATACTAGGATGGTTTTGCATTTTATAGCATAGATCAATAGGTGGATGAATGTGTTTTTTTTTTAATAATTAATTTTCGTAATATTTGGTCACTTTGATCTAACATATGAGGCGAGACTTCGAGAATGTCGAGAACCTTGATTGAAATAGTAACCTGTGATGATTTATGACACGACACGTGACATGATCTGAGACTAATAAGCAGATTTTGGTTGAGATTGTATGAGTTTGATTCATAAAAGGTTCGATTGACTTTCGTAACTCGATTACAACCGGTCCATATGTTACTAACGGACAAATAAGACTAGTGAAAACATCTTTATTACTTTATAAAAATTATAACACTCTCTCTCCGAACAATTTTCAATACTCTTTCTCAGAAAAATAATTACCGCTACCACCACGAGTCCACTACCAATCACCGCTCCTGTCACCACGCCGTCGCAGATAAATTAGAAGAAAAATAACAGTCCTGGATCTATCAAAATTTAATTTCTTTTGTTAAACGTACACGTCAAATACCTTTCCCCCCGAATAAAAACTACTCGTATAAATTAGAGAAAAAAAAAGAACACCAAATAAACAAGAGTACCAATTTTTGATCTGAAGAAAAATGTCTCCCGGGAAATCCGAGACACCATACTCAGCTCTCGCACCCAACAACACTCCACCGCCACCACAATTCTACCTCCTTTTACCATTGTACAGACCATCCAACCGCCGTCGCTACTTCGCCTACGCCGCCACAATCCTCATCTTAGCCGCCACAATTTACTTTCTCTACCCATCTGATCCACACCTAAAAGTCGTAAACCTCCGTCTCGACAAGTTCAAAATCCACAAGCTATCGGAAATCGACATCCAGTTAGGTGTCAAAATACAGATACGTAACCCTGACGTGTATTCTTTGGATTACAAGTCGTTAAATGTATGTGTTGAATATAGAGGCGAAGAGTTAGGGTTTGTGACGTCAGATGGTGGCAAGGTTAAAGCGTTTGGTACGTCATATATCGATGCCACGCTGGTTTTGAATGGATCTGAAGTTGTTAGTGAGGCTTTTTATTTGATTGAGGATTTGATTAAAGGTGAAATCCCGTTTGTTACCACTTCCGAGATTCGTGGCAATCTCGGTGTTCTCTTTTTTAATCTGCCCATTCAGGTACATTTTTTTTTTATATATCTCTACATTTATTTTATTATTTATATGTGTGTGTGAATGTGTGATGTGATTATTATTGATTGTGAGTTGCAAGCTATTATTAGTTGGAGGTTATTCGCTAAAACGGATTAAGTTCAGCTCACTTGAGTTCTTTTTTATTTTCCTAGAAAATGATCAAAATTTACGCCTTGTCTTCTCAAGTTTGCAGCTTTTATGACTGCAAATTCACTCATATTGTCTCAGTTTAGATTATTAATGCCATGTGGGTTTATAACTTGGGACTTCTTGATTTGAAATCAGGAATTTGGTTGTCAGCCAACTAATTAGATCACTATTATTTCTGTTTCTAGCTTAGATGGATTTGCAATGGTCTCTAACTTTTGATGTATATTTGTGTTACTTGAGAGCGGTTTGTACTTTGAATATTAACACTTGCATTTATTGGGTGCCTGATGTTTCACCTAATTCATTTGGCGCTTATGCATAAGGATGGACAGCGTCTGTTCAAATGAGTTTCTTTGTTACTAATGACTTTTTTGGGGCCTTTGCGGTCTTTGTAGGTAAATCTTTATTAAAACATGAATTCAACAAACTTAAAAGTAGCACTTGGAAACCCATCTAGTAGATAAAATAAAGCGCGGGTTATAACATATATTCCTTATGGAACATGGATGTATACCGCAGTATGACAGTATTAACATAATGCCTTCGACTTCAAGATTAAATTTCTGGGATTTGGTTATTAGCGGACTGATAAGAACACTGTTTTGTTTACACTAGTCGCTAGCCAATGGACTTGCTATTATTGTGAAACATTACACAACTTTTGGGATTCCTTATGAAAAATGCTTATCTACTTATTTAGCAGTATCCATGCGTTGCGGTACATGACCTTTTAAGTTGATTTTGGAAATTGGGTTTGCAGCACCTGAACTGAGAAGAACACTGTTTTGTTTTCATAAGTCTGTTTCTAGGATGGATTCACATTGATATTTGATACTTTATGTATATTAAGGTTACAAGAAAAGGATCTGTACTCTGGTTACCTGCTTATGCTTTTATTTGGTTCCTATTACCCTGCTTGCTTGACATCTGTCTCAAGTTTTGAGGTTTTGAACTAGAAATCTATGTCGCCACATGAATATTAATATCAGTTGGTTTCTTGTAGCATTTTGAAGTCTTCAGCATTTCCAACCTAGTTAAAACAAGGGTCATATACTCATATCATTATGTATCCCTGTGAAATGATTAAGTAGCTTTTAGTTTACCTTTGTTTGCACACTAAATGCTTTTAACTTTTAAAAATAGATCAAGATGTAGTTTATGTCCTTGGAGAGAACATACTTCATTGCACTATCTGGAGAGCATTGTTGTAATTATTACTTGTGTAGTGTCATGCTAAGAAGCCTGTGAAGAGAACATACTCCCTTTCACTATCTATTGCTTGTTTCACCTGGCAAGTCTGCTTATATGTCTCCTAATTTAGCTAGAGGTTAGACTCATGAACATACAGACATGTTCTTTTAAAGGGAGTTTCTTTGTAAATTACGGAAGGAGGGTGGTACCTGCATTAAGTTTTTAAATGTAAAAGAATAATTACGCCTGATGGCGGGACTCCCACCTGGGCCTCAGCATGTCCTCTTGGTCTAGCGGGACATGCCTCGTAAAAATCACTTATAAATTGGCATTCTTTATTATCACATTTTCATTCTTGGGTCATAAAAGTATTCTGTAAGCATAAATTTTTAGACATTTAAGAATAGCAGTTGAGAAGTTACGTGGTAGAATTTTTAGGGTACTTATTATTCCATCTGGATATATGTATCAGTAGGACTTCCTGGTTAAACATTTGGAATTTCTTATTACATTCTCATTCCTGTTTACATTATGTCCGAACAGCGGGAAATTTTGGCTACCTGAAAAGGATAAGCAGCAGTCTGTGTCTTTCCTGATACACCAGCTTGTGCATTGCTCTGGATTTCTCTGCTTATTTTAAAGAATTATAGGTGGTCTGTGACTTTCCTGATACAGCTAAAAATTAGGGTCATAAACTTATGTGTCCTTGTGAAATTAATTAGAGTGGGAGTTGGATGGAATGGATTTTCAGAATATACTAGTAAATTTTGACCGCGCGTTGCGGGGTTTCGACTGTCGTGTTGAAACAAATGCAATAAAAATAATTATGTCATTAATAGGTTTGTTTGAGAAGGATATTTGATTAAGAGCAAAACCACATTAGATTCGTTCTATGTTAACAGTTATGATTAAGTTTTCTTATTGATGATGTTGCGGGATTTACCGGGGATATATTGGAAATATATCATCTCGGTCGACCACCGATAAGCGATATATCGGGGATATATCGGCTGAGATAACCGAGATTTACAACCATGATATTAAGTAAAAACATTGGCATGTAAAAGAGATATTTATCTAAAGTTAATACCACAAATGATTTCAAAAGTTTATAGAAAATGAATACATATATTTTATATGTACAATAAATCAAAAATGCTGAAAAAAAAATAAATGAAAGTTTACAGTATATTAGAAAAAATTCCAAGGATGAAAAGTTTGATAAAAATTAAATAGTGATACATAATGGTATGGGATGTAACCATGAAAAAAGTTCAATTTATTTGTTGGAAACCCAAAAGGAAAAAAAAAGTCAAAAAAACCAATAAGTAACCCGTGCTTGAAAACCCGAACATAATGCGATGTGACAAAATCCGGTTATTGGTTCGGGATGTGCCGTGGACGAATAGTATATATTAAAGTAATTTATGACATGTCGAAGACGGTGATGTAATATAGCGTCTTGTTATATATGTTACACGAACGTAAAATAAAACAATGATGAAAATTACATATAACAAAAAAATAATCAAAGAAAAATTCTCAGGGGTGAAACCGTAAATGTGTAAAAGCTATGTGGTGATAACATGAAAAAAGTTTGGTGTAAAAGTGAAATAAAAACTTTGATAGGGATAAAAGTAAAAAGATAGAAATTATGGGGTTAAAAGAATACTATTGAAAGAATAGTATGCATAATTGACTTGTACATTTATGCATTAGTAATTTGTACTTTTGCATAAATTTTTAGTATATATATAATATAATGTGAACAAGATATTAGTTTGAAGTGTTTAATGTCGGAGATAAAGTAGATATCATCACAAAAACACCCTAATGTATAGTGGTCAGGGTAGGATGTTGACGAATCCACCTTAATCCACCAAGCTTTATCAGAGATATCAGTAATCTCTTTTCTGAACCCGGTAATAATTCCAATTACCATAACTCTTCTTTTCTGACCCTAATAAGATAGCTGGACATTTCATAACACAACTATTAAGAACAACAATGCTCTCTGGATAAACTTTATGAAAGTATGTTTATAACATAACCATACTGCAAATCCACTCTTGCTAGCAACCATGTATTCATCAACTAATATGAAGCATAATGTATGAGCTAAAGATTACTTTTAAATTTTCAATGCTGCAAATATGTACGTGATTTCAGTTGCTAGCGGATGGTTCCAACGTGGGAAATAAAATATCTATAGAAAACAAGTAACTGGGCAGACAACACATGTTTGGGCTAAAGATCACTTTTTGGAGAAATTGACAGTTTCGTTCCAGATATGTCTCGTTCTCGTTTTGGCTTCATTCCAAGTATAATTGCTTGCAATTTTGGATCTAGGAAAGTTTTGACTAGCCAAGTATGTTTGAATGTTTGATTATCCTTAAGGTTTTAGAAAGAACGGGAAGTTTTGTGTAATATAAGCTTGGTTTATACCTTAAATCGAAAATTCCCCTTTGTTTATTTGCTAGCCAGCACTTTTACATTGACTTAATTACCTAGATGGCATGATCTCTAAATCTCCTACCACTTGGCCATAAATTGTCTTGTCTTGAGTATCCAAGTGTATTTGTCTTGTCGGTTGAAGGAGCGTTTTTCCAAAAAAATCTCTAAAAGTTAAACTGGTCTTACTCCACAGAAGACCATGGATTGCGCTTGGTTTCTTGATTTTTCTGTTGTTTTGACTTGGACGTTTGGTGCGGAACTTTTAGAACGCAAGATATGCATGAGCAATGTATTTGATAATTACATCACACGTTGCATCTTATAATGTATCATCAAAATGAGAGAGCATTTAACTAATTAATCAAATAGTGAACCCACAATGTGTTTGCATACTAGAATGGTTTCGCGTTTTATATCATAGATCAATAGGTGGATGTATATGTGTTTCTTTTTGTTAATATTTTGTCTCTTTGATAGTTTGATCATTATATATACATCATGACTTCTATATTGCCAAGAACCTGGATTTATGCATTTCAGCTCATCTTTCATTCTGAATTCATCTGGAAAATATTTGTTGCTGATAATATTATAACCGCTTCTTGTTGTTAATGAACAGGCTAAGTTATCATGTGAGGTCGTTATGAACATACACAATCAGACAATTGAACGGCAAGATTGTTATCCTGCGGTAAATTCATATTGTTTTCCCACTTTATCATATTAAATCTCTCATTTCTTTGTATATAATTCCTTTTTTTTTGCTGTTCCAGTGATCTCTCAGGTCTCAGTATATAATGCATATCATTTTTCCCACCTATTGTCTGGTTTGGCTCTTGGATGCATCGTGGATGAGAACCAGCAAAGACAATTGAAGAGACCAAGAATCGTATGATATATCATATGCAAAGGTTTTCAGTAAATGTTCTTTAAATTTGTGTCTCGTCTCTGTTAACTGTTATTAGCTGGTTATTGCATCAGAGCTGCTTCATATGATAACCCTGAGTAAATATAACATCATACATTATGGCTTATATACTGTTACGTGTTATCGTCAATGTTAGATCTGCCTTGCGATTCAGAGACATATAAATAAGAACTATCATTCATTGGTTTTCTTTTATATTTGTAACTTACTACGAAATTGTGAATACTGAATTGTACCGTTTATAACATGTATTTACTTGAAGCGAATGATTCTTTTACTGATTGGTGGTATTTGAGCTGGTTTCGTTGCTAACTTTTGTTCCTTCCCATCCAAAATGGGACATAATAGTACCAAACTTATATCAGTGGATGTACCAAAGTTGGGACATGATAGAAAAGTAAAATAGCTAATTGGTGTCTAAAATTGATTTTGAAATCTTAGAGCTCTTCAATCATGATGCAAGATTGCAACTGCAGATTTTGTATCTTCCATAACATTTACAATATTTTTCCTATGAAAATTTATAGATTGTAAGGTTGTGGTCCTTTGGTGTGTGTGTTAGGCCGGTGCTTATACACCGTCCTGCGGAGCGTCCTTACATGCCAAGACGCGGACGGTGTATAAACCTTGACCGTCCCGGTGTCTGCGTCCTATCACGAGTTCTTCCCCAAGAAGTTCGAAGACGTCCGTTGTGGGACCATTGTGGCCGCTTTTCCAACAGTAACATTATTTATTTCCTATTTAAACACTAACCTTATTCACATTTTAACACACAAACAATTCATCAAACAAATCTCTCATTTCATTTTAACACATAAACATTTCATTTCAAACACCACCTAAATTATGTCTACTTCATCATCAACAAGTGAGGAATACAATTTCCTTACCAACACCGCTACGCAAATGAATACGCTATTTAATCCAGAGATCGCATGCGCCGTTTTTGAACTCTTTAACGAAGAAGAATCAAACGATGACGCGTCTAGTTCACATGTTCCTAGACCCAGAAGGGTTTTATCACGAGATCATGCCGGATACGCGGTACGTTTATGGAATGATTACTTTTCCGATGCACCAACGTTTCCGGCCGATTATTTCCGAAGAAAATTTCGAATGCGCAAGCATATGTTTATCCGCATATGCCAAGCTATACACAGCTTTAGCGGCATCGAACCCTTGCCCGGAAAATTACCGTCAATGTTGAAAAATGATGTTGTAATGTGTTTTTTTTTATTTGAATGGTGTTTTTTTAATAAACATTGTAATGTTTTTTTTAGTTTTGTGTTGTCTTTTAATTTTAGGTAATGTAATTTGTTTGTTTAATAATAAAATGTGTTTTTTTTAATTATATTTGAATGATATTTTGTTAATTAAAAAGAATATACAAGAATTGATGATGTGGCGAAGAAGTTCTGAAAAAGCTGTCCTTATAGACAGTGAGTGTCCTGAGAAAAGTCCTGGATTATATGATGTTGATGTGGCACTGAAGAAGTTCCAAAAAGACCCTCCTTATAAGCACATACCTTAGATATAGTGACAAAGGAAGTGAATAAATGTTGCTGGCAAGTGTGTTGATTTGAAATAAATTAATGTGCCTTTGAGTTTCTATAATCGAATGAAAGAAGTGAAAAGGATATTAAATCCTATTGGAAGAAGTTGAATAAGCCATAGGCCCTTAGCAATATTGGGTAAAGTCTTCTATATATGTGTTATGAGCATGTACTTGATGTGTGCAATTGTGCCATAATGTGTTGGAGTTGATTCGGCAAATATTAGAGTTGATCTGATAGATATTGGAATAGAAAAATTTTGGCTGTGAATTTAGGGTTTCTCTCTTGACAAACATAAACAGTAATTTCATATCATATCAGTAATAGAAATTACTACTAATATTTTACGGATCCACTTCTCATTTAAAATTTGTCAAAACATACCAATGCCCTTTATTAATATTATTAGTTTGGACTTCATATGTTACAAACCAAATGGTTTTAATATTAACTTCGATAAATTACAATTAATTTTAAACGTACGCAACTAGTTAAAAACTAACAATCCAACAAAATTCTTCTATTTTAACATTGAGGCAAATATACAATTTTTTTTAACAGCAAGTTTATTTTATAATAAAAGAAAGACTGATATAATAAGAAACTATGACCAGAAGTAGACAAGTACATTTACATCACCATTTAAAAAAGAAAAAAATTACAAAAATAAGTTCATTCAAAACCAACTAATCTCTTTAAATTTGTCTCTGTTAGTCACCCATAAAAAAAGGAAATGATATAACTACAATAAGATTTATACATCTAAAACATTATCTAGTTGTAATTTGTGCATTAAAACTCATATTTTTGTTATAAATGGTTAAGTTAAGAAAAATGGAGTTTTAACATTGAGTTAATTATATTATTTTTAAATTTATAACATACACTTGTAACTTTTTTTTCCGAGGAAATAAGTAGAGTTGTTGACTTTGGTTAGAAAAGTGGATCGAGACATCGAGTAGTCACTTACACCTCATGTGATAACTGATAAGATTTGCTCACCGAATATATCACGTGCCCGAGCCATATGATACAGTGATATACCACTTGTATAATTCAAATTAGTAAACTACCATCTCAGTCAACATCACATTTTTCTTCTTAAAAAAAACACTATAAAGTAGGTACACAACATATTCCATATTTCCATCATCCAACTTGAGTAATGATTTCAATACATATTCAAAACAAAGTAATATATACACCATTTTTCAATTCGTATATCTGTATGTTCCCATACTTTTAGTAGCTACTAGTTTTTACCCGTTTCATACTCATTTGCATTGCATCCATTGTTTCATTTCTCTCTTTATTATTCTAGTCGACTTGTGTTTAATTTTTATTATAACACGCATTTGGGCAATTCGTCAATTGTTATAGTACTAATTAAAGTTTCAGAACATCTAAACGATGACACTAAAAACTAAGTTTATATTAAGGGATTTGCCACTAGTTAGTAAATCCCTTATATTAATTAACCAAATTTTAGGAGTAGCCCAACAATAATAATTAAGGATGTCTTCCGCATCAGATTTTATTTTAGGCAAACAGTTGTAGAAGAGTTGATTTCCATCACATGAAGAAAACAAAACATAAGTAGCATAAAGATCATATTTTGATTTCCGCCAATTTAGAATCATATTTACGCTACCATTTTACGAAAAATCAAAAGTAACCATATAATCATATTTACGTTACCCTTATAAAATGTGACATAGGAGTATTTATTATTTATCCCAGTTTTCTCGAGTGAAATTTAAACACGCAACATAACTTTTATAGTATCAAATATCAAATCACAAATTAATGAGTAAGTCATTTATAATCATTCCACTTTGAAAAAGAAAAACACACTTATTCTAAAAAACTGAAAACTAATTAAATCATATAACTATTTTACTAAAATTAGAATATGCTTGATACTCCCTTTTCTTTTATTTTTAAGTTTTGTTTACCAAAATTTTAAATTCATGACAGATTAATGGAGTATTATCGTGTTATCCGATCAAATTTTAACATCAAATTATCAATTCAAGAATAAACACAATTCATATGAAAAAACACTATTTTAAAATCGAATCCAAACCTTATTTTAAGTGATGTTAATACCATCATTTTTTTTATCAATGTATCACAATGTACAAATTATACAACTGACAATACAAAACAAACATGCACAGTTATAAACTTATGATACATTTATGGGGGAAAAAATGAAATTAATATCAATTTCTAAAACTTATGATCCCTTGGCTTTATACTAACTCTAATGCTGATTGATCTAAGTCTTACTTGTTGATACCCTTCTTATTAAGTTTTTATTACTTATTATATTATATTATATATATATACATTTTTTCAATTATAAATTTTAAGGTCGCTTTTGGTTCACAGAATCTGATAGAATTTGATGGAATTGGAATTGAATTTCATTCCTTAGTGCGTTTGATTGCACAAAGAAGAGGGAATCTCATTTCATAGGAATATAAACATTCTATCATTTGATGAAATCTCCATTCCTTGAGGATGGAGGAAGGAATTTCATTCCTTCCATCACTTGAATTTTCAAAAAATCAAAAACATTCCGTCAAATTCTATTCCTTCAAATTCCAATTCCTTTAAAAGATTTTATTCCTTCTCAAAACATTATAGAATACTGTACTCATTGCACTAGATATAATCACTTAATCAGATCATATGAACAAACAAATACAGTATATAATAGAAAACGACATATAACGATCAAGTTCACCCACAGGAACCCCACACCAACTTCCTTATAAAAAGCCCACATGCCCCTCCACTTATTTTCCTCATAAAGCACCTCAAATTAAAGCATTTTTCATTTTCATTTTTTACACTTACATAATCTTCTGCATTTTCATTCTAAAAAATAAATAAATAATTTGCCACCATGGAAACCACAGTGAGTTGCTGCTGGAGCCGTAGAGCAACTGATTACAAAGAGCTTCTAACGCTAAGCGTCTCGTCATCGAAAGCACGCATAATTATTTGGAGACTTTTGTTGACAAAATTTAAAAAAGTTAAGAAAAATTACATGTACAGGTTTTCAGATACTAGTACTACAAGGTTTAGTTATGAAGCTTATGAGTATGCTCAAAACTTTGATCATGGTTTAATGTCTAATGATGATTTTGAAGATTTGTCGAGGTCTTTTTCGGCTCGTTTTGCTGTTCCTAGTAATGCCATTGTTCATCGTAAGCGATTAGTTGCTAATTAATTGATCATCATCAAGATTTAATTACTTCTTTTTTAATGAAAATGATCGATTTGGAATGTAATCGTTGTAGTTTATTATTGTTTTAAAGTTAATTAGTTGTATGTTAGTTTTGATCTTTTTAAGGAAATGTAATCGTGTACTTGCTTGAAGTTCTGTTTTCTCACAAGATTTTATGGTGAACTATTTTGGGGTGCATAGAGAAAATGTTAACCAGTAAAAAATAAAAAAACCGATTAGACGGCTACATGAAGTCCGAAACGATTTGTCAATTTCTGAATGGATGATCAAATATTTGTCGTGTTATGTTTTTTCCATGTCTTCATTTACAAGCGAGTTAAGATGCTTGAAGGCACTATTTATTTTATGCTAGCTATTATCATTTGGCCCTACTTTTTTGTTACTTCTTTTCTATATATTTCTATTTGTATGACTTGTATATTCATATATAAGTTAAAATCACTTTCATATTAGGCCTGTTATGTGACTTCAAGTTATCTTAAAGTGACATGAGTTCAACTCGATCATTAGAGCTTATTGTGCAACAATTTATAGTGAATACCACTAACTTTCTTTAAAATGCATGAGCTAAAGTAGTGTACGTTAAAACCTTTGATAAAATTAAAACGATTTATAGTCCGTTGACAAATCTTAACAATGTAATTCTAATACCACATATATATATATATATATATATTATCAAATAACCAACTTTGGTTTGACAGTTTGATTAATTAAGCTGCTGGTATCCATTAAATATACTTAAACATTTAGTCCTAATGAAGTATGGCATCCGGTCCACGCAAAGTTGCTACGACAAATAACTTTGCATCATTTTTTCAACCTTTTGGCGTTTTCTGGATTTCACATGGTTAGTTTATGATAGTCACCGCCAAAGTGTTAGAGATTAGTTGTTTTTCTTTACTATTTTTCATTATCATTTCAAGAATCCAAGTTCGATCTTGTAATTTGTACGTATTATTTTGTGTTTTTTGAATGACTGATTTTTTATTTTTTAATTTCCTGTAAAATCATTTCAAATTTGTATTAAAATGACCGGTTTAAGTACTGTATGTCACATTAGTATTTTGTTCTTGTAAATTTCAAGATATGATATATTATTTAGGCGGCTGGTATTCCCACCACTTTTTTGGTAATTAAATCAAACTATTTGCAGCGATTATCGCTGCAAATAGTGGTGTTTTTGTCCATATCCAACTATTTGCAGCGATTACTGACAAGGGACCCGTTATTTTTTGCCAAATTTGCCATTACAAACAGGGGGCCCGCACTATTTGCAGCAACTATCGCTGCAATGCTGCAAATAGTAGGTATGGCCTAGATACCAAAAAGCTTGGTTGGGATATAAATCCCTTATATTTATCACAACGGTTAACACATACGTACTATCAATAAAGGTTTGACCATAGTTTTGGTTCAGTGATCCCACCGATCTAGTGACAATTTCAAGTCAATAATCAAATTTTTTAAACACTGATTCGGAGAATTTAGTATTATACTATGCTTATATTCCAAATTCCAATCTCCAATTAGCATTTTCAATGTTTAAAAAAAGCATGCTAGTCCATATATCACATTGGATACTGAGTATATGTGAACATGGTTAAGATTCTAATGACTAAAATCAAGCATTTAAATATTTGGAGATCACAGCAGAAACATGCAGTCGGCTGAAATTACTATTATTCACTTACTGTTCTTTTTGCTAATAATCTTCTTTCAAGCTTAGATCTTTGTATAATTATAAGCAACTATTCCATCCACATTGTAACGTACAAGTCCAACATTGGTATTTGGTTGCTAGCATAAAATTAAATAATGAATACCCAATTATTATTTAAGTTATAAATGCATTGTAATGCTACATAATATAACAGAACCAAATAAAAATACAAATATATTAGTTTAAATTGGCTATGAATTGTCAATTAAGTGCCTCGGGTAAGGTTTGAGTCTCATTCTTTGTATTTGTGAGGATGAACTAGAGAGGATGTTTTCGTAAGTCCTAAATAACATCTTAAACATTCGTCTAGCTTTTTTTAGTACCAAAATATAAAAAAACGCATTAAATCTCAACACATCTTTAAGCCTACTTTTCAATATAACACATTAAACAACTTTTTTTTAATACGAGTATAATACATGTACCTTGTGAAGGGTGGAAAAATATTGCTCGTTTCACCTATTTCAACCTTTGACCCGGCCTTGACTTCTATTGCTTACTGTACATATTACCCAAAAATACAACCCTAGCTTTGTGAAGTGCGGAAAAATATATTGGTCGTTTCATACGAGTTTGAGTATTCAAATTCGTTCACTTATTATGTGCAATGATCGAGGATAAACGATTAACTCCGAGAGCTAGCATGTTTAACGTCAATCACATAGCTGGGAGTAGTATAAGCTTTAATTCGACAACAAATTACGAAACAGTCACAATATATATTGAATAAGAAATGACACCTGCTAGTAAGTATTAATTTTTTGGGGAAAAAACAAAGACGAGAATGTTAATCTATAGGGATGCAGAACAGAACAGAACAGGATAGAAGATGGTCCTTCCCTAAAGGTGTCACACATTAACCACCAGGCCCAATAATGGTGAGAGGGTTTGTCTGTACTTTGTAAGAAGAAAAGTGAACCCATGTATTACCCCCTAGTTCTTTTTTATGGTTTGCCCAAATTCTTTACCTTTGTCCCCATCACATTTATTTCATCATGCACACCGTCTTTCTTAAAATTCTATCATGAAATAAAACCTATAATGTCATTTTATGATCTTATACTCGAGCAGTCGAGCTTATAAAGTTTAGTATACTAATTACTGAACTTTAAAGAAGTAACGACCGATGACACCCATCTTAGTCTACCTTTAGCCTTTCTCATATAAGGGACAAAACAACTAGAATTGATAGTGTGTGATCATGAGAGAGAGAGGTGTGGATTGTGTTGACCTCAAGATAATGGGCAAGGGTGTAGTGCCACACTTGTGACTAATTGGCAAAAATTGGCAAGAAACAAACCAATCACAAGTCACAACATGTTCGAAGATTTTTTTGCCCAAAACTAGCCAAACTTTGCCAAATTACATATAGTCCCAATTTTTTTTTGTCAATTTGCCAATTGAAAATATTTTCAAAAGAAACCTTACACTTTTATTAAAAACACAATACAACTAAATAAAACATTACATTTATTTAAAACATAAAACACACAAAGACTTAAAAAATAAAAAACAAGATCACTAAACATTGATATCTAGATCTCCCACGTGTTCCGTAATATCACGACGTAACATGTAATGCGTCTCTTCGGTACATAAGCGATAGAGAAAATTAGGGTCGGTAGCACGAATATCGTTAGGAGGATCCCTGATGTACACCGGTGATATCGCGTTGCCGTCATCCTTGAGTATCATGTTATGTAAAATAACACACGCATACATCGCGTTAATGATCTTTTCTTTGTCCCTCATCCGTGTCGGTCGTTCGATGATCGCCCACTTGTTCTTCAGAAGCCCGAATGCTCGCTCAACGTCTTTTCTCGTGGACTCTTGGAGTTTCTTCAAAACCTTCTCCTTTCTCGCGACCGGGTATGCATACGCCTTGAGAAAACAAGATCATAGTGGGTAAATACCATCCCCTAGATAGTATCCTCTATCGTAACGGTGCCCGTTTACGGTAAAGCCGTACTCAGGAGACTTCCCATTCACCTCGGGAATAAACAATGGTGATTGCTTCAAAACATTGATGTCATTGTTTGAGCCCGCAACACCGAAATACGCATGTCAAAACCATAAATCATAGGAAGCAACGGCCTCAAGTATGATAGTCGGGCGGTCATGATCACCCCGGTGGTATTGCCCACGCAAACTATGTGGACAATTTCTCCAACTCTAGTGGGTACAGTCGATGCTACCGATCATGCCAGGAAAATGATGTCGGGCTTCATGCGCCTCATATAAACACGCAACATCGTGGCTAGTCGGAGAACGCAAATACTCTTCACCATAAAGATACTTTATGGCAATGCAAAAGTTGCCTAGACACTCACGAGTCGTTATAGTAGAGAACGACAACCCCTCATCGTAGTTGTCAGCGAGGTTGTCGTATGCGAGTTGTTGTAGCGCGCACGTGCACTTTTGAATCGCCGAGAACCCTCTAATACCCGCCGCATTCCCCGAAGACCGAAACCATGGAAATGCTGCAGTGATATCTTCCACGATTTTCAAAAACAACCTCCTCGACATACGATATCTCTAGCGAAAGACATCGTCCTCAAACATCGGCTCATCCACAAAGTACATGTTCATCAATCTTTCATGAGCCGAGTGCCGATCTCTCTAAATATATCTTCGTGAGTTTGCAGAAGAAGATGCAGTGTCTTCTTCTAAGGCTGCAAGAGCAACAGACGCCAAAAACTCGAAGCCGCCAGAAGACGATGACGACGGGAATTCAGGAATTATGTACATGGGTAGTTCATCGTTAGACATTTTGCCTTATGAAATTTGATAGTTTGGTGTTTGATTGTATGTGATTGTAGTGATGTATGTGATAGTTTGTTGTTTGATTGTTTGATAAATATGTGTTTGTATATATAGAAGATGGAAAAGGAAAAAAAAAAAAAAACTCCCAACGTTCAAATCTCACAAAAAACAAAAAAAAAAGGTCAACAAGGACACTCCCAACGTTCACTTTGATCGGCCAAAACTAGCCGATGTAGTATGCCAATTCTTGCCGAGTGACGTGCTATAGCATTGCCGATTTAGCCGATGGTTTTTGTCGATAAAATTAGCCGACTACACCCTTGCCCCTAAGAGCATTCGGGCATGTATGGGAACCTTGTGAAGTTTGTCGGCTACTTGACATACATGTTTGGTAATGTATGACTAAAAAATATGATGTACAATTTACCTCTTTGTAGTTATAAAGATAATGAACAGAGTATAAAGTTTGAAGAAAGAAAACTCAAAGTACATGTGTTAATCATAAACGAATGGAAAGTGATATTCGGATCATTTATTTTGATGGATGTACCACAACTATGCATTATCGGCTTGTACTGTCAGCTATACAATATGTACATTGTGGTACATTAATCAAAGATAGTGATACAAATATTACTTGGATCCCTAAATGAATTAGGCTCATAAATTATTATTCATACTAATTTTTAGGTTTACATACACATATATTGGTACTCTCGAGTTACTTAGTTAACCACATATTCACACACTTAACCTTTGGTCTTTTAGGAGAAAGAAGATAGGGCCTAGCTTATGAAGAATATTTCAACAAGGTTTGGTCAAAGGGTATGGACCAGGGCTCTTAGCTAGCTAGCCCCCCTACTAACAACATACTTGATGTCTGACATTGGCATGAACTGATCATATATATGTAGTAGATCTTTCTTGAATATTTCAAAAATCTGATGACATCACAAGAAATGAACACATGTCTGACCGATCCTCATGGCATTTGAAGAACAAAGACTGGATTACTGTAATTAAACAACATCCAACCGTTCAAAACAACTAAAAAAAACATCCTAGCACAAAACTTTTACAAAGAGTAGAAGATACAAGTTATATATAATCCTAGGAGGACATCCAAGCTTTGAAAATTATATAAACAAACCAACATAAATTCATATATAATACAAGTTTATATGACGACAAAAAGAGAAACGATAGCATTATAGCAACATAATAATTAAAAAAATATGGAATAAAAAGAGAATTAATAGAAAATTATATTCTGTCGGAACTCAGAAGTAGGAAAATTTTGCTCTAAGAATGAAAAAGCAATCTAAAAAGTAAAAATAAAAGTATATTGTCAGAAGTGGGATTTGAACCCACGCCCTCTCTCGAAGACCAGAACTTGAGTCTGGCGCCTTAGACCACTCGGCCATCCTGACGTTGATGTTCGTTAAGCATAGTTGATAATTAAGTATTAAGTTTATGAAATATGGAATAAAATTGTAAAATCGGATTATTATAATTTAACTTTAAGTCTCTGATGAGGATGATGTTATGTACACTTTTATTTTACTCTAACTTTAAGTACTTTCCTTACAAATTTTTTATCTACGTGACTAACAAAAAAGTTATAAACATTACAAAAGCGAAAACAGTAAAAATCTATATTATAGTCGTTTATCAAAAAGGTTTAACGTGTTGGGCCACATCCAGTTTAAAACTTGTATTATGGCGTTATGCACCCAACTAGGCACAATAAGAAGAAAAGAAAAAAGTTTCTTTTGTAGAAGGTGATTTACGAAAGCAACCAACATTCTAAAAATTCACAGTTTGATATTGGTTTCCAAGATGGCGAGATCGAAGGATACATATATATATATATATATATATATATATGTTTACACGAGGTATGGCATAGTTGAATTATCTTGCATGTGATATATCTTTTTCATGTTTGATACTTGTGTGAATTGCACGTTCCGAACCCTTTAAGATCGACACAATTTGCCAGCTCTTTATATGAAAATTTGAAATGAAGCGGTGGTGATACCTATCTATTTTACTAAGCTTCAAAGATGGGCTGCAATGCTATGGATACAGATAAGAATAGCATGGCTGCGTTGATGCATGAAATGGCACTAGCTAGCTTGTCGAATATACAAGACAGCCTTGTCTGAGAAAGGAAGGATAGCTCAATGTAGCCTTTGTCAAAATTGTGCATGCAGGCTTCAAGAAAGACACCAAGTGAAGTGAATATATTGTTTCATTCTTTTGACCACTGTTCAGGAGGAAAAGATCTGGATGATGTTTTGCTCCAGCACTTTGCTGAAAAGTCAGGGTGGAATACCAAATTGATGTATGCAAGGGCTTGCTTCATTTGATATTTTGATCGATCCACATAAGAATACCGGTAGTATTTCTTCCAAAACCATTTGACAAAGAACCAAGCCATTTATAGTCATTCAAGAGTATCAAGTATAACAGGCGGCCTATGGAGGATAATGTTGGCGCCATTGAGAATAAAATGTTCAACACATATACCATACTAATGGGAAGTAAAAATCCGAATCATGGCAGACGCTGTAACAATGGCTATGTACTAGAATAACATAAAATTCTTATTTTGTACACTATTTTGCGCCTGGGTATCAAAGCTTGGGCGCACGTCCACCGTTGGTCGTTTAAACTAAAGTTTTAAATTCCACAGCTATATGTCTATATTGTGCATTAAAGAAGAAATTGCTTTTTGCATCAAATTACATTACCTTAAACTTAAACAACACTCGCTATGCTTTGCAAAAGTTGTGTTTTTTGAGCAACATATAATCCAGGCTCAACTTAGAGGTGACTGGCTGATCCAGGGACTACTTATTCCAAACTAGGAGCCTCTTCAGTAGGGTTGGACTCAAATATATCCGGACTTGATGCCTCAGGTTCTTCTAACAAGTCTCGTGATTGGATTGATTCCTTGTATGCCGGAGTTTCTTTAAAGTCTGTTGCGCCTTCGTTGTATGTTGCCACAGCAATTCCACTAGAAATTAACTGTAATATAAAGATGATTTAAATAAAATTAGTTGATCAGTCCCAAATTTCATCAAGAGATTTTACACTTGATTCATGCATCAACTTTTCTATAATGAAGTGAATTACAAATTTATATTACGCCATTTAGAGTAGTCTCTGCGCGCTAAATTCTGCTGATCAAACATTAGGAAATGTCATATACTCCCCGCCCCCCACCCACCCCACCCCCCAAACCCACAAAAAAATAATAATTATTAGCTAGCTTCAGCACTGCCGCTCTTTAAAGCGTTAACTTAATCCGAAATTATAAATCCTGTCAGCTTTGAAACATAGATCATCCCTTTTTTAATGTGTATTAGTTGGATACACCAACACTCAAATATGATGACTAATTCTTAGCCCATCACAATGCTGGACTCATAAGCCTAGATGAGTTCTGCTTTAAAACCAATTGGTGATATATGCAGTAGTCCATAATCTTATATATTATATCATTTGTTTCTTAACATCTTTCATTGTGACATTGGGTTTGCACTTAGCATGCTATATCCGGGACACCTAACTAACCTCTGCAAATGGCATCGTTCACTACTTGAATCAATCAACATAAGACCATAATCAAAATTCCAGGTTATAATCAGCTTAGGGAACCCCATGAAACCAAATCAACAATCAAAGTCATCAAATATATAAACCTATTTCTTCAATCATCTCCAGTGTGGCATTTCTTTTACTTATATCCATCAGAGCCAAAGGTTCGAGTTTCTCAGGGTCAGGGATAGTCTTATAAAAACACTTCTTTTACTTTACTGCTTTACTACTACAAGTACAAATAACTACAATTATAAACGAAAAGAATGGATAGGATATAAAGAATTTACCGCGAAAATGATACCGAAAGCCCATAGATACTCGACAAAGAAACCGAAACCATCCCATTCGGGGCCTTCCCAGAAATCTTTCTCAAGTCCTGGGAGATCAGGCAACACATACCCATCATAATTCTCAACTTCCCCCTCATCAATTGTCCCAACTGCTGCTGATTCATTTAGACTTTCATCATCGTTGGTTGAAGTGGACCCCCTTTTGTTTTTGCTGTCAAACTTTCCTGTTCTAAGTTTCTTGGCAGCTGAAACTATAACAAGACTAGTGCTGGTTTTTGGACGTGAAACAAGAAATGATGATGATGGACGGTTGAGAGGGAAGCGGGTGGTGTATGGTGTTATGGTGGGTGTGTTGCACAGAATCCGGCCACTGTTGAGAGACATTGTTGGAGTGGCTGATGGAGGGAGGGAATCTGTGTATGTTATCTGATTGGGTTGTGTTTTGTTTGTGTTGGGGGCCGAGGAGGATAAGAATCTATTATGGGTCATTATTTTAATCCGGATTTGACCCAATCTGATATATGCCGTGTCGGTCATTTTGCTTGTTTTTTTTAGGATGAACATCCTCTAAATTTGTTTTATAAGTAAAAGTTTAGAACATATTTTTATCTTTAAATTAAAATCAATAATTAATATTTAAATATAATTTTTGAATTTTGGCCTTTGATTTTAATCTAATGCTCAAGATATCAACTTTAATAATAAAATTGGTTTTTAACTTTATTTTAAGATGACTTTTGATGAAAACTTTATGTCGATTATTTTGCTAGTTTTTTTAATTTCAGTATTACTAGTTATTTTCAGTACTTGTCAAATTACTCCAAGATCTTTCCTATATGCCACTTGTAATATGTTGTGAGTGATTTATTAGTAAATGATCCGCCGTATATTATCTTGACAATCCCTAAATGTCTGAACTCTTATATAAACGGTCAATAATTTTCTTGTTTTTCCTAAGTAGTAAACTCCTAAAACAACAATGAGTAGTAAGGTTGATAAGAAGTGGATCAAGGAATTATGTTGTATTAATCTTTAGTTTTTGATGTTAAAGGTTTTAATGGACTGAAGATTATTTTCGGACGAGTCACTTTTAATCTATCATAATGATTTCATAAAGATTTATTCTTGTACGATTTTAATTTAAGTTGTTTGATAAATAAACAAGATTCTTTAACATTAGATTAACTTGATGATGACTTTTTGTTGTAATGAACTTATTATATATCTATAAAATTGATGTTTACACATAACTAATCAAAAGTTAATGTAATTCACATTTTGTATATCTAATTTGATGATGATTTTTTTAAAACTAACTTATTATATACTTGTATATTTTATATCTCTTTTCTTTCTAATTTTGTTTATAATCTTTATTTTTGTATCTATATCTATACTCAATAATAAGGACTATCTTTTTTTCAATAATTTTTTTTTTAAAACTAAGATTTATACTCTTCAACAATCATTATATTTTTTCATATCTATCTAATTGAAAATGATTAATCAACCTAACTCATATACTTAAAAATCAACCTAAAACTTTAAAGACTTTACATGTAGATTTCACTAATTCTCTTTTCAAATTTGGCCCCTTGATTTTTTCATATGTCATGTTCTAATAATTAAGTTGATCATTATCCCTATCTAACACAACTACTTGTAGTAATCGGTGTCATCACCTCCATTGCCACCCGTTCCCGCTACCATCTGTTCGCCGTTACTATCACACCGTTAGCGTGATCATAATTGTCGTCACATTGTGGGGCGTATGTTTGGTTATAGTTTTGAATCGTAGATAATTTTTTTTTTATAATAAAATAAATAAAGTTAAAATACTAAAAAAAAGAAAAAGAAATAGAGTAATTAATTTGCATCTTCTTCTATCCCCCTCTCCTTTCACAAATCAGAAATCTCTCTCACACACACTCCCGATCTCAAAATCTATATTTTCAGCGATTTTGTATTCGATCGCTCACTGAACTTACAAATTCACCGCTTAATTTCATTATTTCACAATGGTAATCACTCTCTTCTTTCTGTCCCAATTTAGATCCGGTTATGAATCTATAAATTATCTTTATTTTTTACAGTTTATTTCTTTAATTTCGGTTTGATTTATTATTTACTAACTGAATCGTGTTTTTGTTTTTGCTTTTTAACAGCCTCTCAGGCTTGATATTAAGGTACTATTTAGCTATTTCAGTTTCTGTATATCTATATCTATATGTATATATATGTATGTATAGTTGCTGTTATACATTTGGTTGATGATATTGATGGTAGATGAATATAATTTTTTGTGTGTTTGTAGAGGAAAGTTGCTCAGAGATCAGAAAGAGTGAAATCGGTTGACCTGCATCCGACCGAACCATGGTAATTATATATATTTATATATGTGTGTGTGTGTGTGTGTCTATATATATATATATATAGGATTAATATGTTTATGATAATGTATTGATGGAAATGGTTAACTTTTACAGGATTCTTACAAGTTTGTATTCAGGGACAGTTAACATATATGATTACCAATCTCAGGTATGATATTGCTTTATTATATAAATGATTTAATGTAATTTAGGATTTGGATCCACTTGAAATGCGGAAACTTGTTATATGATTTAATTTACGTAGTGTAGAGTTACAGTTGGATTATGATGATAATGTAATTTAGGGGTTTGACTCATTATACAATAGAATGTAGTATTGAAATATCGAGGTTTAGATCTATAATAAAGCCTACCGGAAAAAAACTTGTTGGGGAATTGTATGGCTACAAATATAACTGCATGCATTTCTATAGTGATGTCTAGCTAAAACAAGTCTGTCAGGAACAAAGAATAATTGATAGAAAAGTTTGCCTTATTGATGCACTAGTAGATATTCGGAAGAAAGAATCAGTTAATTATTTTCATCGAACACAGTTTGCTGTTCACTAGTTCATTGAATGGAGCAATGTGAATGTTCTGAGCTCATATTATTCAGATGGAAATATTAAGTGGTAAAAGATATTCCGGATTAATATGCTGTATTTTACATTAGCTGGTCTTTTCTTACTGTTATTTTTTATACTAGAAATCATATGTAAAATTTTCTGATGCAAGCCTGATACAGTATTTTGTTATTGTAGAGTCTGGCAAAGTCCTTTGAAGTCACCGAGCTGCCAGGTTCGATTGATATCTCTATTTGCTAATTTGTATTCCTTTACATGGTTTGAATCCGATTGGAACTATGATATGATTTGATGAATACAAAACTTCTTTGCAGTCAGATCAGCAAAGTTCATAGCACGAAAGCAGTGGGTGGTTGCCGGTGCAGATGACATGTTTATCCGGGTATACAATTACAATACAATGGATAAAGTCAAAGTATTTGAGGCACATACAGATTATATTCGGTGTGTGGCTGTCCATCCCACCCTTCCATATGTATTGTCGTCATCTGATGACATGCTTATAAAGCTATGGGATTGGGAGAAGAGCTGGTTTTGTACTCAAATTTTTGAGGGCCATTCCCATTATGTCATGCAAGTGACAATCAACCCTAAAGATACGAATACCTTCGCAAGTGCGTCGCTTGATCGTACTATAAAGGTAATATTGCGGAAGCTTATAAAATTCATCAGTCTAACATTTTGTAAGCGATTTTTATTCCCCTCCATCTATCCTTTTCCAGATTTGGAACCTTGGCTCACCTGATCCTAACTTTACACTCGACGCCCATCTCAAAGGAGTGAATTGTGTGGATTATTTCACCGGTGGTGATAAACCCTATCTCATTACTGGATCAGATGATCACACTGCTAAGGTTTGTGCTTATAATGCCAATCATGGTATTCTGTTGACACCTACTACCGGTATGTTTGCTAAGAAATATCTGAATACAGGTGTGGGATTATCAAACGAAAACTTGCGTCCAGACTCTGGATGGTCACACACACAATGTTTCTGCCGTGTGCTTTCATCCAGAGCTCCCAATAATTATTACAGGGTCTGAGGATGGTACTGTACGTATATGGCATTCAACCACTTACAGGTATTTTTGTTATTTATGACCTTCAAATGTTTGTATACATATTAGCAAGAAGTATTTGATGTTTATGTATGCTTGTCTTGCTATTTGTCACGAATTATATCCGCATACACTGGTGATTCTAGACTTCGAGTCACTGAGTTTCTGCGTTCCATAGTCTTATGACCTAAAAGCAATGTTGGCATTTACGTTGCCTTAGTGGGAATCTGATCTTTTATTGCTATTAGATAGAAAACTTAAGTTGCCAGCTTATTGTTGTGATATTGATTCCCCTTTGTACCCAAGTTGTGCTGGCACTTGAAGCCACTTCAAAATTACTAAGTGGTTGTTTACCTGGCTTAGGGAACTAGAGATAGAAGAACATCAGTATGTTTCTTTTATGAACATGCTATTCCGTTCATTGCTCTAGGGTTAGTAGATTCATGGGTGTTCTTGTTTATAGTAGTCAACTACCCATATGAATACCCAACGTAACTATGTTGCTTGTATGAGCACTCTATGTGTTCATGCTCAAGCGTTAAAAAGACGTGGGTGTCCTTGTTTATAAGTCCTACAGATATTTATATGATGGAATGTCTATAGAAGATATCTACAGAGGATGGAGAGGTTCCGAGCAAGTTCTGTACAATGCAAGGGAGAGTATTATGTCAACCAAGGTTTTCAGATTGTACATTGAAGCCTATTAGGCATCGACTTGGGGCAATCTCCGGTTTGCTGTGATATTATGGCGTCATTTTATTCTCTTGTGATCTTATGCATCTTGCATTCTGCTGGCTAATAATGGGATAGTGCAGTATTTTTATTGCCCTAAAATATAGAACTTAGTTTCCATATAGGTTGTAGTTCTAATTGAAACTGTAATTTCTTGCTGTTACATTGTTCTGTAGCTTTTCCCATCTTTGGATGCAGATTGGAGAACACTTTGAATTATGGACTTGAAAGGGTCTGGGCTGTTGGATACATGAAAGGTTCTCGTCGGTAAGTTGGTTGGAATTACATATTGACATATTGTGCATATTTTATCCCTCGTGTTTTTGCATTTAGATATTAATGTTTATTGTCATTCTCCTGCGTTTTACCTTTGTCATTCTTGTGAATATGCTTTGCTCATGGCTTACATCATTAATTGAAAAATATTTGGAGTAAAAGATTTAAGATATTTAAGCATTGTTGATGCTATTATATCTACATATATAATCAGAGTATAGACAGCAGACAATGCTTTTTTTTTTTCTTAATTAGAACCTACTCATTGGCAATAGCCTGATCTACTGTACAGGGTCGTGATTGGCTATGATGAAGGAACCATCATGGTGAAAATTGGCCGGGAGGAGCCTGTAGCTAGTATGGATAATAGTGGAAAGATTATATGGTCTAAGCATAATGAGATCCAGACTGTTAACATCAAGAACGTGGGGGTTGATCATGAGGTTTGCATTTTCTCCCATCAACAAAAATTAAGTTTCCTATCTCTTTTCTGGTTTTCTTTTCTCCGAAGGTGACCATTTTTATGACTCACATCTCAGGTTTCTGATGGAGAGCGGTTGCCTTTAGCAGTCAAAGAGTTGGGATCATGTGATATGTACCCACAAGTAAGTTGTGATTACTCTGTGTCACATAGCTTCTTTTGTAATTTGGAATTTAATATGAAATAAGGAGATAATTGTTTTAACTTTGCTGCAATGTTGATTGTGTCCTTGTTCAGAGCTTGAAGCACAACCCAAATGGGAGGTTTGTGGTTGTCTGTGGTGATGGTGAATACACCATATATACATCTTTAGCATGGAGAAATAGATCCTTTGGCTCTGCATTGGAATTTGTTTGGTCTACAGATGGTGAATGTGCTGTTCGGGAGAGCACAACTAAAGTCAAGATTTTGAATAAATCTTTTCAGGTTTTTGCCCTCCCTATGCTTAGTATTTTACTCGACCAGCAGTGCCCTCTTTTTGCTTTTCTGTATAGTGTCAGTTTAAAATTGTCACAAGCATGTCGGAACTACATACCGTTTTTATTTATGATTCCTGCAGAGTGCAACTTCACTCTCTAATATTAATTTTCTTGGATGGCATTGTTAATCAGGAAAAGAGGAGTATCAGACCGACATTTTCAACTGAGCGCATATATGGAGGATCTCTGCTAGCAATGTGCTCAAATGATTTTATATGTTTTTATGATTGGGCTGAGTGCAGGTTAATTCAACGGGTTGATGTTACTGTCAAAGTAATCTCATCTTCTTTTACCAGTGTTTCTTTCTTTTTTTTTTTTTTTTGCTATTTAAGCATAAGTGCATGAAACGATAGCTTACTGTTTCTTCATTTCATTTTCTTTCTTCATATCTAGAACCTATACTGGGCAGATAGTGGTGATTTGGTGGCAATTTCCAGTGACTCATCATTCTACGTACTAAAATACAATGTAAGATTTTCATCTACATATGATTTTCTCAATCCTATCTATATTCGTACACTAGTGTGATTAATATGATAGATGTGGTTGTGCTGCAGCGTGATGTAGTGTCAGCACATCTGGACAGCGGTACACCTGTAGATGAGCAAGGTGTTGAAGACTCCTTTGAACTTCTGTATGAAATTAGTGAAAGAGTTAGAACTGGATTATGGGTTGGGGATTGTTTTATCTACACTAACTCGTCATGGAGACTCAACTACTGTGTTGGTGGCGAGGTAGGGTTTGTTGATAGTAACTGTCATGAAATCTACTTTCACGGTTTGTCGAACATTATTAATCGGTACTTGATGTGACATTATATATAGGTTACCACAATGTTTCATTTGGATCGACCAATGTATCTTCTAGGATATCTAGCTAATCAGAGCAGAGTATATCTCATTGATAAAGAATTTAAGTGAGTTGGGTCAATGGATGGTGAATATGAATACAAAGCTTGTGTAAATATCAGTTCTAATCCTTTTGTTTGGACCATTTTATTTTTAGTGTTATTGGGTACACTTTACTTCTTACCTTGATCGAGTACAAGACACTTGTGATGCGTGGAGACATAGAACGAGCTAATGGAATTTTACCCTCAATTCCTAGGGAGCATCATAATAGGTAGATTTCAGTATGTCAGTATCTTATTCTATGTAATTTTAATATGCCATGTCTTTGGTGTATAAGTTTGTTTATATGTTTGCTCTTGCTGTCGGAGCTTATAACTAATGTTGACTTTTGTTTGGTCATTTTGTTCATTCATGTATTATAATTATCTTGTCCTAATTCAGTATGTGTATGTGTATAGTGTTGCTCGTTTTCTGGAGTCGCGTGGCATGGTTTTAGAGGCCCTGGAAGTTGCTACAGACCCCGACTATAGATTTGAGCTGGCCATTCAGCTTGGTAAACTTGACATTGCAAAGGTATATATCTTAACTAGGGGTGGCAAAATGTGTTACTTGGGTAATAGGTCAATTTAGTTTGGCTCAAAATGAGAAATTTTCTATGTCGTTTTAGGTCAGGTTGATCTAAAGGCTAAAACACTTCTTCCGGAAGATTATAATTCATTATAAATTTATAGTTTGTCAGTTTGCATACCACATAGGGCTAAATAGCGCCTTTTCTTTTCAAAATAACCAATTTTGATGTCCATAAATATAATCTTCACGCGTACAGGATATTGCCTTGGTAGCAGAGAGCGAGTCAAAATGGAAGCAATTGGGTGAATTAGCTATGTCTGCTGGAATGGTATGTTCTAACTCTGGACAATCTTTAGTTAAAGTACACAAATTCTTTGTTTTGTGATTGAATCTTTTTTCTGGTCATGAGGAGTTTTATTCTTTTTCAACGTTTACAACACATATAAACCCCTAAAAGTTAAGATTGAAAATGATGTAGGTTACGTCAGTGCTTGTATGCTGGATGCATGCCACTGTTGATATATATCATGGCCTTTTTTACGTATCTTGTATTTCATCACATATCTGACAATGACAATTGGTCTGTTGCAGCTGGACATGGCAGAGGAGTGTTTGAAGCATGCAAATGATTTGAGTGGTTTGTTGCTCCTTTATTCTTCTTTAGGAGATGCAGAGGAGATAGCAAAACTTGCATCTCTTTCAAAAGAGAATGGAAAGAACAATGTGGCGTTTGCTTGTCTGTTTATGTTGGGTAAATTGGAAGACTGCCTGCAGCTGTTGATTGACAGGTTACTCATGTTTTTTAAATGGATTCTATATTCTTATGGAATCAACCATGACACATAGGGATCGCAGAGATCTTTTTTTGTCGACTGTGACCTTAAACCATTGTTAGTTCGGATTGCAATAATAATATTATTACCATACTTAATCCTTATAAGCATGAATAGCAGACATTTGATGGCATTTAATTAGTTCAATATATATCTTTTTAAGCTAAACCGGTTGATCTTAGTTTTGACCTATTAGAGATACGGCAAACCGTGAATGTACCCATTTGTAAATAAATAGGCCAAAATAGCTACTTGTGGTTTCTGTAGACATTCTCTAAAGTCCAGTTTATTGCAGCAATCGAATACCTGAAGCTGCTCTAATGGCACGATCGTATCTTCCCAGCAAGGTTTCTGAAATTGTTGCCCTTTGGAGAAAAGACCTAAACAAGGTATGCTGTGAAGTTGTTTAGTATTTTAAGAGTTCTTTTTTGACTTCCTTTTTTTGCAATTGTTTTTGGACTTGCTTGTTATTGTCTGTTCACACCAAATAACTGCACCTTATATCTAGACTATTTATTTGTCATGAGTATGATAAAGATTAGGCAAGTGGTTTGACAAGGTTCAACTGCAGGTTAACCAGAAAGCCGCAGAATCGTTAGCAGATCCTCAAGAATACCCAAATATGTTTGAAGACTGGCAAATTGCACTCGAGGTCGAAGCAAAGGCTGTAGAAACAAGGTTTCATATTCTGTCTTTGTTATTATATCATTCTCTTTTGTTCCTTTCTTTTCCAGTGAAGTAAACCGTCTGATGCGGCTCTTATGAATTTAAGTTTGATCATAATGTCCTGCTGGAATGCTGGATTGAAGGGTTGTCTTTAGTATTACTCCTAAGTTTGGATGAATTAACAATCATCCAGTTGTGCCTTAGATTATTTTGTCCATAGTAGTACTTCTGGGTTTTTGTATGATTCATAAGAATTGGATGCTAGTATTGCCAAATAACACCGCTCCAATTCTTTTGTAGGGGTTGTTATCCTTCAGCTGTAGAATATGTAAACTATATTGATAGACCGCATACCAACCTAGTGGAGACTTTCAAAAACATGAAGTTGGATCTTGACGAACCACTGCAAAATGGAGACTTGGATCATGAGGTACATTTCTGTCCCATTTTCACATATTTCCTCGAAAATTAGAATATAGATCTATTTTTGAATATATGTTATATTTAATATTTAGTTGCTTTTTTCTATTGTTTTTTGTTTTTACAACCTTCCCAATTTCTCATTGCCTTTTTTTGGCACAGGATGTGGAACAGGATGGAAATGAGGAGGAATTTGCTGATGGTCAAGAAGTTGTTCAAAATGAAAGTCAAGAAGAGGAGGCTGTTGCAATGGATAATGATTCCACAGATGGAGCTGTTCTTGTTAATAGCAACGAGGTTGATGAAGAGTAAGGTACCCTTACTGCTGCTGGTACAGATTGCCTAAAAATACTTTCAGGAGATGTATTATTATTTCTACTTTGATATAGTTTCAAATTTATGACTTCTTATAGAAAGCCCCTTCTTTACAGGTTATTTTTAACTCCCGTTACAAAGGGGGGAAAGCAGGGTCAACTTTTGACATGAACATGGTGTAATTTTGTAGCACATGGAATTTTATGTTTGGCAACATATAATACAGACTTTAGTAGTGAATGAGTTAGCAATTCTGTAGGTGTTTTATGATTATTCCTGAGGCGATTTTTACTTTTAATTTTTTACTTTCTTTTCGTTCATCTTATTTTAATGGTGTTTTCTGTTTTCACTCTGGCTAAGCGAATTCTTTTAGTAAGAGTTCAATGCAAAAGTAATAATGTTTGCTCTTGTAGTGCGCTGAAAGTTGTACTTAATTATAATTTGATTGTTTCTAGCTTTCGTCTTTAGAATTGTTTGTTTATCTATTGGGCTGGCAAAAACGCTTTTTTGATGTCTAGATCGTTGCCATCCGTGGCGTATCGAATCATTGCATATCTATCGTTTGTGGTTTCATAATTTTTGTGGTTGATTAAGAGTCAAACTTTGTAGAAGGAAACGACAAGACAAACCACTTTCAGATTAGACAAACAAATTTTTACAAGCTCACGATGTACCAGAAAGAATTTTTTTTTTTTTTAATATAGTTGCTCCATTTTACATGTTTTGAGAGTTTATACGAAATATTGTGTTTGTAAATTGCTAAACTCAGTGAAGCCCGTATATCAAGTCTACGAAAGTGGTCTATTCTAATAATTATATAGTTGCCAACCATTCATGAAAGATAATATACTAATTTTACATACACACTTTTGCAGCCGACAACTAGTATCACAAAATCACCACTCTCAACACCGGCGTCCACATAACTCAGACAAATTTTGATAACATACAGGAACTAAACACTTAAATAAACTTATCTCCGCCGTCCTATGCTGTGATATATCAACCCATTGCTTGGTATCATAACATAAGTCCGACCGTCTTCGAATATCTCCGCCATTGAATAACATTGACCAGGACCACCTGTCATTCAATTTCCGAGTGCTATCACGGCTGGCATCTCACACATTTTGAAACCCATATTTCTTACACAAGCATATGAAAATCCTAGATCAAAAATTATATTGTAAGAAAAGAATTATAACTTAGACTATCCGCATCAGTTCAGGATATCCTTTTAACAAACATCCTAATCAACATGCTACGTCAGCTTTTCATCCATCCTTCCCGGTTCCCACAAACACTTTTTACTCACAACAATAATATATTCACCCTTCTTACAAACATCCAAATAAACTCCAAAGTAACTTTTGTCTTTTACCTTTATCTCTCCTCATCCTTCTCTACAAACAACCATGGATGGACATCCTCCATGTCATCACCCACATCAATAGTCTCCCTACAAACACCCTACATGTCACCACAAATGTACTATGGACATCCTTGTGGATGATCTTATATGTTTTTAATCGAAAGTGACGTGTCAAAAGAAAGTGTTGGTGCATTTCCGGGTGATAACATCATTATAGAAATTTGTCTTGAGTCTATTGAATATGTACTTGTAATAAACGTTAAGTTTTCGCGTATAATAAAGTCAACCTCGACCTTTGACCAGTCAACCTCGACCTTTGACCAGTCAAACTCGACCATTGACCAGGTCAACCTCGACCTTTGACCAGGTCAACCTCGACCTTGACCAGGTCGAGATTGGGCTTGGGTCCGTGAAGTTCGAGGTCTGTTTAAGTCTGTAAGTTTTAGTATAAATAGAGATTAAACCTTATGTTTAAGGTTTAATCTCCCCGTCATTTTGCTTTTCATATTTTTATATTCCAAACCTGGTATTTTACTTGTAATTGCATTTACTGAAGTAATATATGGTTCAAGTTTATCTTCATATTCGTGTTCGTGTTGTTGATTGCTTTTGTATAAGAATTTCCGCACTTATACATTAGATACTTAATCTCGTTTGATCTGGTGGCAAAGGGACTTTCAGAAAGAAAGAAACAAAAGATGTATGGGGGTAAAAGTGCTAAATTGTGGATCTATGAAGGACTAGTTTGTTTGTAATTTTCTTTTAACCATATATATACTGTAAATTAGTTAATAGCGAGAGAGCATGTCCCGAAGTAAGGTTAGGGTTAGGGTTAGGGTTAGGGTAATTGTTTGATTTCCTGAAATAAAAATGTCTCGTCTTGAGGAGGAATGGGAGAATCCGTTTTTAACGTTGGATGATGGAAAATTCGAGATCACGGTGGAGTACATCACCGAGTCTAGGCCCATCCGTATGCTTTGGGAGCATAGATGGGTGGGTGAGTTACCTGCCCCAATCGAAGGCAAAAGCAGCACCATCATTAGAAAGGCTCTTGATTTCTGCGAGGAACGTGGAAATATCAAGAAGCAGCATTGGAAAGATAGAAACACCCTCCAACAAAAGTTGAAGCTTTTCGATGACAAGTTTTTTCAAGCCAATCATTCCGATGCTACTGATCTCGCCGATGTAATTTACCTGCCCCTGTTTTGTTTTCTATTCTATCCTCTCTTTCGTATCTATACATATATATATACACACACACAATAAATTGAGTGGACACGTTTTTATATACGGGTATCTTTTTAAAACCCTGTTTTGTTCTGTCAATCTGGTTGTTTTTTTTAATATACTATCAATCAGTTTTGTTCATAATTAATTCTCTATGGTTTCATTATTTTTAGGTGGCTTGTCGTTTGCAGATCAGAAGCCTCTATCACCTGATGAAAGAATGTGCTGCTGAAATGCTCGCTGAGAAGACTCCTGATGAGATTCGCGAGCTCTTTAAACTACGTTATGAGGCAGATGAAACTACTGCTGCTGATGACTTACGTAAGATGAAAAGGGTGGTCAGCAATGCTGGTTGGGCTTTTCGACCTCTCTCTAGCTTTTTAAATCCTGTGGTTTCAGATGCTTAATATGTATTGGTGATTAATTAGGAGTCCGAGAGCTTTGTAATATCATGATGTAGATAATGCAAAACCAAAAGAACAAGAATTGCATTAAACACTAACCCCACAAATGCCCCGATTTCTTGACTGTCTATTTGAAGCAGCATTGGAAAGATAGAAACACCCTCCAACAAAAGTTGAAGCTTTTCAATGACAAGTTTTTTCAAGACAATCACTCCGATGCCATTGATCTCGCCGATGTAATATAATTCTACTCCTTTTTTCTTTTTTCTTTTTAGATAATTAACTTTTCCTATTTATGACTGAATTATTTTTGATAATTTATCTTGCCCCTGTTTTGTTTTGTTTTCTATTCTATCTTATCTTTAGTGTATGTACAATCAGCTGCGGATCTAGTAAAGGAGGGTCCTTGGGAATCGGACTCAATGGTTTTAATTTTAGACAAATAAATTGGGTCGGGTTGGGTAATAAATAAAATATGAATTTGATAATAGTCAAATTTGTTACAGATACCAGTTGGCGAACATGTCACTTTGGGCTTGGCTAATCGGCCTCAAAAACCAGTTATTATGCCACAAACTAATGATGAAAAAGATTTTCTGCTGATATTTTACATAACCCACATGACATGACTTTACTCAATTTATACTATGAAAGTGTCTCGTCAAACATTTGGTGGGTGTTCACCCAACAAGTTACCAGGATGTACACAATGCAAATGCAAGAAAGGTTTCATTATTTTTTTTTTAGCCAACATCCTTTTTTTTTATTATAAGGGGGTTCCACTATTCTTTTTAAGGAGGGTAATTTTTATATAACCTTTGTAAGTATTTTTTTTTATTGCAAATAAACATAAGGTGCCACCGCCACTGTGTGCAATCAGATAAGGGGGGAGAAGTGGGGAATGTCAATCCAGTGGTTTTTATGAATATACTTTCAATTAGTTTCGCTCATAATTAATCCTCCATGTTTTCATTTTAGGTGGCTTGCTGTTTGCACATCAGAAGCCTCTTTTGTCTGATGAAGGAACGTGCTACCGAGATGCTCTTTGAGAAGACTCCTGATGAGGTTAACGAGCTCTTTAAAATACGTTATGTGGCAGATGAAGCTACTGCTGCCGATGACTTACGTAAGATGAAAATGGTGATCAGGAATGCTGGTTGGGCTTTTCGGCTTCTCTCAAGCTTTTTAAATCCCGTGGTTTCAGATGCTTAATATGTATTGTTGATTAGGAGTCTGAGGGAATATATAATATTTAGGGTTTCATAGTGATCTAGCCACTTTGTACATCCTTTGAGTATAGTATATCAAGCAAAGCAAAAGAACGAGACCTGCATTAAAGACTAATCCCCCAAATGTCCCGATTTCTTGACTCTGTCTATTCGAAGCCATGAAAAATGATGATCGCAATTGCATGAAACGTGATTCCATTACTTACTTAGTACTGTGGTTCAATACTTCTATCTGTGTGTAGCCATGGCTGATCGGTTGATTTACAAAGAAAATACTCTGAAGAGATGAAGGAACAGAACATTGGACCATCACAAATGCACTATGTTGATTTTTTGGGTCAGGATGGGTGAATGGGGGAGGCTTTACAGTGTATTCTTGAGTTGAAATTAGGAAAGGAAAGAATGTAAGTGAAAGTAAAATAACTTTTAGTTGGGTTCTAGAGTGTCTTTTGTACAGTATTAAGAAAAGAACTGATGTGAAGAGAATTGAATGGGTATTCACTATACAATTTGCTTTAAAATCTTCCGTTCATTTTTGGCTAGATTGTGAAGGAAAACAAAGACATCTTACCTAAATACTAATATACACTTTATATCTGTATTTTTTTTCCCTCCATCATAACTATCTGCTCTTTTATTTTTGGGCGCCAAACAAAGTCAGTTCATCCTCCACATCTTCCACAGGACAACCATTCAAGTAATCAAGTCATTGTTGTGGATTGACTTTGTAAAGGGATTGAACCATGAAGTTAATATGTCGTGATTTAGAAAGAAAAATTGTCTAGTTTCTTGGTTAGTAAGGCCTTCATGTTAGTAGTGCTTATGAAAGAAAGTTGTTTAGTTACTTGAATTCAGCATGTCCTGATACATATTCTCTAGTTCTTTTTTTTTGTTTGTGCCTATTATGAAGTAGTAATTTGTTTATTGTCCTGGTTTGAACTCTACATCTGCATGTGTTCTTATACTAATCCACTGTAGGATCATAATGTTATCTTCATTTCTAATATGTTTTTATTTATTTATAAATTTTGAATATATGTATGCTTCTGCGATTTTTTGCTAAAGCCTGATAAAGACGTGTATCTATATTGATAATCTTGAAACGACCATTGCCACTGAGGAATCCTATTAGTATGGTTATAGCAATGTGGACAGTAGCCAAGTAGATGACATGCACATCTAGTTTATGCATTTATTAGATGATATTTCCCAATAGTTTAGACTTCAAAGTTATCAAAACAAGTGCATCTTCTCTCGCAAACAGGATCCTTACAATACGGGCAATTTTGTGTTCATGGCAAAACAATGACAAGACGATCGTCAACACTTTTAGTCCATTTTCAAGATTATAATTAATAGTGGAAAAATTACACTCTTTTAACTTATTGTATCCTTGTAGATTTAGATATGTTGTTGCTGTGTTATACCTGACATCAAGATAGCATTATCCAACTATAGAGAAGCTTAATTCTTGAACGGGTGAGTTTAGATGCTTTGATAGAAAGCTAATCTCCAATGAATCAGAGATTATGAATGTTAAAGCTATAGGCACTAGAGAGGGAAGAGGGTCTACTATCTAATAAAGAAAATTTATGATCTGGTATGTAAGTTTTTGAATGTCAAAGTCATTGCTTTGATGCATTGAAATGATCTAATGATATATATTATATATATGTCAGGACTCAGGAGATTGATGCTATATTGGGTGATTCAACAATTCTTGCAAACAATGCTGACTTCGTGCTTATAAGGGCCAGCTTCTTGAAGTTTCTTCCATGCCACATCAGCATCACATAAACCAGAACTCCCTTTAGGATACTCATTGTCTATAAGGACAACTTCTTCGCCACATCATCAAAAAAATTTTTACTTAAAAAAAATAATAATAAACACCTTATAAATGATAAAAAAAACATAAAATAAAATCACATATAGATTAATAAAATTTTTAACATACAAAAGTTAAAAGACTAAATTAATTTTAGGGGGTTATATTCAAAATTTATAAAACTATCAAAGTTATTCATCAATGTAGTAATATTTAAGAGTTAAATTTGAAAATTAATTTTATATAAAATCAATATAGCATCTTCATTAATCGGCCGGCCAAAACACAAAAGTCCTCCACTTGCAAATCAACACACACACAATACAGAAACATATACAAAGAGATATATCTATATCATTATCATACATACATACATATATACGTATAGAAACCACAAAAAGAAAAAAAGAATAAGAAAGAAAAAGCATATTCGTGACCCACCTCATGTCGTCTTCCAACTTCTTCCTTAAGACTCCAGCCAAGGATGCTGCTTCTTGGACGATCGGTGTCCATATCCCGTCCGCGTCTTTCCCCTTCTTGGATGCTCGTGAGGACTCCTATAAGCACCAGCCTTATGTATTTATGTACAATCTGTAATGGAAGCTATGTGAAGTTAGTTTGTTTGGACCGGAAACTCTTTTTATTTAGTTAAAAAGGTAAAAAGTAAGTAAGTAACTGCTCAGTGCCGCTTTCCGCGGGTTTTGAGCCCCAATACCTCGACGGTGTATGGGGGAGGTTAAGATGTAGGCAGACCTTACCTCTACCTAAGTAGAGAGGCTGCTTCCAGTATCTACCTAAATGGTAGAAAAGGCCCTCCAACCTTTGTATGGGATGAGAATCGAACCCATGACCTCTGTTTTTAGAAGCAAGAGTGTTTACCACTGATCCAACCATGCTGCTTTATTTAGTTAAAAAGGTATAATTGTCAAATAGTCAATTTTTTCCGCTTTCTCTCCAACTCAAGATATATAAAGTATATTTGGGTTCAAAACAATTTTCCCCCAAGAAAATTACACTTTCATGTGTGTCAAATATGAAGTAAGTTCTAATCCAAACAATAAAGATCCAACTTTTTCAATAGTAAATTTTTTTAAACACACTTCCAACGTCTTCTTTTGTATAAAGACCTATTAAATATTAAAATATAGGAGAAAAGTTAGGTAAAGCAGGAGAGATTATATAAATTTCAGGGGGAGGTTATGTAAAATTCAGGGGGGCTATGTATGTTTATCAAATTCAAAGATTTAATTTGTAACATTTTTTTAAGTAACAGTACCTAAGTTTAGGTAAAGTTTGCAGTACAGATCATTTGCCCTAAAATATATTCATATAGATGCATAAATTTTACAGATTAAATTACATTTTTGTCTTAGAAGTTGACATTAACTTCACTTGTTATCTTTAATATGAAAAAATAGCAAAAAAATCCTAAAGTTGGTAATTTTTACAGTTTTCGTCCCCAAAACTAACATCATTAGTTTTATACCGTTATAGTGAAGGTATTTTTGTCATTGACCACCATTTTTACTTCTTCTTTATTCTTATTTCCTTTTAAATGTTATATCATGCACCACCACCACAACTAAAAATCTAAAATCAAATATTTAACATAACTTATAAACCAAAATATAAGATGTTTACAACGTTTATATATAAATCCTTCACACAACTTCGTTCTTTGCCCATTTATTTTTTAATTTACATATCCATAATCAATAAATTTATTCTGTATATCCATAATCAATAAATTTATTCTGTATATCCATAATCAATATATGTTATACATAGCAGCAGTGATTTTGGTAATGAGAAACAAAATGTTAGAATCAATTGCGGAGGGGATTATGGTGGTGACCAGATTCGATGGCCAGAAAAAACTCATGGCGAAAAAGAAATCCTTACCAAAAACGGTTAATTTTTTAAAGGAAAATGACTACTTTGAAAAAGAAGCTCATGCCAGAAATGAACTTACGATGGATAAAAAAAACTTAGAGGAAATGGTTGTCCCTACCAAAAAAAAAACACGCCGAAAAAAATCCACACAGGAAAAGGCTCGATTTAAGCTGCCAGAATAACCTACACTCAAGAATGTTCCAATTAAGCCTCTACCGTCACTATTTAATTTTAGGTTTTTAGTCGTGGTAACGGTGTCGTAGTATAAACATGCAAGTAGAAGAAATGTAAAGGAAGAAGAGAATGGGTGGTAAATGTAAAAGATACCCTAGCTTTAACGACATAAAACTAATGAAGTTAGTTGCGGGGATGAAAGTTGAATAATTTGCGAACTTTATGATTCTGTTGCTATTAGGCCGGTGCTTATACACCGTCTTGAGTAGCGTCCCAAGCTGCCGGACGGTGTATAAGCCTTGATTGTCCTTTTCGCTGCGTCCCTCTACTTGTTCTTCGCCAAGAAGCTCGAGGATGTCCAAGGTGGGACCGTTTGTAGCCGTTAGTTACTCTTTTTTTTTTCTCTTCAACGGTAACATATTTATTTTTTCTATTTAAACACTAACCTTATTCTCATTTTAACACACAAACAATTCATCAAACAAACTTCTCATTTCATTTTAACACACAAACATTTCATTTCAAACACCACCCAAATTATGTCTACTCCATCATCAGCAAGTGATTAATTCAATTTCCTTTCTAACACTGTTACACAAATGAACACGCTAATTAATCCAGAGATCGCAGGCATCGTTTTTAATCTTTGTAACGAAGAAGAATCAAACGATAACGCGTCTGGTTCACGTGATAGAAGGACGCACCATCGACTTCGCAATGCTCTAGTGGAACATGTTTGGAACCTCCCGGAAAATTACCGTCAACGTTGATGATGTTTTATTAATGTTTTTATTATGTCTATCGTAACTTTTTAAATAAATGTTGTAATGTGTTTTTTTTATTTATGTTATCGTGTTGTTGTCGTTATAAATAATTGTGATTTTATAATAAAATGTGTTTTTTCAATTAATTAAGTGTGTTTTAATGTTAAATATATATATATATATATATATATATATAGTTATAAAAAATGTTAAAAGAATTGATAATGTGGTGAAGAAGTTCTGAAGAAGCTATCTTTATAGGTAGTGAGTGTCCTGAGAAGAGTTCTGAGAAATGTGATACTGACATGGCAGGCAAGAAGTCCCGAGGACGGCCTGCCTATAAGCACAGGCCTTATTTCATTTAGGAATGAAAAGCAAAAATAATGCCAACCTTAAGGATAAAAAGAGTATAAATTATCCCTTTTACATATTAAGAAAAGTGCATGAATTGCTCATCTGATGTACGAACTAAAGAAGTATAGTGGGGAGAAAACTCGATCGAGCCCTAGCTAGACGACGTTACTTTCTCTCCTACACGAACGAACGAACGAAGGTGCGTTATTATTATTATTATTTTTCGTGTCTGTTTATTTATTACTGTAATATTTATATACCTGAATTAATAATTCAATCCCAAAATTGATGGAGTTATTTTTTGTTGTTTCGTTTTCTAGAAAAAGATAGAGTAATTAATAACTTTTACGAGTTAATAATACGGAGTAAATTCCAACATTTATAGTGGTTTCATAATTTTTGTCCGTAATCTGTATTATAATTTTTGATGTAGCTAAGCTGTAAGTAATTTATAATTTTTGTATTATTATAAATTTAACAACAACAAATTGATTGTGAGTAGCAAAAAGTAAAGAAAAGGGAGAAAAAAATGGCAACGGAGGTGGATGATGAATATGTAGAGGAGGAGGATGAATATGGTTATTTGTCTGATAATTATTCAACGGATGATGAGGATGATGATATGGAATCTTTGATTCATTTTGATCTATTGAAAGTGCCTTTTGAGGGTTATAAAGATCTATCCCCCGAAGAAAGGTTAATATTATCGTTATTTTTTACCTTATTTCTATGGTTATTATTATAAAGTTCAATATATATAATATAAGCCATGCGTGCCTAATTGTGTTATGTTTACAAATTGATTGATTGTAGAGTACGCTGGATGACAATACATTTCATT
Source organism: Erigeron canadensis (assembly GCF_010389155.1). Classification (NCBI taxonomy): domain Eukaryota; kingdom Viridiplantae; phylum Streptophyta; class Magnoliopsida; order Asterales; family Asteraceae; genus Erigeron; species Erigeron canadensis. Next base: position 43,672,504 of record NC_057764.1, read on the forward strand.
ATACAAAAAAAGTCAGTAACTCAATCTCATTTTCCTTATATATATATATATATATATATATATGTATTCCTGATCCCCCTCATGACGAAGTCATTGTAGTGATTTTTTGTTTAAGCCAAGAAGAGGACAAAAATCTAAAGTGGCAGAACAAGTCTCAAAAGTAGCAGAAGAATCAAAAGTGGCAGAACAAGTTTCAAAAGTAGTAGAAGAAGGATCAAAAGTAGAAGAAGAATCAAAAGTGACAGAAGACGGCGACGTAGAAGAAGAATCAAAAGTACCAAAAGTAATGTTTATCTAGAATTCTTATATATATATGTAGCATTCTTTTTGTAATTCAGGTCTACTTAATTTATGTATCGATCAATGAGTTGATTGATCTTGTAGATGAATGAATAATGATGATGATGGACCTGGACCAAGGGGGGGCTCTTGGAAAAGAAGCAGTAAACCAAGTGGTGTTTGATGATGCATGCCTGATGGCAGATGTAGCCAATATTTTGAAACCATCCTAGTAATTTTCCTTTGTAGTATTTAACTTATCGTCAGGATTAATCGAGTATGATGGATACTTGTTTAGCTCTCTCTTTGTTTTTATTTTTTATTTTTATGGGGTGTATGTGATGAATGTTTAAAATGGTTTGGTGCTTTCTCTCATCTTAAAATACGCCAGCCTTTGCTTGTGTATGATGTGTGGTTTGGTCTGTGGTTAACTTGGCAAAACTTGGATGGCCTCGGAGCAGGTCGATAAATGAAACTTTCGTGTTGTTTTCCTTCATGTCAATTTCTTAATGTTGTTTTTGATCCAGTAATCAGAATTCCTGTCACAACCTGTATTGTAAATATATTACAATCAAGACCCTAAGAGTTGGCTGGCCAACTTTTCTTAGCGGTTTGTCGGATGAGTTTTTCAATGCTTCCAATAATGGTAATATATAATATAATTGTTACTAACTAGTTTTGTATTAGAACATGTTTCCTTCAATACCAAATCCTTTATTGCAAATTTCTGACAGGCCTCTATTGTGTATGATGGTGGACTTCTTCTCAGTTGGAGCTAGCATATATGCGTCTTAATCTGTCCAACATATTGGACCAGTGAATGGTATGTGTTAACTGGACATGAGCTTTTATCTTTAGATTTTATTCGATATGCAATCGCCTTGCTGTTTTTTTATACAGCTCTTATTTTTTTTGTATAAAGGTAGACACTTAGAAATGAAATATCTTTTCTACCTCATAGGAGTGTAGGATTTGATAATTTTGTGTGGTGCACACACCTCGTCTTTCTCTGGCTACGGTTTTTTCATATATTCAGTTTAAGACAAGCAATTGTAAGAGTCACGTGTCTGTGGAATCGAATTTCTTTCATTCCAGCATGAGTAACACAACTTGTTTTATTTTGATATTGGATCATAATGTTGTGAAGTGAGGGTTGCTGATGAATAACTTTTGTGGTACACCTATACGATTTGCATGCTCCAGTTAACGGCAATCATCTAATTATTTCATAAGATCCTTGGTTGAAAAAAAGTGTGCTACAAGCTAGGCGAAGCTAGGTAAAGCGGGAGGATACGGGATACCATGTCAATGCCTCACATACATGGAGGCGAGGCAATGAAGCGAGGGTGATATGTGCACAGGTGGGCCCAAATGAAGGTTTCAAAATGGTTTTTTAGCCCATCAGTTCTAGAGTACCATCTCATGGACCTAGGTGGAGAGGATATTGGATTAACTGTAGATGACGGACATGCTGATGAAGATGATATCTATACTTGAAATGTGAATTGAAAACATCTTTGGTTCTACTTTGTAGATATTGGTTAACTGATTTTCTTTGTGCTTTCCTGTATTGTGCCACAGGGATTGGTTGGGTTAGATTAGATATTTCGGGTCTCGGCTCCACCTCTCTTAATTTGAACATTATGTCACACTTGATTTTTGTCCTTCCACTATATACTTTTTTCATTTACAGTTAATCCAATATCCTCCTCCACCTATTGGGTTTACAAAGAACATTGGACCATCACAAATGCACTATGCATGTATGGTTGATCTTTTGGGCCAGGCTGGGTGAATGGAGGAGGCTTTACACTGTATTCGTGAGTTGAAATTAGGAAAGAAAAGAATGCAAGTAAAAGTAAAATAATTTTAGTTGGGTTCTTCAGTGTTTTTATAGAGTATTAAGAAAAGAAATGATGTGAAAGGAATGGAATGGGTCTTAACAATACAGTTTGCTTGCAAAATCTTTCGTCCATTTTTGGCCAGATTGTGAAGGAAAACAAATAGAGTCAGTCCATCCTCCACATCTTCCACAGGACCACAACCATTCAAGTAATCAAGTCATCGATATGTGGATTGACTATGTATCGGGATTGATCAATGAAGTTAATATGTCGTGATTTAGAAAGCAAAATTGTTTAGTTACTTGGTTAGTAAGGCCTTCATGTTAGTAGTGCTTATGAAAGAAAGTTGTTTAGTTACTTGAATTCAGCATGTCCTGATACATATTCTCTAGTTCTTTTTTTTACCAATTAGGATCATATTGTTATCTCCATTTCTGTTTTGCTGTGTTTTCATTTATGCAGTGAACGTACATTTGTGTATGCTTCTGCGACTTTTTTGCTAAAGCTTGATAAAGAGGTGTATCTATATTGATAATCTCAGCATTGCCACTGATGAATCCTGTTAGTATGGTTATAGCAATGTGGACAGTAGCCAAGTAGATGATTAAAGATCTAGTTTATGCATTTATTAACTGATATTTTCCAGCAGTTTAGAGTAATCAAAACAAGTTCATCTTCACTCGCAAACAGGATCGTACTAAACGGGAAATTTTGTGTTCATGGCAAAACAATGACAAAACGGTCGCCAACACTTTTTGTCCATTTTCAAGATTATTAATAGTGGGAAAATAACACTCTTTTAACTCATTATATCCTTGTAGATTTAGATATGTTGTTGCTGTGTGTTATACCTGACATCAAGATAGCATTATCCAACTGTAGATAAGCTTAACTCTTGAACGGGTGAGTTTAGATGCTTTAATAGAAAGCTAATCTCCAATGAATCCAAGATTGTGAATGTTATAGCTATAGGCACTAGTGTTGAATTATAGCCTTAACTTAAACTAATTAAACCTGAGGGACCTTTTGTGTTAGTTTGCTATTTTGCAGGTTTGGTGCCAAAAGTGTCAAAGAGAGAAAGAAGAGGGTGAAGATTGGAAACCTGAAGATTGTCGTCTATATATTTCTCACTATACCCGTTTAAGGGTTTGAGAGAGATTGAGAGATCATTGTGACCGTTTGATTCTTGTACTTCCTCTCCAATAATTTTGTTCGTTTATTTTAGATTTGGTTTGTAATAGAACTATTATCAATATAGGTAATAGGTTTACAACCGATTATCGGGGTAAACATTTTTTGTGGTTTGTGTTGTTAAAACTGATTGAGATCAGTTCTTGTGTTTGATTTTTGAATTAAGATTCAATATATTAGGTTTGGTTATATTTCTTATCAACTAGAGAGGGAAGAGGGTCTACTATCTTACAAAAAAAGTTTATGATCTGGTATGTAATTTTTTGAATATCAAACTCATTGCTTTGATGCATTGAAGTGATCTAATATGTTATATGTATGTCAGGAGATTGATGCTATATTGGGTGATTCAACAATTCTTGCAAACAAATCTCAATATGCTGACTTCGTTGTTCGGGCTATTGAGTCAATAGATCACAACTATTATGTATTTATGTACAATCTGTGCTACTTGAAGTTAGTTTGTTTGGACCGGAAATTATTTTTATATTGTTGAAAAGGTATGATTGTTAAGTTGTCATTTCTTCCCCTTAAACTCCAACTCAAAATATATGAAGTATATATCTGGGTCGAAAACAATTTTTCTCCCAAGAAAATTACACTTTCATGTGTGTCAAATATGAAGCAATTCTAATCCAAACAATAAAGATCCAACTTTTTCAACAGTAGAAAATTTTTAACACACTTTTGACCATCTTCTTTCGTAACCAAGTACTTTAAAGACTTGTTCTATGCACGAGTTGTTCGCGCATCAAATGAAAATTTTGTAATGTTGTGATCTTATTTTGATTGTCAGTGACAATAGCTTTATCTACTGTACAGGGTCGTTATTGGGTATGATGAAGGGGACCATAATGATGAATTGAAAGTCAGTCGGGAGGAGCATGTAGCTAGTATTGATAATAGTTGAAAGATTATATGGTCTAAGCATAATGAGATACTCTTTTCTTTAAAGAAGGGTGGGAAATTTTTTAATACAGTTTTTAATTCTCATACTACAAATAATTTGTATAGACTAATTTGCCTCTAATTTAATAAGCTCCGTTAATAGGAACTTTTAACCTTCTTATCATATGCTTTCACACAAATGTATCCCTCCCTCAATTTACCCACTCTTTCTTTATTAAGTTGCCCTCTTTCTTTAATCATCATTTATATAAACTTTTATCTTTAGTATTAAAATTGTAAATTCATACATTGTTTCGTTGTTATTATTGGTGAGATGATGGTTTCTCTTTTGGAAGAAAAAGTGCTGATGTTAGGAGTGATTTTGGTTTTAGGACGTATATGAAGGAACCATAGGTCGAGACAAAACTTCCATAGGCGCAATTTGTATTCGATAATTAGTTATTTTTATTATTATTAGTGGTTAGAATTAGGAAAATTGGTGGTGATTTTGGTCTTGGACCTTGTTTTATAAGGATTATTTTAGTAGGAGAAAAGAAAAATAAAAGAGGTACAAGTCCATTTGCAAATCAACCAAATTTTAAGTTAATGAAAAATTGTATATTTTGTTGCTTATTTATATATAAGAAATATGTAGCATGATAATTTATTATTTTTCTCTTTGGGTTGAATTGGTAAAGATAACAATAAAAACTACTGAAAAAATATGAGAAAGAGGGTGAAAAGATTCTAATTAAGCCTTTACCGCCACTATTTGATTTTAGGTTTTTAGTCGTGGTAAAGGTGCCATAGTAATATAGTATAAACATGCAAGTATAAGAAATATATAGGAAGAAGAGAAGGGGTGGTAAATGTCAAAGATACCCTAATTTTAACGGCATAAAACTAACGACGTTAGTTGCAGGGACGAAAGTTGAATAAATTGCGAACTTTATGATTCCTTTGCTATTATTTCATTATGGGTGAAAAGTGAAAATAATGTCAACTTTAAGGATAAAAAGTATAAACTACCCTTTTACATATTAAAAAAAGTGCATGAATTGCTCATCTGGATATTGGCCTAAACAAGTATAAGTGAGGAGAAAACTCGATGGAGCCCTAGACGACGTTACTTTCTCTCCTACACGAACAAAGGTGCGTTATTAATTAACGAGCATGGTACCTGCGCAATGCGACGGTGGTCGGAAAGACAATCTGGTGGTGGCGTTGATAGGGTTTTACTTTGCTAGAAACGAAAATGGTTGAAGGGCATAGTTGGTATATCACGTGAGAGGGTGCTTAGCAAGGAAGATTATTTAAGGGCATTTTTGTCTTATCAGGTTCTTAATTAAGTTAAGGGAGGAATCTAGTTTGCTTTATAAGGTACGAGCATAATACCCGCACGTTGCGGCGGAATTTTGTTTTAAGAATGAGATAGATTCAGGGGTAGTTTAGTCCAACTGTAGAGATGAGTATAGAAAGATGTATTAAGGCCGGTGAAGGGCATTTTAGACTTTTCAGGTTCTTATGACTTAAAACTAGTTTTCTTTATAAGGGGTATAGATTATAGATATTTATATACCTGAATTGATAATGTAATCCCAAAATTGATGGAGTTTTTGTTGTTGTTTTGTTTTCTAGAAAAAGATAGAGTAATTAATAACTTTTACTTGAATTAACAATACGGAGTAAATCCCAAAATTGATAGTGGTTTCATAATGTATTATTAATTCTAAAATAGATTGATGTAGCTAGCTGTAAGTAATTTATAATTTTGTATTATTATATATTAACAACAAATTGTGAGTAGCAAAAAATAAAAAATGGCAACGGAGGTGGATGATGATTATGTAGAGGAGGATGATGAATATGGTTATTTGTCTGATAATTATTCAACGGATGATGAGGCTGATGATATGGAATCCTTGATCCATTTTGATCTATTGAAAGTGCCTGTTGAGGCTTATAAAGATCTATCCCCTGAAGACAGGTAAGTAAGTTATTTTTATTTTTTCCTTATTATTATTATTATTATTATTATTATTATCATAAATTTCAATATAATATAAGCCATGCGTGCCTAATTGTGTTATGTTTACAAATAAGAAGTGATATTGGTACCATTTATTTTGATGGATATACCACAACTGTGCATTACTGACTTGTACAGTCAGCTATATAATTTGTACATTATGATATATCCATAAAAAATGATGGTACCAATATCATTTCCCTTTACAAATTGATTGATTGTAGAGTACGCTGGATGACAATACATTTCATTATTCAAAAAAAGTCGGTAACTCACTATTCTTTCTTTCTCTCCTTCTATATTGCTGTACTATGTTTCTAAGTTTATCTAACCTCAGTTTCCTTATATATATATAATATATATATATATAAGAACGGTGAGAACACTTAAAAAACATCATTTTGATGCATTAAAAGTCCATAAAACTAACATAGTGCATAACTAATTATCATTATTTAAGTGTTTAACAACACAATGATCCGTCAAAATCGAAAAAATCACGTTTTTTGGTGGATGCATCATTTTGAAGAATATGCATCCAAGATGGATGCACAAAACAAAAAACATGATTTTCTTGATTTTGACAGGCCAATGTGTTGTTATACACTTAAATAATGATAACTAGTTAAGCACTATGTTAGTTTTATGGACTTTTAATGCATCAAAATGATGTTTTTTTAAGTGTTCTCACCGTTCTTATTTTAAGACTGTATATGTATTCCTGATCTCCCCCTCCTGACGAATTCATTGTAGTGATTTTCTGTTTAATCTAAGAAGAGGACAAAAATCAAAAGTAGTAGAAGAACAAGTTTCAAAAGTAGAAGAACAAGTATCAAAATTAGAAGAACAAGTATCAAAAGTAAAAGAACAAGTTTCAAATGTAGAAGAACAAGTATCAAAAGTAAAAGAAGAAGAATCAAAAGTAGTAGAAGAAGAAGTATCAAAAGTAGAAGAACCAGTATCAAAAGTAGTAGAAGAAAATGACGACGTAGAAGAAGAATCAAAAGTACCAAAAGTAATGATTATCGAGAATTCTTATATATATATATAGCAGGTTTAGTTCATTTATGTATTAATGAATTGATTGATCTTGTAGATGACTGATGATGATGGAGGATCCGGACCCAAGGGGGGCCTCTTGGAAAAGCAGCAGTAAACCAGGTGGTGTTTTGATGATGCATGCCTGATGACAAATGTAAACAATATTTTCAAATCCTCCTAGTACTTTCCCCTTGTAGTATTTTACTTATCCTCACGATTAAGTGAGTGTGATGGACACTTGTTTAGTTTTCTCTCTGTTTTTTGTTTTATGGAGTGTAGTTGATGAATGTTTAAATTAATTTGGTGCTATCTCTCATCTTAATATATTCCCGCCTTTGCTTGTGTATTATGTTGTGGTTTGGTCTGTGGTTAAATTGGCAAAACTTGAGCTGGTTTTGTACTCCTAATGTTTGAGGGCCATTCTCATTATGTGATGCAAGTAATGATCAACACTATAGATACTGATCCTTTTGCAAGTGCGTCGCTTGATCGTACTATAAAGGAAATATCATGAATGCTTATGGTATATGAGTCTAACTTGTGGTAAGGAATGCTTATGCCCTCTGTCTGTCCCAAACCATATTTGGAATCTTCGCTCATCTGATTCTTATTTCACACTCGACGGCCCTCTCAGAGGATTGAATTGTGTTGATTATTTCACAGGTGGTAATAAAACCTAATTAATTACTGGATCAGATGATGACACCGCTTAGGTTTGTGCTTATAATTAATTATTATGATGATTCTAAATTTCTAATCATGGTGTTCTGTTGGCAATTACTATCTCTCACTGTTTTCTAATAAACAGGTTTGGGATTATCAAACCAAAAGTTGGTGTCCTGAGATTAGACAGTCACACACACACAGTGCTTCTATTGTGTGCTTTCGTTCAGAGCTCCCAAAAACAGGTTTGGGATTATCAAACCAAAACTTGTGTCTATTTTATTTTTCTCGTTGTTCCATTGTTCTTCAGTTTTTCCCATTTGAAAATTATGAGGGCCCTGGGGTAGGGACGCTGTTGGATTTGGATATATGAAACTATGAAAGGTTAACGTCGTAAGTTGGTTTGAATCACGTATGTGTTTCTTTTAGCCCTTGTGTTATTGCATTTAAACCCTGATGGATACTGTCATTCGCTTGCTCAAGGGGTTTTCTTTTTCCTTTGTCATTCTTGTGAACATGCTTGATTCATGGCTTGCATCTTTAGTTGGTAAAAATTTGGATTTTGGAGTTAAAGATTTAAACTATTCCAGCATTGTTGATGCTACTGTACTTATCATATATCAGGAGCGTATATATACCAGACAATTTTATGTTTATCACTGTACAGAGTCATTATTGGGTATGATGAATGGACCACTAATGGTGAAAATCAGCCGGGAGGAGCCTGTAGCTAGTATTGATGATAGTGGGAAGAGTATATGGTCCAAGCATATAGAGATCCAGACTTTTAATATCAAGAACGTGGGAGCTGATCATGAGGTTTACATTTTCTCCTACTAACAAAATATACACTACTAAATCTTGTTTCATGTCAAAACCATCAGCATTGAGTTATCAGATTTCCCAATGGCCAATGCGTTTATTGTCCCTAAATGCACACAGGAGGGCGGTTCTTAAAAGGCATTCAGTCAAGAGCAGAAGAAATTGCCCAGGTCCTCCCAGGAAAGCCATGATTGATAAAACTCAAAGTCGGGTCTTAAGGTACTTTTCTCTTGTAGGTCATCTCAAAAAGTTGAACCAACCCGATAGAAATTGAACCTGAAATGAGTTGGGCAGTTGAATTAACATGAAGCAGCCCAGTCAAGCCCGGGTTTTATGTACATATTTTAACTATTTGATAATATTTTTGTAACCTTAATTGGCTAAACAAGAAAACTTTTTCTTATGATAATTTAAAGGCCTTTTTCTTACATCATAACCAAAAGATGCATAATTTTTTTTCCACAATATGATGTTTTATTACACATTTTGAATTGATTGATTAACTTACGGGGCATGCAATTTAGCTTCAATGATAACTTTTACCATAAAGATTTTTATTGGTTCGTTTCAAATATATTTGATGCTGTAGTGATAAAAGGCCTTACAGTCCGTTCTAAGGTCACATTATTATGCCATTGTATGTTTTGTGAACTTTAGGCTGTACACATGTGACAGGCCTATAAGTAACAAATTTATTGAAGTCTTGAACGGAGCTGTATAAATGCTTTGCATGGGAGGTGATAAAAAAATCACAAGCCTGTTGTAGAAGTTAAAGCTCTCAATAGTCGAGCTTTTTCTAGTTAAAAATGTAATATAACTAAAGATGCAAATGATGTCGGTTTGGGTGCAGTGGTAGGTGTGAATTGTACGGATATTGGGCCTTTGGAAATGGAATCTTGAGGTCACATTAAGGTTATGAATTGTATAGACATTGACACTTTGGGGGGTATTACAAATTAGATAAGATATGAATCTTTCATGTTTGATTATCAGTTTAAAACTCATGTCTTTACTGGTACCTGGTTTAAGTAGTGTTTAACTAAGAGCTTAACAAGCTTTTATACTCTGTAAAGGATGACGAGCATGACATGGAAGATTGGAAGTTGACACTGCATCATCTGCAACTCAAGCTTGAGATCTACTATTACTTGCTTCTGCTTTCTTGATTGATCAGAAAATATACATCAGGTTAGAATAAATGATGTAGTATTCTTTTATTATCATTGAGTCCTCTTAAGCGAAGTTTATGCTCTTGATATCAAGTCAACCCATATTTTATATCTTTATGATGCAGGCCAAGGTTTGTTCCTCAGCAAGTATTGCCTGTTTGAAAAACATTAATGAGTGTTGATGTTTTTGCATCCAAACTCTACTCCTATTACTCTCTTAGCTACAAAATCTTCAACATGGTTAACATTTAACAACATATTTTTATTTCATATACATGGAAACTAATTTGAATTTTATAATAAATGAATACATCCTTCGACTTTTAAAAAAAAATCAAAACACAGAATGTTTAAACTAGCTTTGACTTACAAATACCCAAAGAATGTTACCCGGCCCAATCGAAGGCAAATGTGGCTCCATTGTTAGAAGGGCTCTTCAATTCTGCATGGATCCCCAGAATAACAAGAAGCAGCATTGGAAAGATAGTGAAAACATCTTCCAAAAAAACTTGAAGCTTTTCGATGACAAATTTTTTCAAGACAATCAGGCCAATCCTATTGATCTTGCCGATGTATATATATATATATATAATTCTACTTCTTTCTTTCTATTTTGCATTCAAGACTAACCCTGCAAATGTCCCGATTTCTTGACTCTGCAACTAGTCTATTTGAATCCATGAAAATTGATGATCATAATCGCATGAAACTTGATTCCTTTACTTGCTTTGTAGTTCCATCTTCTATCTGTGTATAGTCATGGCTGATTGGTTGACCTTTTGGTCAGGCTAGGCGAATGGATGAGTCTGTAGAGATGGTCAACAGGTTAGCAATGGAATCAGATACGAATGTTTGGTTCCAAAACACTTTTTCCCCAAGAAAATTGTACTTTCATGTGTGTCAAGTATGTAGCTAACTAGTTTAAAGACCCCTGCTATGCACAAGCTGTTTGAGCAGCAAATGGAAATTTTGTAGTATTGTAATTTTACTCTGAATATCACTGGAAATAGCTTGATCAATTGTAGAGGGTCGTTATAAGGTATATGATGAAGGGACCATAATGGTGAAAATCAGCCGGGGAGGAGCGTATAGCTAGTATTGATTATAGTCGAAAGATTATATGGTCTACGAATAATGAGATCGAGACTCTTAATTCAACGAAATTTAAAAAATGTTTTTTTTGTGCTCTTTTCTGTGAAGTTGACCAATTTTGTATCCTTTGCTTCTCAGGTTTCTGATGAAGAGTGGTTGCTTTTATCAGTCAAAGAGTTGGGTCATGTACCCACAAGTAAATTGTGCTTGCTCTGTTCCATATAGCTTTTTCTGGAATAATGAATTTAATGCGCAATAAGGTGATAATTGTTTTAACTTTGTTGCAATGTTCAATTTATTCTTGTTAATTTAGAGTTTAAAGCAAAACCCTGATAGGAGGTTTGTGGTTGTCTGTCTTGACGGTGAATACACCATATGCTCATCTTTAACATGGAGAAATCGATACCATGGCTCTGCATTGAAATCTGTTTGGTCTACAGAAGGTGGTGAATGTCTAATCTAGATTTTCTTGGATGGTTAGAAAATACCCGACATTTTAGCTTAGCACATATCTGGACGATCTCTCCTAGCAATTTCTCAAATGATTTCATATGTTTTTACGATTAGGCTGATTGCAGATTAATTCAACGAGATGATGTTACTGTCAAAGTAACCACATCTTTTACTTATATGATTAATTCTTTTTGGCCATTGCAAATTTGCAACATATGTGCATATAAAGACAAGCTATTCTTTTTCATTTTACTTTTTTATCTTCATTTCTAGAACCTATACTATAGTGGTTATTTGGTGGCAATCTAGTGACTCGTCATTCTACATCATATAATTTTCTTAATTCTGTCCGTATTTGTGCACAATTGTGATCAATACAGTAGATGTGGTTGTGCTGCAGCACAATGTAGTGTCAGCACAAATGTGATTATTATGATAGATGACCAAGCTGTTGAAGACTCTATTAAACCCGGTGGTCGGTGGATTCGGCCGTCTACAGCTTAGCTGTAGGTACCAACAGAAGTTTATGATTTTCATTTTTATATCTATACTTCTATACTATATTAATAAACCAACTAATCTCCTTTCTTTTTAACTTTCTACTTTTAAAATACCTAAAATACCCAAAATTTTCAACACATTCCGAACTCACACTTAAAATCTACCCAATATATCCCTATATATTTTCCGCCCATATATCCATACTCATCTATCTTCTTTGTTCATTAATATAAATATTCTCACCAAATATCTCTATAATACTCTTAATAAAGTTATTTACAAAAGATACATCCTCTAACTATAAAATAACTATATTACCATCTACGACAATTTATTTTTGGATTAATAACCACATCGTTACCACCACTGCCACCAACACTATCCGTTGCCGTCACAGCCGCCGCATTGCGCGGATACCCATCTCATTTGACTTAAATCAGAACTAAAAATGCTTTTGAAGAATCATCAACATACTCTATTATGAAGTTTATGAATGTGCCAAATGAAGGAATTAATGTATATATCATGGTAAAATATTGTGATGCTCAAGAGCTAGGTATCTAAAATCAAAATACATGTTACGTTCAAGAATATCAGAGAGATAATGCAAAAACCAAAAGAACGAAAATTGCATCAAATTCTAACCCAAATGTCCCGTTGACTTGTTTCTTCTCCAGTATCACCATCAGATTACCACCTTGCTGGGCCAAACATTTTCTACTTTGCTAAAAATAAAGAGAAGGGATCTGTTAGGTTCTTTTAAAGCTTTCGAGTGTGCCAGGTTTTAATACCAAGTCAAACACTAAAAAGTCCATATTTAATGTTTTGAAAGTTGAGGAAACCAAGTTCCACACTTAAAAGTCAGAAATACCGAAAGCCAAATGCATGGAGCGAAAGTAGGTTAGTTAACGGGTCAAGATGAATTTGGGTCAAAACAGTTCAGTGCTTTTTGAGAAAAACGTTGTTGTTGGTGTTGGGTTTACAAGTCTCTCATCTTTTACCTTTTTATTTACTCGTATTTTTTTTTTATAAAAAAAATAAGAAATAACCAATCACTTGCATGCTCTCTCTCAAGGGCAGGGGCCGTGGGGCTGGTGTTACTGTTACGCCATCTCTTGCGAGATGAATTTGTTGATGAGATGGTAAGAGATGGATAATGTGGAAGAGAGGGAAGTGAGAGATAAGAAAAAGGGTGCCCCTAAGAGTAATACTACATATATACACAGTTGTAAAAAAAAAAAGTAATACTACATATATACACAATTGTAAGTGGTCCATACTAATTTGGTGAATCTACAAATCAAACCACCGGTTCTTGAGTATTAATTGGTTTAGGTGTTTGAACTATAAATATAGATGAGTTATGAGTTAGTTTTATTGCAGTTATTAACCAAACATCAAGCAGATATCAGTTTGAAATACTCCTAATGGCAACAAAACAGAACTGGGCTAATCAATTTGGTACTGTATGATAGGGCGCTGACAATGTTGGTAAGGGGCACAAGCACACCTCGTGATGAAAGTTATTAGTGTTACATTATTCAAGGATCACCCGATTATAGTGCTGACAATGTTGGTGTCTGCATTAACATTTTGACAGGACAAATTCCCAATAACTACTTGGCGAGTTGGCTCTCAAGCTCTCAATGCTTAAAATCAACTCTATCTCTTTCTTATAAAGGATATAATGTGAACAATACAACTTTGATAAGGCATTCAATGTTTTAAAGTAAAAGGCATGTAATGGTACTGGTTGTGTTACTTTTTTGTTGGTGTTTCGGCAGTGATTGGATGGAAATGGTGACTGAGATTTGATCAGGGAAAAAGAGTGGGGATTGTGGAGAGGAAGAGGACAGAGTTGAATTTGAAAGGGATTGTGAATGAGGGAGGACGAGGGAATGGATCTTATATAGAGATGTCTGGTTGACTTTTAGATATCCGGTGAGCGTGCTTATGAATTTTATAAAGAGATGTCTTCATGTCATCAAGGGTGGTGGGTTTCAAAGGTTAAACGGGCTTGGATGATGATAGTAGCAGGTAGGTAACTGTTGGCCAAGTAACCATTATAAACAAAATGAAAATTGAGCGACTTCAGGTGTAAAAAACATTCAGGTTCGACTAAAATCCGCGACATACTAGAAAGGGCAAAAGGGTTTTAATCCAGCCTTTTTCCAATCAGCAACCTGAAAAGATACATTGCATCTTGTAGATGATCCACGTGAGTAAAACTTATCATGACAGCACTTTTTAAAAACATGATTCCTCTCCACCGTTTCACCAGATACATCTTTACAGCTTTCAAACTCCATAAAAATATATAAAACCTACCTAGCTTGACCCAAAAGATCAACACTACACACAGATAGAAGTATATAGAACTGCTAAGCAAGTAGTGGAACTACATGATCATCATTGTTCATGGCTTCAAATAGACCGATTGCAGAGTCAATAAATCGGGACATTGGGGCCTTGGGGGTTAGTTTTTGATGCAATCCTCGTTACAATAAAGACAAACAATATGAATTGAAAAGGGGGGTTTGTTTGTAATTACTAATCTTTACCATCATCCCAACCAGGACAACAGCAACAGCTACACAACAAGCCTATTTATTCAATTTGTAGATTAATCTACGATACATATATATAAAATGCTATTACGCATCTGAAACCACAGGATTTAAGCTAGTGCGACTTGAACAAGAGCGAAAAGCCCAAGGAGCGATACTGACCACCCTTTTCATCCTACGTACCTCACGATCAGTAATTTCATCTGCCACATAACGTACTCTGAAGTGCTTGCGAATGTCATCGGGAGTCTTCTCAGCGAGCATTTCAGCAGCACGTTCCTTCATCAGGTAAAAGAGGCTTCTGATCTTCAAACGGCAAGCCACCTAAATATAATGAAAACATAGAGAATTAATTATTAACTAAACTAATTGATAGTATTTTTATAAAAATCACCAGATTAATGAGGATGAAATCTATTTAGAATGATAAAAATACGCGTCTGTACACAAAACCAATGACATTCGCCGCCACTTCCCCCTCAATTATTATATGCGAAAAGGGAAAGGATACAATAGAAAAACAGGGGAGCTAAAGTGTTAAAACTGATAATAAAAAGGAAAAAATTGATTTTACTAATAAAAAATAAATAAATAAAGAATAGTAGAATTATAGTATATAAATATGTTACATCGGAGAGATCAATAGCATCGGAATGATTTTCTTGGAAAAACTTGTCATCGAAAAGCTTCAATTTTTGTTGGAGGATGATTTCACCATCTTTCCAATGCTGCTTCTTGACCTCCCCACGTGCCTTGCAGAAATCAAAAGCCTTTCGAACGATGGGGCCACGTACGCCTTCGATAGCGCCAGGTAACTCACCAGCCCATCCATACTGGAAAAGCATACGGATGCCCTTAGACTCCGTGATATGCTCATAGGTGACCTCGAATTTTCCATCATCCAACTGATAATACGGCTTCTCCTCCCCCTCGTACTCGTCGTCGACCCGTTCTTCTTCTTCTTGGCCCATTCGGCAAAATAATTTAACAACCCTAACCCTAACTTAAAATTTTGGGATACTACGCTTCGCTCGCTATTTATTAGTATATATATTGCAAAAGAAAAACAAACAAGCATACTAGTCCCTTATACATCCTTATTTTGGCACTTTTACCCCCTACATCTTTTCAACAAGGATTTTTCAAGCTGATAAAACGGAAAAAAAAAAATGAAAAGAAAAAAGAATGAGGTTTAAGTTTGGTTTTTAACTGATATAAAAATATTTGATATAAAAGTTTAGTGGATTTATTTGAAAACATGAGGTGTAACTTGATCATTAAAGATATATTGGTAAATTTTCTTATTACAAAGATATAATTTTAATATGTAAAGTGTAATTTTATAATATAGTATAAATATACACTCATAAATTCTAGGGTAAATTACAAAAATGGTATCTGAGTAGATGTCGAAATTTTACTTTTCGTACCTTAAAGAATTTAATTACGCAAGTCATACCCAGAGTTGGCAAATTTAACGATCCATTAGGCTTTGTTAGTCGGAGGTATGGTTAGCGTGCAAATTTGCTAACTCTGGGTATGACTCGTGTAGTTAAATTCTTTGAGGTACGAAAAGTGAAATTTCGACACCTACTCAAGTATCATTTGTGTAATTTACCCTAAATTCTATACACAGAAATTATTATTTAATCATATTAACTAAATACATAAAAAAGAAAGAAACTCTTATGTATTTTACATTCTAAACATTTACACTTGTATTTAGAAAACTTAAAAAAAGAAAATAAAATAAAAATAGACCCTTTTTAAACTCAACTTGCCCCATCTTTCAACTAGCCTGCTATACAACACACTCTATAAAATAGATGCCAGCATGATGCGACTACATAGGTAGTGGCGGCAGTGGCCATGTGATGGTGACGACTCGTGATGGTAGTGACGAGGGGTATAGGTTATTAATATAAATGAATAATGTAGTTATTTTAAGAATTATAAGATAAATGTTGTAAATTAATTCATTAAAGGTATTTTTGGTATACATGTGTTTTAGTTGTTAGAGATCTTGATATATTAAATGTATTTTGGACATTTCAAAATCTGAATTTAAGACATACCATAACTACAAGACCTAAAATGTTTTACTATAACGAGGGTTGGTTTTCGCGGGTTGCGGCGGTTAAACGGTGATGATAATACAAAATAGTGGGGAAGGAATTGATATGTGTGTGTATAAATTGGAATGAATGAAAGAAGTGACTGTGTGTTAGATCTTGATAGGATGTTTGTCTAATTGTGTTTAGAGATGTAGAATTAGAGGTAATGTGTGAATTAGATGCAATATGGAGATATTAAAAAAATTGCTTAAATTTCTTAAAATAGATTTTTAGTTTGTATTATAAGGGGTATAGATATAGATTTAGATAAAGATAAAATTATATATTATATTCCTATTGATATCGAAATGAAAAGAAAATAAACTGAAACAACCATAATCAACGGAAAAAAGGGTATATAAGTAATATGATATGCTAAACAGCTTACATAGTTGATGCAGCGTTTCAACGAGCTTAGTTAAAAGTTTTATATATATATATATATATATTATATGTTAAAGGAGGTGAATATATAGTGAGCAAGAAGTTACAGTTGAAAGATATGCATCTCGATGTTGCTATTAAAGAAATAAACAGGTTAATTCAATAATTCAAGGATTATAGAGAAACGGGGTATTCAAAAGCTACTGAAGACGCAAAGGAGATTGCTAATGAATTGGGTATTGATCTGATATTTCCACAAAAGTGTGTGATTCAAAGAAGAAAACAGTTCCATGAGAGTTCAAGTAGCCAAGAAACTTTATTTACACCCGAAGAGAACTTTAAAGTCAGTTATTTCTTATACATTGTCGATCAAGCTCGTTCTTCACTTGAGACAAGATTTGAGCAATTCAAAGAGTATGAAAAACTGTTTGGTTTTTTGTTTCCACTTAACTTGAGGGGAATCGAAGATAAAGAGCTTAAGTTGTCATGGCACCTTGAAAATGCACTCCTGTTTGAAGAAAGATCGGATATTAAAGTTGATGAACTTTATATGGAGTTGAAGTTATTTGACACGTCACAAATTGATGAACTTCACAACCCTATAGATATTGTAAAACTTTTGAAAGTGCTTGGTTATTTTTCATATGCAACCACTGCATACAGAATATTGTTGACTATTCCAATCACGGTTGCATCTGCAGAAAGGAGTTTTTCTAAGTTGAAGTTATTGAACTTCTTTTACGATCAATAATATCTCAAGAAAGACTTAGTGGATTGACCATGATAGCTATTGAGAACGAAATCATAAATATCATGGGGGCTATATGTTTTATTAATTATACAACAAATATTAAAATATTGTTATGTGAAAAATTCCATACCAAAGCTTGGATGTAGTTTCCTGAAACTTTTTATATTCAAAAAACGGAACCTAAAACTCAAAGGTTTTAAATGAAAAGTTGAAATAAAAACATCTTCTAGATAAATTGGGCCTACTCACTTCATCCACGTATATGTTCGTCTTCAACAAGAGTCCTACTTCCGCCATTTTTACACTTTCAACAATTATAAATCTGCCATTTTTTTTTCCAATTTCCACGATTTTATAGATTCATTAAAGGGGCTAAACTATATAAATCTCAAGAAATCTTTGGCAAACTATTGGAAATCCATCGCCTTTTCCCATTTGTGCACATATCCCCCTCACTTCATCTTTGCCTCACCTCCAGTCCTCCATGTAGGTGAGGCATTCACATGGTATCCTCCCGCTTCGCCTCGCGTAAACCAAGCATCTTATAAATTAACTAGATGAAACATAGAGCCATCAAGTGGAGCATGGAAATCGTATAGGTGTACCACAAAAAGTTATTCATCAGCAACCATCACGTCACATCATTATGGTCCAATATCATGAAAAAAAAAATAAGTTGTGTTACTTATGCTGGAATGAAAGAAATTTGATTCCACAGACCCGTGACTTTTTCAATTGTTTCTTATATACTGAATATATGAACAAACCTCGGCCATAAACAGACGAGGTGTGTGCAGCCAGCCAGCCACGGTGGATTATCAAGTCCTATAAAGTGTCTACATTTATATTAAAACATAATAACTGTAAGAAAACAGCAGTGTGATTGCATTTCGAATAAAACTAATGATAAAAGTTCATGTCCAGTTAGCACATACCATGCACTGGTCCAATATATTGATTGAGACGCATATATGCTAGTTCCAACTGAAAAGAAGTTCACCATCATACACAATAAAGGCCTGTCAGAAATTTGCAATAAAGGATTTGGTATTAAAGAAAACATGTTCTAATCCAAAAGTAGTTAGTAAAGTAATTAATTAATAGTAGTAATAGTTATATTATATATTAACAATAGGGGAGACATTCAACAAGCCGCAAAGAAAAGGTGGCCAGCCGGCTAGGGTCTTGATTGTAATATATATATATATATATATATGGGAAAAGTGAGTGTATGGTTGTCATGTACCTAAGCTAGGTATAGAACCCTAAATGAAAACAACACAAAAGCTTACACACTTATTGACCTGCTGCCCACCCACGTTTTGCAGATTTAACCACAGACCAACCACGCATAATAACAAGCAAAGGTGGGGCATGCACCAAACCATGCATAATACCCCTATCAATCAACCCGCCTGTTTGTTGCCAAGGTAATTTTGCATTTGTCAATATTGTCTTCCTTCACCTTAAGTACGGTCTCACCGTTTGCATTTCTTACTGCTTAAATCGTATTAGTTCACTTGATCCCCCGATGAATCTATTACATAGAAAGCGTTTTAGGCTTCAGATCCTCTTGTTGTCACTTCACCCCGAGACACTGAGAGCCCATTCTAAGAAATCAATAGGAGTAGAGTTTGGATGCAAAAACATCAACACTCAACAGTCATATTAATGTTTTTCAAACAGGCAATACTTGCTGAGGAACAAGCCTTTAACATATAAAAAATGAAGTGACTTTAATCAAGAGCACAAACTTCACTAAAAAGGACTAAATGATTAAATAAAAATAATACATCACTGATTCTAACCTGATGTATATTTTCTGATCAATCAAGAAAGCAGAAGCAAGTAACGCTAAATCTCAGCTTGAGTTGCAGATGATGCAGTGTCAACTTCCAAGTCATGCTCGTCATCCTTTACAGAGTATAAAAGCTTGTTAAGCTCTTGGTTAAACACTACTTAGACCAAGTACCAGAAAACGTTACTATGTTCTGTTACCAGACATGAGATTTAAATTGATAATCAAACATGAAGGGTTCATGTCTTATGTAATTTTTAAATACCCTCCCAAAGTGTCAATGTCCATACAATTCGTAACCTTAATGTTACCTCAAGATTCCATTCCCATCAATATCCATATAATGCACACCTCCCACTATACCAAAACCGACATCAGTTGCATTTGTAGAAATATGTTACATTTTTAGCTGGAAAAAAGCTCGACTATTGAGAGCTTTAACTTCTTGATACCAACACATCCCATAATAGGCTCGTATCATGCCATAAGCTAGGTGTAGAACTCACTCCCAAAAGCTAGCTCAGAGGAGGAGGGGACACCTTCTTATAAACCACCAACCAATACCATACTTGGACGATGTGGGATCATATCACTTCTACAACAGGCTTGTGATTTTTTGATCACCTCCCATGCAAAGCATTTATACAGCTCCATTCAAGACGTCATTTAATTTGTTACTTATAGGCACGTCACATGTGTACAGCCTAAAGTTCACAAAACATACAGATCAAGTTTGCATTACCATGGCATAATAATGCGACCTTAGAACGGAATGTGAGGCCTTTTATCGCTACGGCATCAAGTATATTTGAAACGAACCAATAAAAAAAACGATTAAGGTTACAAAGATATGATCAAATAGTTAACATATGTACATATAAAACCAGGGCTTGACTGGGCTGCTTCATGTTAATTCAACTGCCCAATTCATTTCAGGTTCAATGTCTATTGGTCCAAGTTTTTAAGATGACCGACAAGAGAGAAAGTACCTTAAAACCCCACTTTGAGATTTATCATTGCTGATTTTCACCATTATGGTCCCTTCACCATACCCGATAATGACCCTGCACAGTAGATCAAGCTATTTCCAGTGATAAAGATTGAACTGTCTGGAATATATACTCTCCTGATATATGCAATGACAGGAGTCAAGCATATTCACAAGAATGCTAGAATATCTTAGATCTTTTACTCCAAATATTTACCAACTAAAGATGCAAGCCACAAGTCAAGCATATTCACAAAGATGACAAAGGAAAAGGAAAACACCTTTGAGTAAGAGAATGACAATATACATCAGGGTTTAAATGCAATGACACAAGGGGTAAAAGAAACACATATGTGATTTAAACCAACTTATCAAGCTATTTCTAGTGATAAACAATAGCATCAACAATGCTAAAATATCTTAGATCTTTTACTCCAAGTATTTACCAACTAAAGATGCAAGCCACGAGTCAAGCATACTTACAAGAATGACAAAGGAATAGGAAAACACCTTGAGAAAGAGAATGACAATATACATCAGGGTTTAGATGCAATGACACAAGGGCTAAGAGAAACACATATGTGATTTAAACCAACTTACCGATGCTAACCTGTCATTTATCCAAATCCCAACAGCCAGGGCCCTTTCACAATTTTAAAATGGGAAAAGCTGAAGAACAATGGAGCAGTGAGAAAAATAAACTAGTTTAACTCTAAGCATATAGATATTTGTAGGACTTGCTAGATACTTTGAACATAGCCATTCATTTAGTTTAGCACTAAGCATCCATATGGGTAGTTGATAGAACATGTACACTCTCTATTCGAACTTGATGTACATGTTGCACCCAGATCACATCTTTTTCATCAGAAATAAAGCATGGCCCGTAGGTTGCAGTGAGTTGATGAGGAATGTAGGCACCGGTGTAGTGTGGTGGTGGTTTGATATCAGTTGTTGGTAGTGGTGTGGCAGAAGAATGTGGCGTTGCAGAGGCAGAGACGGATAGATCAGTTAGTACAGTCCCTTTGACCAGATCTTTATCTTCATGTTCTGATCCGACAAAGTTAATAGATGTGATAGGAACCGTTGCTAGACTTGACTGGACCTGAATAGAGGGTGTTCCACGCCTCTGAGCATGTATTGTTGCAATATTCTTCAACAATACCATCATCGACTGTAATTTGTCTTCAATCCTTGCCCATGTAATAGCCTCTGAATCCTCTTCTTCACTCTTCCGGGTGTTAACCATCTCTGAATTTCCCGGCAATGGAACCAAATGATAGAACCCAGGAATCAACAAGGATAAATTACTAATTATTATTGCTGGAAGACAAATGACTACAAGATAGTAGACCCGATTCGAGATGGGTTAATCTCCATACAACCCTATTGGAGATGGGTAATTTCTCCTATAACAAACATAGTTTGTATATTGTAAAAACAAGACTGGAGAACAAATGAAAACCAGGAATAAATATATAATGTAAATTCTGAGGCAGTTTCACCTCCTATTTTTCAGATCCCATAACCGACTACCCTCCCAGTTATTTCCAGACTTTCTATCGAGTTAAATGGGTAAGGCTGGGGCCCATATAGGTAGGGTTTGTATTAGTCGTTGAGTAGGGACACTCAATTGTCTTTTTTAACCGAACAGCAACGATCAAAAATAAAGTGTTCGTACACACAACAAACTGATGTTCTTCTATCTCTAATTCCTAGACCAGGTAAAAATACACTTAGAGATCTTGAAGTGGCTTCAAGTACCAAGGCATCATGGGTAGGTACACTGGGAAATCAGTTTCATAACATAAGCTGACAACTTAAGTTTTCTTTCTAAATAGCATGAAAGATCAAATTCCTACTATTGCTTCATACATGCCAACATTTTTTATGGCTCGTAAGATTATGGAATGCAGAAACTCAGTGACTAGAAGTGTAGAACAACTCGCATATCCGCACATAATACGTGACAAAGAACAAGACGAGCATAGGCAAAAACATCGAATACTTCCTGGTATTAAGTAGCTGGACTACATACAGCCCGGGGAACACTTCAACTTCTAATGATTAACGTATGCAAACATTTGTAGGTCACCAATAAGAACGTACCTATAAGTGGTTGAATGCCATATATGTACAGTTTCATCGTCAAGTGGCAGCTCTGAATGAAAGCACACAACCAAAACAATGTGTGTGTGACTGTAACTGTCTAAAGTCAGGACACCAAGTTTTGGTTTGATAATTTCAAATCTGTTTTCAGATGTTTATTGGAAAACAGTGACAGATAGTAATGCCAACAGAACACCATGAATGGAATCATCATAATAATTATAAGCACAAACCTAAGCAGTGTGATCATCTAACCCAGTAATTAGATAAGTTTTATCACCACCTGTTTGATAATCAACACAATTCAATCCTTTGTGATGGTCAACGAGTGTGAAATTAGATTCAGGTGAGCCAAGATTCCAAATCTGGAATGGGACAGACAGGGGGGTAAGCATCCGTTATAACATGTTAGGCTCGTATATACCATAAGCATTCCTAAAGCTTCCTTTATAGTTTATAGTACCATCAAGCGACGCACTTGCAAAAGGGTCGGTATCTTTAGTGTTGATTGTTACTTGGATCACATAATGAGAATGGCCCTCAAAAATCTGGAGTACAAAACCCACTGCCAGCGTGCTATGAACTTTGCTGATCTGACTGCAAATAAAATATGTAATCATCAAATTAGATTGAAGTAGTCCAGCCATATACAGGAATACAAATAAGTGTTTAGAAATATCAATTGAACCTGGCAGCTTAGAAATTTCGAAGGATTGTGTGTGATTTCTATCATAAGAAAAAAACAATAAGAAATGACCAGCTGACGTAGGATACGGCATGTTTGTTGAATGTATCTTTATTTTTTTAAGAACAGCAAGGGCCGGATCTGGAAGAGTAATAAAGCATGACTTAGAAGCAGGGTAGTTTTGATCGGCACCCTGGAAGTATCGTATCTCTATACTGTAAATAAAATTAGGACTGCACAGCCCTTTCACTAATTCTTGAGCAAGGATATACTTGTTCATTGCAGGATATACACCTAATAACACAAAGGCAGATTGCGAATTCACAGTGGACTTAGACAAAAGAAGAATATGTATGTGATACCAGAAGCATGACCAAAAAACTAGACTGACTAAATAGAAGGTATTAATAGCTTTTCAGGTATAACATATACAAGATTCTTCTGAATAGCAGGATTGGGTACTAGGAAAGAAACTGCAATATCACATGATAATTTAAAAATTAAGTGTCCTACTAATTAATCAACATATCAATCGTTTTATCTAAAGCATATATATCCCACCTCATTTTAAGATTCATCACTACCAATCATGGTGTGACCTGTCATCACATTTCCCACCCATTTAAAATGTCGCATGTCAACCTCTTTTCCCCACCCAATATAAAATGTGACACATCACCCTCTCTCCTGCACGACCAGCCACAGCCATAAACTATTCATCACAACTGCATTTGTAAGTACCATGGTAGTACATATTATACGATAAATTTATTTACAACTTACCATTAACTAAACATCAAGAGGTGGATAGTCCATCAACTCTGGAGGGGGTGGGACACCCTCCTAACATACTTCACCAGAGCTATTGGGTGAGAGGCCAACTGGTGGGATCTATCAACAAAAAGAAACCAAAACAAAGTGCAATTGATAAAGGAAAGAAAAGAAATCATAGTTGATGCAAATACAAGAAACTCTCATAATAAGTAGCTATAAATTCCGTACACAGGTCTCATAGATGACCAGTATGATATTTTCACCATATGTGTGTTAGGAATAAACTGTGCGCACACACACAAGAACCAGAAAATAACAAGAATGAAGGACACGAGAGATTTAACGTGGTATCTCACACTAATCTGTGTGAACTAATCCACGGGGAGCAAAGAGGTTTTCTATTGACTTTCCACACAAAACATGTATAAGAGATGATAGAATATATAGGCTACAATTAGGGTTTAGCAAAACTTGCTCTCCAAGATTAGATATAACAGGATCGGGCCTAACTAATGAGGCCAGCTGCCTAGCCTAAACAATTAAGGCCTTCTACCTAGAATCTGCGGTAACTTTTTAGTGGGCCGTAGACAACAATAAGCCAACAATGTGAAAACACTGATTGGGTAATGGTCCCACAAAGCCATTCTACCTGAAAATTCTCTACTGGTGTACCCGTAACTGTTAATAAATAGTTATCAAAGGCACGGGGCGCGATCAATGTGCAAAGGATTCGAATTGGGCCTAGGTTAGATGTGCAAAAAAAATGTGACCCGTGAAAAAAAGGCGCACCTGAGTAAAAAAACCAAATGCAATCTAAATTACTGAATACCATTCAAAAACCAACAAATTGTTCAGAAATTGAAAACAAAAAATCCAAACCAAATTATTCAAAACTTAACTAATCGAAATGAATTCAATAAAGAAAATAGTTTATGTTGAAATCGTGTAGAATATAGAAGAACTATAAAAACAGAAGAAAACATATACTGCTAAAAAAAACAGATACGAATTCAATAAAGAAGATAGTTTATGCTGAAATCGTGTAGAATATAGAAGAAATATAAAAACAGAAGAAAACATATACTGCTAAAAAAACATATAGAAACCTGTATGGAAACCGGTTTTCACATAGAAACCTCCCCTATTTAAACAGGTTTCTATATCCCTTGAAACAATAGAAACCCATATGGAACCCCGCTTTTCACATAGAAACCTTGCCAATACAAACAGGTTTCTATATCCCTTAAACCGCTTTCCTTTCTTTTGTAGGTTTCTATATCCCATAAACCCGGTATCCTTTCTTTTGTAGGTTTCTATATCCCTTAAAACCGGTTTCCATCCAAAACTGCGCTAGGGGGCCTTGCCAGCTGAAAATTAAATTGAAAAAGCCCCAACAGAGTGACAAATATCAAGGTTGCATAAGTTGAAATCCATGATCAGAAATGAACAAATGAAAAAAAGTATATAGTGAAAGGACAAAAACCAAGACGCTTATAAAATAATTAGATGAAACATATAGGCGTCAACTGGAGCATGCAAATCATATAGGTGTACCACAAAAGTTATTCATCAGCAATCATCACTTCACAACATTATGGTCCAATATCAAAATAAAACAAGTTGTGTTGCTTATGCTGGAACGAAAAAAATTCAATTACACAGACCCGTGACTCTTACAATTGTTTGTCTTAAACTGATATATGAAAAAATCGTGGCCATAAAAAGACGAGGTGTGTACAGCACGAAGGATTATCAAATCCTGTACTTCTGAGAAAATATATCTGTCTAAGTGTGTATATTAATACAAAATAATAATAACTGTATAAAAAAACAGTAATGTGATTGCATTTCAAATTAAAACTAAAGATAAAAGCTCATGTCCAGTTAGCACATACCATGGTCTGGTCTAATATATTGGACAGACTGAGATGCATATATGCTAGCTCCAACTGAAAAGAAGTCTGCATTCATGCACAACAAAAGCCTGTCAGAAATCTGCAATAAAGGATTTGGTATTGAAGGAAACATGTTGTAATACAAAAATAGCTAGTAACGTAACTAATTATTAGTAACAACAATTATATTATATATTACCAAATTGGAGGTATTGAAAAACTCATCCGGCAAGCCGCTAAGAAAAGGTGGCCAGCCAGCTCTTAGGGTCTTGATTGTAATATATTTACAATACAAGTTGTGACAGGGAATCTGATTACTGGATGAAAAACAACATAAGAAATTGACATGAATGAATGAATGAAAACAACACGAAAGTTTACACACTTATCAACCTACTGCAAGGCCATCCAAATTTTGCCACTTTAACCACAGACCAAACCACACATCATACACAAGCAAAGGCGGGCATATATTAAGATGAGAGAAAGTACCAAACCATTTTAAACATTCATCAAAACCAAAATATGGAATTGACATGAATGAATCAAAACAACATGAAAGCTTACACACTTATCAACTGCTGCCCACCTAAGTTTTGCCAATTTAACCACAGACGAAACCACACATAATACACATGCAAAGGCGAGGAATATTAAGATGAGAGATAGCACCAAACCATATTAAAGATTCATCAATTACACTCCATTAACAATAAAATAAAAAAACAGAGAGAGAGCTAAACAAGTGTCCATCACACTCACTTAATCATGAGGATAAGTTAAGTACTACAAGGGGAAAGTCCTACGATGATTTCAAAATATTGTTTACATCTGCCATCAGGCATGCATCGTCAAACACCACCTGGTTTACTGCTGCTTTTCCAAGAGGCCCCCCTTGGTCCGGATCCTCCATCATCATCACTCGTCTACAAGATTAATCAATTCATTAATACACAAAATAACTAAACCTGAATTACGAAAGAACGCTTTATATATTTATCAAATAAAAAAAACATTCTAGATATTACTTTTGGTACTTTTGATTCTTCTTCTACGTCGCCGTCTTCTGCCACTTTTGATTCTTCTTCGACTTTTGATACTTGTTCTTCTCCATTTGAAACTTGTTCTTTTTTTGGTGGTTTTGGTGGTTCGCTGCAAAGAATTCGTCGTGAGGGGGAGTCCAGAATGTATATATGTATATATATATATATATGAAAGAGAAAAAGAAGGAATAGTGAGTAACTGACTTTCTTTGTATAAGGAAATGTGCTGTCATCCAGTGTACTCTACAATCAATCAATCAATTTGTAAGCATAACACAATTATTAAGATTGAAATTTCTGATAAAAAGAAAATAACAATAATAATAAAAGTATAC
The DNA here is from genome assembly GCF_010389155.1 of Erigeron canadensis. Classification (NCBI taxonomy): domain Eukaryota; kingdom Viridiplantae; phylum Streptophyta; class Magnoliopsida; order Asterales; family Asteraceae; genus Erigeron; species Erigeron canadensis. The sequence goes on from NC_057764.1 coordinate 43,699,919, forward strand.
TCACCTTTGTTCAGGGGATAGATTTTTATAATCCTCAGCAGGGACTTTCAATAGTTCAAAATACTTCAAAGTTTCCGTCTCATCCTCATCACCCTCCGTTGCAAAAACATCTGACAAAAAACCATATTCATCCTCCTCCTCCTCCACATATTCTTCATCATAATCATAATCCTCCTCCTCATCATAATAATCACCCTCCTCCTCTACATAATTATCATCCACCCCCGTTGTTACATAACCATCATCCACCTCCGTTGCCATTTTTTTTCTTTTTGCTACGTACAATCAATTTGATGTTGTTAATATATAATACAAAAATTATATTATTAATTATACCTATCGATCTATTTTTGAATTAATAATAGATTATCTAACCACTATCAATTTTGGGATTTATCATTATTTTAAGTAAAAGTTTTTAATTATCTTTTTATTATTAACAAAAAAAAACTCCAGCAATTTTGGGATTTAATTATTAATTCAAGTCTCCAAATAAATAAATAAGCAGACAATAAAATAATAATGATGATGATAATAATAATAACGCACCTTCGTTCGTTCGTTCCTTCGTGTTGGAGAGAAAGTAACGTCGTTTAGGGTTCTATCGAGTTTTCTCCCCGCTATTTATTATTAGATTAGATTAAAGTCATTAAAAATCCGTATTAGGAAAAGTTGTAAAATAAAATTAAGTATCAACTATTATAAAACAATATTTAACCAAGCATTTTAAAGTCTCTTGCAATTTAAAACTAATTTGAAAAATTGCCACATAAAATTTTATCCTATGTGTCAGCTTCATATTTTTCTTTAAATAAACTATATATTTAAAAAACAAATGAACGTATATATGTTAAAATAAATAAATATATATTGTAAGAATCTAAGATCTTCTCATTAGATAAAATGATATCTTTTTTTAGTTTAAAAAATCACGTCTATACCTAATGATATTTCGTAATCTTTTTTATTCAACATTTATATGAGGTTCCTTTCGTTTTTTTTATGGTGATTATATGAAAGTTTGCTCAAGCCGTTGGTTAGTTAGAACTCTCATCGCATTAATCATTAGTGGCAATATTTAAAGTTTATAAGTTTTTTTTATCACCACTAAATTATATTCATCTTATATGAGTTAAGAGCTTTGTATAATATCATAATTTTCTGAAAGAGTTATGTTAATTCTTTCGTTCATATCACTTTGGAAATTATGTACAATTTTTGGTTTAATTCTTTTATCTTTTTTTTAATTTTATGATAATGATTAATATAATCTATTTTTCTTTTGTTTTTAACAATACAATTTTCATTGTGATGATGAGAAAAATATTATGATGGTAGACGAAGAGTTAGTTCAAAACAAGTGTATATAACAATTAGTTTAATGATTGGATAATGAATACGTTATTGCTAATTTAATTAAGTGAAACTAAATAGATTGTTTGTCCATATGTTTTTTTTACGATCATTATTGATCCATTCCATTAACTCATTTGTTCACATATTAAGCGTTTACCTTTTTAAAGCAGCCGCACATCGTGCGGGTAAAAAAATCCTAGTTAAACATAAAACTATAGGTTTATCTCTATTATAAACGAGAGTAAGTATTCGTGTCGGTGAGATGGTAAGGGTGATAGGTCATAAAGTGTGATATGTGATAGAGTGTGGTAGCCAAATGCCTTAGCCATGCGGGCTCCATCCTCGGATTTAAAAACTCGCCGAAATTATATCAAGTGACATTTGTAATGAAAGAGTATAAATATAGGATAGAGATCAAATGATAGGGTACCTTAAGGAGAGAAGAAAGAAAATTCGTTTTTGATTTATTTTTTTAACTTAAATTTTTTGTTTATTGTTTATTTATATATATTTTTTATTTACTCTTTAATTAACTAATTCAATTTTTTTTATATTACAAATATTTTTTTTTCAAATGGTCCGTAAGCTATGAACAAAGCCTCTCGGTCTATGACGTAGCTATGATGTCTAAGGGCAGAGCCCGTTAGGTAGGTCACTCCATCACCGATCACTCCTTATGACCTATCACCCTCTGTGACCTATCACTCCCACCAGTTACCCCTTATTAATTAATATTTTTTAAAACGAAGTATGTACCGTACCCTTATATGTATAGTTCCATAACTCGGTTAGAAATTTTATTATATTTAATTTAATTTGATTGTTTTTAGAGAATTAGTTAATAAGAAGAAAAATTAATACAAATAAAAAAGAAGAAAAAAAGTTAAAAAACTATGATAAGAAATTAAAAAACGAACCTTCTCTTTCTTTTATAATTTAATTTTGAATGTTTTTGAGAATTAGTTAATAAGAAAAAGAATAAATAAAAATGAAAAAAGTCAAAAAATCATGTTAAAAATTAAAAAACGAACATTCGCTTTCTTTTTTATCCGTAGGAACCTTCATTAGGGATCTCTAACCTATAGATATATATGTCCATAAAATATGATATAATAATAAGTATAAATATAAATTTGAATTAAAATATGTATGATTTTCGGAATTTGCAGTTCAACTTGTTTGAGAAAAAACATGTTAAAAAAATTAAAAACAAACCTTCTCTTATTTTGTAAGAACTTTTTTTATGAATCTTTAACCCATACATATATATGTCCATATAATATGATATAATAATAAGTATAAATATAAATTAAATTAAAATGTATAATGGTTTTGGTAATTGGGTATGGTTTTTCTGATCGGTTTTTAAAATACAGATTGGAATAATTAACCGTTCGTTTTTTAGAAACCAAAACCAATCAATCGGTTTGGTTTTCGAAATTTCCAGTTCATTTTTTTTATAGTTTTTTTATATTCTGGTTTGGTTTTTTATGAGGATGTAAAAGATATAAAAAGGTTATTGATGACCATATGTTAGTTATTACCGATAACATCCTTTAATTAAAAAAAAAGAAATGCTAAATACAGTCCTAAACGTGCATAAAAAAACTTGTATCTTTCATATTAAAAGTCCGTTCCCTGATTTTCATGGTAAATGTACAAACAATTTATGCACCTTAAACACAGCCCTTTGGGCTGTATTTAGCAACCCAAAAAAAAAAATTAATATTGCCGATAATAAATAAGTGGCAGTCTAATTAAACAACGGCTCGTCCTAAATATATGGAAATATTTCTGTTTGTCTTAAATATTTCTCTTTGTCTTAAATATTTCATAATCCATAAACACTTGTCACGTCGTCACCTGAACCACTTTTCCGTACAATCAAAAACCCCCAAAACCCTCTTCTTCTTCTTCTTCTTCTTCTTCTTCTTATTTTTTCCTTAATCAATCATGGCTGATGATGATTATGCGGTTCATACTATCAACATTGACATGTCTGCCCATAATAAAGATACTCTGTTGTTATATATATGGGCGAGTGTTAGGGCTATCATGAGGTCAGATACAATGAAGGGGACACTCTTGAGGGAAGGGTTGGTTAATTTGGATTTTAATCCAAATTTTGATGTTGTAAACAATCATACTAGGATTCTTAGACTGAAAATGAGAAATGATAGTTATTACGTAAATGGTTTCCAACAACGAAACAAGGCCACAATATGGGAAGCCTTTGAGGACGGCAAAACAAAGGAATGTTTTCTTAAGGACTCAAAGGCTTTACCTTTCAGTTCAGCGTACCGTGGTAAAGATTTTTTAGTTGGTTTGGAAGTGAGTCACGGTGCCTTTCTTAGGGCCGTCTACAAGTTAGGAGATGTTGACATGAATGACTCAAAAGAAAAAGATAGGATCGAAAAAGCGTTTTTTACCTTGGTTATCTTTATTGCAGAGGGCGCTAGGTTTCGGTGGATTTCACATTTTGTATCAAAAACGCTTGGGGATGGTAGTTCAGATTTTGTTCAAAGATGGTGTAGGATATTGGTGAATAATTGGAATCGTGTGTCAGATATTGTTAAAGATTGGAAAGTCGCGAATCCTAACATCACGTTTCCAATATCCAATAATGACCTCACTCAAAGAGATATTGATGTTATGGAAGAATACGACGTAGACGGTTTGCTTGAAACACGGAATCTCCGCGTGGGTGCTGTCTGTTTGATGCTTTCAAATATAAGAGATAATCCCGGTGAGCCAGAGGGTGGTGCTGGTCGTGGAAGGGGTGATGCTATTGGTGGTAGGGGTGGCGGTGCTCATGGCAGGGGTGGTGCTGGTCATGGAAGGGGTGATGCTATGGGTGCAAGGGGTGGCGGTGCTCAAGGGAGGGGTGGTGCTATGCGTGGTAGGGGTGGTGGTGGTCATGGTAGGGATGGTGTTGGCCGTGGTAGGGTTGGCCGAGGACGTGGTCATCCATATGCTGCGTGATGCCATGAAGCAACTTTCTGACATGAAGATCTGTAGGCGTTTTGTGATTATTCTTGAGGCGTTTTATGTTTACTCTTGAGGCGTTTTATGTTTACACTTGAGGCAATGTTTATTTTAATTTGCAGAGATTCTAAAATCTTGATTCTATTATACAGACTGGAGTTTAGTACTGAATGAGTAATTATTAGCAATGAATGTGTTTTCTGTTTACCCTCTTACTTTGTCTTTAGGCAAATGTAGAGACTCTATAATGTAGTGATTCAATGAACATGGTGTATTTGTGTGGTTTAGAGTTGTATGCATTATGTCACAGGTGGATACTATTAAAGATATATACAAAAAGATGGAGAGGTTCTTAGATTGAAGCATATTATGCTTCAACATGGCATAATCTTTGTATTTTTGTTGCTCTAAAACACGGAACATTCCATATACGTTGAAATTGTAATTAACATTTCCCAGTTTTGATTGCAGATTGAAGAACTCTTGAATTAAGGAGTTGAAAGAATCTGGGCTGCTGGATAAATGAAAGGTTCACATCAGTAAGTTAGTTGGAATAACATATTAATTATGTGTATTTAGCCTTTGTGTTATTGAGAGCGCTTGTCTTTAGAGTTGGGATCATAGAAGAATCTCTCTAGCCTTGTGCTCAAATGTTTTTAATTGTTTTTATGATTGGGCTGGGTGTGGATTAATTCAACTTTGTCTTTCAAGTGAGTTTGAATCAGTGTAACAATGTGCTCAAATGGTTTTATATGCACATATAAGATGGGTGTTTTACCTTTGATGCAATGTTCTATGTGCCTTTGTTCAGACCTTAAAGCACAACCCAAATGGGAGGTTTGTGGCAGTCTCTGGTGACGGTGAATACACCGTATATACAGAGATTTGTGGCTGTCTCGAGTCAACCATGATACATAGGATGGCAAGGAGAGGGCAAAACATTCTTTTATTTTGGGTTGGACTGACCCAAAACCAATTTTTAGTTCGGATAACGAAAACAATATTGAAGAGTATTACCATTATAAATTATTGTAAGCATCAATAGTAGACTTTGAATACAATACCGCTGTTCAAAAAAAAATAGTAGACTTTGAATGACATTCATTCATTTAGCTCAACATAGTCCTGTTTTTTTATACCATTTTTGTTAAACTAGTTGATCTTAGCTTTGACTAATTAGAGATAAAGCAAACCGCTAATCTACGCATTCGTAAGTAAATGGGCCAAAATAGCTATTTGTAATTTCAATACATGCTTTCTGAAGTACAATTTCTTGCAGCAATTAAATACCTGAATCTGCTTCAATGGCACGATCTTATCTTCCCAGCAAGATTTCTGAATTTGTTGCCCATTGGAGAAAGGACCTAAACAAGGTAAGCTCTGAATTTTTTTAGTACTTTAAGCGTCCTTTTGACTACTTTTTTTTCCCAGATGTTTTTTGGTTGATTTTTCTTGTTATTTCTATTGTGAAATGACACTAATTCACCTTCTATCTAGACTATTTATTTGTCATGACTATAATAAAAATTAGGGAAGTAGCTTGACAAGGTTTAAGTGTATAACTGCAGGTTAACCAGAAAGTTGCAGAATCATTAGCAGATCCAGAAGAGTACCCAAATATGTTTGAGGACTAAATTGCACTCGAGGTTGAAGCAGTGGCTGTAGAGACAAGGTATATGCTGTCTTTGTTATCATATCGTTCTCCATTTTTCATTTCATTTCCAGGGAAGTAAACCACTTAATGTGGCTCTTATGAATATAAGTTCATTGGTAATTAATGTCTAGCTGGGATATTGGATTGAAGGATTGCCTTCAGAGTTACTCCTAAAGGCCAACAATGCCTCACATAATGGGTGAGTTCAAGTCAGGCATTAAAGTTCATAAATAGTTAACAAAAAGTCAAACATATTCAGAGGTATGAGATTCACCTCAATACCTCATTTACTAATGTATGACCATTGTCCATATGGGTCAATGTGGGGTTATATTTTGTCTAGAACAGGTCAAATATAGCATTTTAGCTAATTCTTCATAATAAGCTTATGTTATCGTATTTAAAAATTTTAATTCTTTATTTTTTTTCCCATATCATAACTAGTGTGTCAAATTCGATTAAAAAAGATATAGTTGGTTAAGAATCGAAAACGTCAAATCAAACTTATTTCGAAGGTTTTATGCATTAGAAGTACACTTTGGGCTATTTCTACCTGTGAGAACCATTTGCAATTTTCCTGTTTAAGCTAAATATATAATTTTTCCACCTGGTCCATTACATATCACACATAACCTGAACCAACCAATTCGCTAATAAATGAGCCAAAATTCGCTAGTCAGATTCTTTGTATGGCTAAGAGGGTGTGCAAGAGGTGCAACCGAGCCGGGCGACTACCTTTAAAGGCCCACTGCCCTTAAGCCTTTTATGTGTATGTCAATGGCTGTTATAGCGTTTTTTCTATTAGAACATGAAAGTTATAGTGGTGAATGGATGAGAATTGAGGAAGATGACTAGCTAGTTGACTACCAATGATAAAAGGGTTTTATATCTTTAGGACTTCAAGGTTGTTTGAAATTTTAAGTTCACCCCTCTGGTTTATGGAGTTTACATATCTATACTATATTATAAAGGTTTCAACTTTCAATTGAACATTTACTTTCCCAAAATATCCATTTTATCAATTATATATTATCAAACACCATTTCTTTCTCATCAAATCTCAACCAATCATCTTTTTTTCTCTCTCATCCATAAATCATTTATTCTTCCAATTCGTTCAAAATCTTTTATCTCACAAACCGTACATCGATAAATTATAAAAATTATATGGGTGTTTTTAAAATTTCATGCTCTTTCATTAGAGATGTTATTCGATATACTTTCGACGAATTTTTAAATTCGAGGGTGGAGCCCGTACGGCTAAGACATTTGGCTATCACACTCTATGACCTATAACCCTCCATCATCTCACCGCCGCAACGCGCGGGTACTTGCTCTCGTTTAGATTAAATGATGCGAGTATTTCATTCTACTACTCGTATTTTTTTTGTTTGAAAGGTGACGTACAAATACCTATATGTTTGGAATCCCATTTTTTTAATTACTACAATATATTTTAAGTTAATAAGTTTTACTTTGTACCTGTGCTCATATTTTTGGTAAGTTTATAACATATATATATATATATATTATATATATATATACATTTAATACTTTTAAATTTTTGTCATATATGGTTTGAATGTTTAAAACATTTATTTCATAATACTTGTATTATATTATGTTTTCATGTTTTTATTATTAACATATTAACTTTAGGGCCCATCTTTTAAACTCTGGTTCCGATATTTTTTTTACGTTTACAGAGACGGCAAGACATCAGTATAGATCCATGAAAAACATTGTTGAGGTCTATGATTACACCACAATGATCCTTTAACCTAGTTAGAAATATGGCAAGTCGAAAACTAAAAACTTAAAAGTCACATGGGTTAAGGTTACTAGGCGTGTTTCTTGAAATGTACGGAGTAGTAATTACTCCTTTTGAACCTTTAAACTTTTGCGAAAAATTTGTTCACCACTAATTTCACTGATTTTGGATTCTCTATAGTTGCGGGCACAATGGCATATCTAGAACCTCCAGAGAATGGTAGCTTCTTGAATGGGTTTAGAGGTAAGTGTGATATTTGGGGGTGTTTGGAAACTACTAATTTTAGATTTGCTTTATCATTATTACAAAAATCTTTATATGCCTCTATTATTTTAAAGGCTTTCAATCACCTTCTATGCATGTATTTACGCATGATGAAATTCATGTGTCAACTTTAATATGTTTATAATTAATACAACATGTTTTTACCATTATCAGTTGGTTGACGCAGCTCGTGATTAAGTCGCACACAAAAGATTTGGAGGATGATAAAAGCTCACTTTCCGCATTGACAGGTAAAATAGCTAGGACTGTAACACAATCTTAGTTGTTTTTGAATGGAACCAAAATGATTTTAACAATGTTAACTTTTTCCTTCTTTTTATAGATCAATAAGTTCAATATTGTCGTCTCCATGAAAGAAGGCATTCAACATTGCTAATGTTCTGTTCTGAACAAAGTTTGTGGATGGGGTCGCCACTGTTCAGTGGATGATTAATTGCATCAAATCGAAGTAAATAATCATGTGTTTCACCTATTGGAATAATTAACCTTAACAATGTAACAAATACACTCAAACTATACACACAAACCCACACTTTTTTAACAAATTAAACAACCAATAACCATCGGTGCCCCAAAACTAAGGACTCAAGATTCCTATTAAAATATAAAGTTTGAATTAAGGACTTATTATACGTTCATTTAACTTGGAAAAAGGTTTTTTTAGGGAGGTGGTATGCATTCAAAATAATTTCTTGATAAAACAAAAGTTACAAACATTGCTTAGAGAATATAACGATATACGGTATAGAAAAGTCTATTGTCGTACGTTAAGATCCATGTTTGTAGTTATTGTCAAATTCTGGTGTATAAAGTATGAACATGGGAGAAAGTCAAGTCGAGCTTGTCTTAATAAACGTAATTTTAGTGTCTAACCGTGTAGTATCGAGAACGAAAGAACCACTTTTTTTGTAGTTGTTACTATAACAGACATTACTATTTCCCTATTTCTTTTATAATGATGATGAGTTAGTTGTTAGGTGGTTAAAAAATTTTAAATGACATCTAAACGGAGAGTATGTGGATCTCGAAACCACGCTTCACATGCTACACTCGTTACCACCCCCAAAGGATATTCATAGAGTACGTTATCACAAGGAGGAAAATCTCTTAACTGAAGCTTGAGTCCAAGACCCCCAATCAAGGGAAACAACAACTGCCTCCCCATTTGAAAGATCGAGTGTGGCATTAGTCCCCTATTTTCCTAGCTAGTACCATCTTGGTTTTATGGCTCGTGACCATGGCAAACATCTACAGCTGCGCGCTTATAAATCAGGCTTGTTGTTCCTAACTTCCTATCTATATTTGTAGAAAATAGAGTTTTCAATTTCAAACTCTTTATTTTGAAGTTTTAAAAAGCAACTTAACTTTATGAAGTTGTACATAGTAATAAAATCTGTATTAAAACGACCATTAAACTAAAACTTATTAATTAGACAGATTCTTGTATACATGCAATGAGTTGTAGATTTCCAAGGCCGGTGTGAACAGTGAGATTCTGGAGCCAAGTTCTTGCGTTTTGAAATCCTTACTGACACTTGCCACGTCCTGGAGCCAAATTCTCGCGTTCTAGAGTCCTTATCAACACTGGATCATGTTCTGGACTTTTTATCTGTTTCATCCATTCAATCTATTTGACATGTTTTCTTTTAACTAACGTTTCTAGAATGTGTGACACATTATAGAAAAAACATAACCCAGTTGACCCATTCTAATTGAATGGATCAAAATGTTTTCCTAGTCAAAACTTAGGATTTGTTTTAAAAATGCATGGAGATGGAACTGAAAGACTGCTTATTGGAGGTGGATAAATTGATTGAGAAGCATGGTTGGATAACTTTTGAGAAACAACTTTTTGGAAGAAGCGGAAGCGACTATGATTTCAAATCCCGTGATGCACACACATAGCAAAGGAACAATTTGAAAAAGTTCAAGCAGAACAAGTAGGGTTAGGGAAATGATATTCTTTCTTTTTCCCAGAATCCAATTTAAAGTTGGTAAACATAGCTGGTGATGAATAGATGAAAATGGCTAAGCATGTGAAAACTGGTCAGATCAACCCAAGCACTTTCTGTCCATTTTTTCAAAAAACCTTTTTCTAGAGCAATTAAGACTAAAACTCATGAAAATATTCAATCTGGGTTGCAAGTTCATATTAGTAGTGCAACTATATGTAAGATAAAGGATAGAATAAGTAATTGTAGGGTGTATTGTATCTCTTAATGGCATCACAAGTTTTGTAGAAGTTCATATGCAACATTTGTTTTTGTGTTTACTGTCAGCCCTTGTTTAGTTACCCAAGTTTTAGTTATCCAAAGTCCCAAATCACCATCTTGACCCATTAACCAATAATCCCGATCCACCCATTTTGCTATCAGTAGTTCTAATGCCAACTTAAGTTTTACTTTTGCAATCGCAAGTTTACCAAACTGAATGTCCAACTCAAATCTATAGTCAAAGTCTGCAGCTAATTTTGGGGCCTCTTCAATAATGCCATGTAAGTACGTGACTCGAGAAAAACAGCACTATGAAAACGGCCTGATGTGCGAAATCTAGCTTTAAATTTATAAACACGATTTACCGAAAGACTGACTAGTACACACTCACAGACAGTGTACCTGATCGCGTGCAGTATAGTTAAAACTGGTAAGCCGAGATCGTTCGCAAGGACTTAAATAAGCAATTGTAAACATTAAATGATTCAAGTAAAATATGGGGGTGTTGTGGCCGAATTGTCACGTTGCAAGTAGTTAGTTTGAAAAGTCAGTAATCCCAAAAGATTAATCGAAAGAGAAATTTGTTGTTGAAAACAATAATCTAAAAGTCACCCATCTTGATTTCGCTCGACATAATGTTAGGATTGCACGTTTGATGAAGTTCAAATTCAATTTAGTGATTAAATGACCGAGACTCAAATTAATCGACAACCCCGTACCCATCAAGTTAACAACTTATTCGACTATCTTGTATAAACTAGTTTCATTATTAAGACCGGTACCCTGAGACGCCTTTTTATAACTTCTCTAGTTTAACAATGGTTTTGGTCATTTTCATATAACAATTTTGCCTATCGATTGTACCCAACCGTCAACCCGTTAATTCTTATCAAATATTGATTACCCTCTACCGTACCCGTCATAGAACCAATTGCTTCTAACCAAGCAATCAAAATAACTTATACCCAAATCCTAGTCGTCACTAAGCAATGAATACAAATTATCCGCAATCAATAATTGAATAACAAATAATTAATAGATTAAGTTCACGACAAAACGTTAAATCAAATCACTTGAATTAATAAATATTATTCAATCCCTACATAATGTCTCACTCCATCAAGATGGATGAAAGGGCGATTAGCCACTCATACTAAATATGAAATAACAAATCAAAATGAAGGAATTCATTGTTACCGAATACAAAGGATTGAAAAACGAATAACGAAATGATTCCGAACGAGTCTTTGATCCTCCAAAATGATGAAAAATAAGAAAAACCCTAGAAAAGGCTCTTAAAGTCGTCTGGAAAGTGAAAGATAGGTTTTTGGAATGTTTTTGCAGCTATTTATATGCTGACCAAATTCAGCAGATTCGGCCCTAAACTGCGTCGCAGTCCAAGACTGCGTCGCAGTTTCTACTTTGACTTTTCTGTTGACTTTGACTTTCATTGACTGGCCTTCTGTCGTATATATTCAAAATGCGTCGCAGTTTCGCTGAACTGCGAAGCAGTTTCAACCTCGACTATAATTACTGCGCCGCAATAACACACTGCGCCGCAGTTTCACGTTGACTTGCATTGACCACCTTGACCAGCTTTGACTTTCTTCTAATCTTCAATTATGTGCCTCGTAAAACGTCCGTAGGCACTCGTTTTGCTCCAGAAGCTTCGTTTTCTTCAAGTTATCGCTTAGGTACCTGTTTTCCACCTGAAACACTGACAAATACTATAAACGCACCAACTGTATATGAAAACGACTCGTAAACCTCACTAAACAACCACTTTAAGCTATGGGAAATGGGCATAAAATACGACATATCACAGCCATATATCCAATTGAGATGTACACATACATATACTGAATTACAATAGCGTGGTATAAAACTGTAAAATACTATGAATGTTGACTTTGATAGAATTTTGATGTCTTACTCTCAAATGGACGTAATCTTTAAGCTCTGTTGTTTAGGTGTATCTTTGATCGTTCTGCTTCTATTGAAAGCAATGGAATGAGGTTATATATGTTATGGTGTTAGAAAACTGTAAACAAGTATTTGGTGAAACGGTGGAAAATGGAGGGGAATGGTTTTGCCGGAATGTTGTGATAGTTTTGCACACATGGATTATCTCTTACAAGATGCCATGGATATTAATTGAACCTGAATGTCTTCTACAACTGAAGTCACTTGATTTTTATTCTTTTATAATTGAACGCTAGCTTTTACTCCTTTATAAAACATCTCATCTTTTTTTTTTTTTAACTTACAACTGTTTTAGTATCTAAACTAGATTATTGTCCCGCGTAACACGCGAGTAAGTATATTTTTATATTTATATATATCAAAAATATAATTTTCTTAAGTAATAACGAATTAGTAATAATTAACGAATTAAAATTTTCAATTTCACTTTATTAACATTTATGTTTTTGACCTTGATAATTTCACAAAAACTTATTATGTTGTTCATTAAGGCTTATTGATTCAATAAATTATTCAATGTCAAAAGTTATTGCTTATCCATGTCATCACAAATATGTCGATGTCATTCGGATTTCCATGTCATATCATAAAAAATATCACACATGACACATTCTTTAGATGGTGGCAAGGCATACAACCTTCTAAACCTTGTTGCAAGATTGTCACCATTAAGCCAATGATTATTCCAGAATCTTGTCTTATCTCCACTCCCAACTGATCTTTAATAACATTATTTTTATACCTTATATAGAGTTTTAACTTTTATTTAGAATCATTAGATTAAATTATGATGACCTATATCTTATTTAACTTTTTTGGATTTATTTTAAGCCTTTAGTCTTTTGATTAGAGTAGGGGTCACGAATGACTAAGGTTTTTTACAAAAGCGAACTTCATGCCTAAAAGCGAATGGTCAGGACACTTTTAAGCGAAATCTAATTGACGACCAATGTAACTTCATGTTTTCTAGTGGTTTAATTATTACCTAGTTAAATATTTGTCAAATTATAATATTATAATAATTTAACAGGTTATTAATTATATATGTTTCTTGCGTATTACGCGAGTATTAATCTAGTTAGGATATATATTAGCTATTAATATAATAATATATTAAAAAATAGTATTAACTATTATTCAATTATATATATATATATATAGCTACTATTTTTGATTTCTTGATTAAAATTATTGGATAAAAAGTGTAAATTTGTTATAGAAAACAAAAAAAAGTGTAAATTAAATTTAAAAGGGTATATATATATTAGCTACGAGTATTATTTTTGATTTCTTGATTAAAAATAATGGGAAAAAAGTGTAAATTTGTGATGGAAAACCAAAAAGTGTAAATTATTTTTAAAGGGGTATTTTTTATATAATCATAAAAAACGTAAGTATTAATATTGTCATTTAAGAAAGATAAAATAATTAAATTTGATCTAATGACTCTAAATCAAATATGGAATTCATCCAAGGATTCTTGTTTATTTAAAAATGAATTTAGCACCTCGTGATGTGTATATATATATATATATATATTGGTAGATTGGTAGATTTGTAGATACATGGTGTTACGACATTATTAATATTCAATTTTTCTTTATTTTGGTTTAAAGTATAGCTTACTATTTTTATCAATAGAAAACTGATCATATATTTTAAATGAAACATATCTCAAATATTTTAATTAAAATATGATATGTTTTTTTTATATGATATTAACAATTATTTTATTGGATAAGACATAAGATAAAGAGTATTATTTTATTATCATTAAATATATATTAAAGAGAAACCTTAATTTATAATTGAAACAATATGGACCCATAGATGAGTTTTAACTTTTATTTAGAGCCATTAGATCAAATGATGATGGCATATACCTTATTTAAATTTTTTGGATTTATTTTAAGCCTTTAGTCTTTTGATTAGAGTAGGGGTCGCGAATGACTAAGGTTTGTTACAAAAGCGAACTTCATGCCTAAAAGCAAACGGTTTGGACACTGTTAAGCGGAATCTAATCGACGACTAATGTAACTTCATATTTTCTAGTGGTTTAATTATTATCTGGTTAAATATTTGTCAACTTATGATATTATAAAAATTTAACATGTTATTAATTATATATGTTTCCTGCGTATTACGCGAGTATTAATCTAGTAAGGATATATATTAGCTATTAATATAATAATATATTAAAAAAATAATATTAACTGCTACTATTTTTTGATTTCTTGATTAAAATTATTGGGTAAAAATTATAAATTTGTGATGGAAAACCAAAAAGTGTAAATTAAATTAAAAAGGGTATATATATATATATATATATAATAGCTATGAGTATTATTTTTGATTTATTGATTAAAAATATTGGGAAAAAAGTGTAAATTTGTGATGAAAAACCAAAAAGTGTAAATTATTTTTAAAGGGTATTTTTTCTATAATTATAAAAAGTGTAAGTATTAATATTGTCATTTAAGAAAGATAAAATAATTAAATTTGATCTAATGGCTCTAAATCAAAGATGGAATTCATCCAAAGGTTCTTGTTTGTTTAGGAATGAATTTAGGACCTTGTTATATATATATTGGTAGACTGGTTATAGTACCCGCGCGTTGCCGCGAGATACGCTTTCTACATGAAAAAGATAAAATCGTAACCATGTGAAAGTTATTCAATGAAAACATAAGAACCCAAAAATTCAGTGGCAAGAAAAAATAAAAATGAAAAACTTTGATGTAGGGCAAATGTAAAAACGTCATGTACATAAAAAGACGAATAAAAATAATCAAAACACATGTTTAAAAGTAAAATCGTAACCATGCGAAAGTTATTTGATGAAAACATGAGAACCCAAAAATTTAGTGTCAAGAAAATAAAATCGAAAATTTTAATATGGGGCAAAAGTTAAAAGATAGAAAACTTGTACATTACATGCATACCGTACTTGTACATTGTAAGGACTCGACTCAATTTAGTCCCAAAAGTATGAACATGAAAAGAAAAGAAACACAAATTAGTTAAATTATACTTAGAAAAATACGGCCAATTTTCGCAAAAAAATCAAAATGTTCCAATTCAATAAAAGACACTTGGAATGTTCTTAAAATGATGTTAATAGACTACTATGCGAGTTTCAGGACCCGAAAAGATCAAACGAAGCCTCGGTAAAAATTTATGAAAAATTATAGAAGAGCCGTCCTCAAAGGTCGTCCCTGAAAACAAAGGTCATCCTCCTGCAGCTTCGTACTTTGACACTTTTATCAACTTTCGGCCCTTTTTTCTAATTACCGAGTTTTGTACAACTGATAAGCAACTTCATTTTGACATAAAAGACATAACACAACATTTCCAAAAGTCCTTATACCATCCGTTGCTACAAACCAAGTTTACAAGACTAAACGGGTCATTTTACCCAAGTTGACACATTACAAAAGACGACATTCAAAATTGGAAATTTCGGCATGACCCATAGGGATGTGCGTGGTTCGGTTTGGTCGGTTTTTGCTAAAAATCTCAACCAAACCAATGTAAACGGTGTAAAATTTTTTCAAGTCAATCCATCCAAATTGTTATGTCAAACCAAACCAACCAAAACCAATTAACCGGTTTGGTTTGGTCCGGTTAAACGGTTATCATATTTTTAACGTTCTTATATAAAAGCTTTTATTAATACTAAATTGCAAAAGTTTCACTTATACTTAAAGAAACACAAAGTATTTTGAAAAATATAAATCATGTAATATTAATTAGCTTGATGATTTAGGAATTGTATCTTTAAAAATTTGAAATCTACAATTTGAATATGTTCAACTTTATACCAACTAATAATTTGTTATTTATAATTCATAATATTATTGAATATATATATATATATAAAATAAACATACCATTGATATAATTAAATGGTCCGGTTTGGTTAAACCGGTTTGATAAAAGTCTAAAACCACGAACCAAACCATAAGAGCGGTTTATTAAAAAGGCAAACCAACGGTTTAAGTTTTTTATTTTAAACCGACCAATCCGTCCAATTACTTCGGTTTAAACGGTTTAGCCGGTTTAGACCAAACCGTGCACATCCCTAATGACCCATTCGTAAAATCATTATCCAAACCTGTTACGGATTATGAGTTTCTCCAAAACACTTTTAAACAAAATCAATACATTACAACTACAAAACGACCCATTGAAAATACCCAAAACTCGAGTCTAACACTGGACATCATAATACATTTCCAAAAAGACATAACAAGAGTACAATGAGCCGATAGTTCGAAGGGGTCACTATGGGTTCTATTACCAATACCATTATCCGCATTTAACCAAAGCAACCTATATCCATTAAGCATCTTTAACTTCAATCTTTACATTACTTAACTTTCTTCCGCATCCGGGACAACCTATAAAAAGGGTAAACAACTAAAAGAATAAGCTAAACGCTTAGTGAATGCATACACATATAATCATAAACAAGTTACCAAACAAAAGTGCATCAATTATAGCCTATCAATTGATAGTCATCTCATCCATATCATTCATAATACTAGTAGGACTTTACCCACCTACTAGTCGTAATCAACAATTTGGCTAGTAGGAATTATCCACCTACTAGCTCTCATAAACAATTTGACTAGTAGGAATTTACCCACCTACTAGCTTACAAAATCAATTTGGCTAGTAGGAACTTACCCACCTACTAGCTCACACAATCATTTTCAACATGGCCATGGACAATTTGGTTAGTAGGAATTTACCCACCTACTAGCTCTTACATACAACATGACTAGTAGGAATTTACCCACCTACTAGTTCTTGCATACAACATGACTAGTAGGAATTTACCCACCTACTAGTTCTTTCAAACAATCAAACTATGGGTCATTGGAATTTACCCACCTGTGACCTCTAATAAGAAGAATATGATTATATGCATATACACTCACCTTATTTGCGACCACAATTGCAAGATGACCATAAAACAACGTATTTGCAATCAACCTATCAATTCACATTAAAACACACATATGGTCATTCATCACGTATAAGGTCACCTAGCCATAATCACTAGCATTCCAACACCCAACCCATCATTTACACTTTTATATTAATCTTGGGTTAGTTCACATAATATGTATCTCTTATATCATTTTTATATGGTCAGCTCACTTTCATACAAAAAGTACCATTTTCATCATTTGACCAAGCTGCCTTCAAACGAGTGTAACTCAAGTTCTACTTACTCTTTTAACATGATTCCAATGGCCAAATTTACATGACACATATACCTACCTTTTATATTTAGTGACCAATACATGAATTGTCCTTCAAAGGTAACTTCTGGTCGTTTTAAAAACCAAAATTGCTGCTGTTAAACAGCTTTGACTTTACTGACTTCAAATGACCATAACTTGAGTTCTACACAATATTTTGACCTCATTCCAGTGGCCACTTCTACTTAACACATTTTAGCACATTTTATCTTCAGTGACCAACACAAGATTTGACCCATATACGTAAGTTTTACTCGTTTTAAAAACTGACACAGAATCATTTTTGCTGAAAGATCAGCATGACGCTACTGAATTAAAAAATTCATAACTGGAGTTCTACTTCGTATTTTTAACTCATTTCAGTGGCAAGATTTGCTTATCACACTTAGGTACATTTTCTTTTTAGGACTCAACAAGTGAAAACTCTGTCATGAGGGTTTTTAACTCGTTTCAAACTCAAGGACAAAATCTGTCCAACTTTGTTATCACTAATACGCATCAAAATCTAACATGCACCCTACTAAAAAAAAACCTAAATTGATTAGAAATTAAGAACCCTAACTTGTATTAAAGCTATTTAAATCATACAAAGAAAACCCCCAATTTCCCAAATTCAAGAACCCTAATTCTTAAAAGAAATTAAAATTAGGTTACAGGAATCATTACCTTGATGGAGTAATTTTACTAGAATGGAATTGAACAACTAGAAACAAAAGTCTTTCTTCCCCCTTTTTCTTGTAAAAATTCAGCCCATGCACCATACCTTACCATCTCAATTTCAATTTTTAGATGCTTGAAATGGTGATGTTGATTATCACTTGTAGGAGGAATTTGATGTAGATGTAAATAAGAATTCACAAGCTTGGAAGATTCAAGAATAAATGATGGATGAGGAAATAGATATGAGTTTTGATAATGGAATAATAAGGAGAATACATGGCTGACATCTCCTAAAGATGCCACGCCCTTAATTGATTTTTTTTTTTTTGGTGGGTAAATACCCTCTATCCACTAAAGTTCCAACTAATTTAACAGCGTGTCTAAAAATAAAATACTAGGAAACTATTTTAATGTTAAAACTATAATAAATGTTAATTTTCACTGGCCTAAAAATATTAGGATGTTACATACATTCATATATCTTTTTAGTATATTATAAATGAAAATTCCAAACATTTAGTGTCAAGAAAATAAAAATGAAAACTTTGATGTGACAAATTTAAAAACGTTATATATATATATATATATATAAAGGATGAAAATAGTCAAACCAAATGTTTAAAAAGTAAAAATGTAACCATGTGAAAGTTATTTGATGAAAAATCAAAAACGCTATGTATATAAAAAGACGAATAAAAATAGTCAAAACCAAATGGTGAAAGTTAGTTGATGAAAAACATGAGAACCTAAAAATTTAGTGTCATGAAAATTAAAACAAAAATTTTAATATGGGGCAAAAGTTAAAATTAAGATAGAAAATTTAGGAGGTTAAAATGAAAAATGGTAAAAATTATTATCTCCTATAAGAACTTGTACATTCTACACATAACGTTAAAGTTTGTACATCCCACGCATAAAGTACTTAAATGAAAATAATCAAAGACCAAATGTTTAAAAGTAAACCCGTAACTGTGTGAAAGTTGTTTGATGAAAAATGAGAACCTAAAAGTTTAGTGTCATAAAAATGAAAGCGAAACTTTGATGTGGAATAAAAGTTAAAAAATAAAAATTTTAAGGGTTAAAACAAAATTTGGTTAAATTTTATATGTGCTATAAACGCTTGTACATTTCACGCATAAAGTACTTGTACATTTGTATAAGTTTTTAGTATATATATAATTACCTTTTAAAATAATTCTTATCCCACACATAATACCCTCAAAATGTTTTTTTTAACTTCTATCTACTCAAAATCATCTCATTTATTTATTAATCAAAATTTTATCATACTTATAGGAAATAACTAATATGTTTCTAGCAACAATGTATTATACATGCTTCTTCTATCACAAATCATTTAAAAACTATTAAACATTGAGGCATGTGATTGAAATTAATGTTTAAATTTTTAAGAGAGAATTACATATATCCCCAAATTTACTATCAAAATTACAAGTTTCCCCAACTAAAATCTAAAATTGCAAATATCCCCAATTTTATTATTTAAATGTACAAATATATCCACTAACATCTATTTCATAGGTACAATGACAATTATATCCTTCACTATTTCAAAATGAAAAGGTTTGCAACTTATGTTTTTTTTTCCGGAAGACTTTTCCTTCATGTAACCCCCTATCTCTCTCAAGTTGCTAGTTTTCTTTTACCATATTGTTATTTCTGTTATCGTGTGACACCTCCCACCGAGAAGACCACCAACCGGATAAACCACCCGTCGCCCGACGGACTATACCCACACCACCTCGTCGACCGCATTCACTCACCCACCCCACTCACCAGCTTACCCTATTCTTTTTCACCACCTCCGGTTGTATCCGTTTACCATCGGAAAAGTACCGCCGGAAAACGCTCACACCACCGCTGACAAGTGACAACACCACCCACACCAACACTGAATCAACAAACCGTCGGCACCCCATCCCTATCGACATCCTCCACTCACCACCACTACCATCTTAATCCTTCACCCTCTTACCTCCCACCCACCACTCCGACGGCCAACAGTAAAACCCACTTGTCTTTGTCGACATATTACAGTCTACCCCTCTTATTTCCTTATTTATATAATCTCTGAGTTTGAGTTTGACTATTGGGTTTTTAAAATATAGCCAAAAACATACGATATTGATAAGAAGATATAACTCTATTTAAGAAAATGAAAAGGCTTGGAAGTTGGAAACAATTATAGTGATATTGTAGAGAGAGTTAAAGAATCTGGAATAATAGGAATGATTTTTTTGCTGGGTCATTTTCTAGCAAATGAATAAGGGGCATATTTGTCTAATTCATGTTGAAATATAAAGTTGGGGATATTTGTAATTTTAGATTTTGGTTGGGGAAATTTATAATTTTGATAGTAGATTTGGGGATATATGCAATTCTTCCAATTTTTAAAAGATTGTAAAGGGAAGCATGTATCATACATGCTACTATAAACATATTAGTTATTCCCTACCTAAATGAAACTATTTACAATATATAACCATCAATACCTAGTATAATAACACTACTCTTTATTACATCAGTTTTTATTAGATTAATAATCACAACACCATTGAGTGATGTTTCCGTCATTATTGTCGCATTGCCCACTAGTGCTTAGGGCTGTAAACGAACTGAACAGTTCACGAACAGTTCATGAACCGTTCAGCAGGAAGTTCGTTCGTGTTCGTTCGTCTAGTTAAATGAACGAACATGAACAAAGCTCCCGTTCGTTCATATCGTTCGTGAACATTCGACAATCTGTTCGTGAATATTCGTTCGTTTATGTTCATGAACCGTCGTTCATGAACAATAGTTTGTTTATGTTCGTGAACATTTGTTCGTTATGTTTATTTACAAATATAAATATTTGTTTTATATAATATATATATATATATATAGTATTAATACCTAACTATTTAAGAAAAAGTTTAAATAAAAATACCTAAGTTATAAATATTTCGTTCGTTTGTGTTCGTTCGTTTGTGTTCGTGAACAGTCGTTCATGAACATAAAAGAAACGAACATGAACAAGTCATTTTGTTCGTTAATCTGTTCGTGAACCGTTCGTTAAGTTAAACGAACGAACATGAACAAGGTCCCGTTCGTGTTCATTCGGTTCGTTTACAGCCCTTAGTGCTTAACTCAGATTTAAGGACAAATATCTTATATCCTTTTTTAAATCCCTAAATATCATATATACCAAATTATAAGTTTTTTCAATACATATAGAAAGGGTATATATGACATTAAGGGTATGTTCTTGAGTTTTGTTTTAAAAGGAAAGGAAAAGATTGTAAAGGATTTTAAAAAATTTTGGGTTCTTGAGTTTTATTTAAGGGAAGAAGAGAAAAGAAGTGAAAAGATTTGGAAGAAGAATTCTATAGAATTTATTAAAGATATTTTCCTCCCACTTTTGGGATGATTTGGAAGGAAAGAAACTCTACCCCTTTTCTTCCATTCATCCCTCTTCTCTTTTTTCCCCTTCCTTTACATATAAACTCAAGAACACAGGCTAACTCAGAGAAAAAGATGAACAGGGATAAAAGTGTTGAAGTATTGATTTAATAAGGACTAGTTTTGTTTGTTTACGTTTTTCTTTTGCGATAGCACTATATATACTGGTACTCAATGAATGGCGAGCTACTGTATCTCAAAATTAGGTTAATTAGGGTTTATTATCATATTTTTTTTGTTCCCTAAATATAAGTGAATATAAAATGCATCCGGAAGAGGAAGAGATACATGAGGAGGAGGAGGAGGAGGAGGATGATGAGGAAGGATTGGAGATATGGGGGGAGTGGGAGGAGACGCCGTATCTTCAGTTGGAAGATGGAAGATTCGAGATCACCGATGAGTATATCACCGAGTCTAGGCCCATCCGTAGGCTTTGGCAGTCTGGATGGCGCGGTAAGATACCTGCCCCAATCGAAGGCAAAAGCAGCACGATCATTCTAACGGCTCTTCAATTCTGCAAGGATCGCGGGGAGATCAGGAAGCAGTATTGGAAACATGATGTAAACATCCTCCAACATAAGTTCAAGCTTTTCGATGACGACTTTTTTCAACGCAATCGCTCCGATGCTATTGATCTCGCCGATGTATTGATATACATTTTACCTGCCCTGTTTTGTTTTGTTTTATTTTTAATTGGTTTTGTTAATAATTAATTCTCTATGTTTTCATTATATTTAGGTGGCTTGCCGTTTGCAGATCAGAAGCCTCTATCACCTGATGAAGGAACGTGCTGCTGAAATGCTCGCTGAGAAGACTCCTGATGAGATTCGCGAACTCTTTAAACTACGTTATGAGGCAGATGAAACTACTGCTGCTGATGACTTACGTACAATGAAAAAGGTGGTCAGCAATGCTGGTTGGGCTTTTCGGCCTCTCTCTAGCTTTTTAAATCCTGTGGTTTTAGATGCTTAGTAGTAGTATCATATATGTCTTGTTGATTAGGAGTCCGAGGAAATATATATATATATATATATATATATTTATGGTTTCATGGTGATCTAGCCACTTTGTACATCCTTTGAGATTATCATGCAAACGAAAAGAATGAGACTTGCATTAAAGACTAACCCCCCAAATGTCCGATTTCTTGACTCTGTCTATTTAAAACCATGAAAAATGATGATCGCAATTGCATGAAACGTGATTCCGTTACTTGTTTAGTAGTTCTATACTTCTATCTGTGTATAGTCATGGCTGATCGGTTGATTTACAAAGAAAATACTTGAAGGAACAGAACATTGGACCATCACAAATGCACTATGCGTGTATGGTTGATCTTTTGGGTGGGTGAATGGAGGAGGCTTTACACTGTATTCTTGAGTTGAAATTAGGAAAGAAAAGAATGTTAGTGAAAGTAAAAATTAGGTAGCTTAGGGTTCAATTATTTTCCCTCCCATATAAAATGTCTAAGAAGACAACGAGTACGAGTACGAGTACGACTACGAGGTGGAGGAATGGGAGGACAAGCCGTTCTATTGGTTAGATGATGGAAAATTCGAGATTACTGATGAGCATATCACGGAGTCTAAGGGCATCCATATGCTTTTCCAGTATGAATGGGTGGGTGAGTTACCTGACGCTATCGAAGCATACGTGGACCCATCGTTAGAAAGGCTTTTGATTTCTGCAAGGAAGGGGAGGTCAAGAAGCAGCATTGGAAAGATGGTGAAAACATCTTCTATCAAAAGTTGAAGCTTTTCGATGACAACTTTTTTTCAACTCAATCAGTCCGATGCTGTTGATCTCACCGATGTATTAATTTCTCCTTTCTTTTAGCATATGGGGATATATAAGCTGCTCTTTAGTGCAGCCAAATAACTACTTAATTAATAATTTCTAACACAACACTTTGAATATTCTTGCATGTATATGATTAATTTTTTGTTTCCATTTAGGTTGCTTGCTATTTGCAGATCAGTAGCCTCTCCTACCTGACGAGGAAACGTGCTACTGACATGCTCTCTCAGATGATACATTTGCAACATCTTCAAAATACATTATGATAAAGATAAAAACTACTGATGATCACTTACATAGGATGGAACAGGTGGTCCTTAATGCTGCTTGGGCTTTTAGACGTATCATCTAGGCCTCCTTCCCTCCCTCCCTCGATTATTTTTTATATATATCACACTAGTTTAAATCAGCTTGTGGTTTCAGATAGATAGGTTATAGCCTATAGGCTTGCTGTTGTTGTTGATTAAGTTGTGATGATGGTAACACTATAGTAGCTGTAGTCACATACAAAGTGTTTCTCTATTGTTTTGTCTTCATTGGTTAGAAAATTTGATAGCTAGGGGCATTTTTGATAAATATCAATGCATCAAGTAAATTGTCGATGCATATATATACAAGAAACTCGACCCCAGAGCATAAGTAGCTAGCGCTATACGTTGCTTACATATGTCTTGTAGATGACCAGCATGATATTTTCACCATATGTGTAAACACTAATTGGGTAAAGCTAGGTCACACAACCAAAGAAACAATGATGGATTGAGGGATTGTCTTTAGTGTTACTCCTAACCTAAATTGACCCATATGGTTACTAAAAGCAAATACATTTTGGATGACTTTTCGTCTGTTTCATCCATTCAGTCTATTTGACATGTTTTCTTTTAGCTAATGTTTCTAATGTGTGACACACTGACACATTATACATAAAACTAACCCAGTTGACCCATTCTAATTTAATGGGTCAAAATGTCACTCCTAGTCAAAACTTATGGTTTGTTTCAAAAGTGCATGGAGATGAAACAGAAAGACTGTTTATTGAAGGTGGATAATTTAATTGAGAACCATGGTTGGATAGTTTTGGAAATAACTTTTTGGAAGTAGCGGAAGTGACTACGGTTTCACATTCTGTGATGCACACATAGCAAAGGAACAATTTGAAAAAGTTCAGACAGAACAAACAGGGTAAGGGGACCGATATTCTTTTTTTTTTTTCAGAATCAAGTTTAAAGTTGGTAAACACAGCGGGTGATAAATTGATAAAAATGGTTAGGCATGTGAAAACTGGTCAGATCAACCCAAGCACTTTCTGTCTATTTCTTCAACAGAATTTTTTTTTTTTTTTCATAACTAGTGTGTCAAATTCAATTAAAAGAGATATAGCTGGTTAAGAATTTAAAACTTTTAATCAAATTTACTTCGAAGGTTTTATGCATTAGAAGTACACTTTGGGCCATTTTTACCTGTGAGAACCATTTGCAGGCTTCTAGTTTAAGCAGCTGCTTTATATATTTTCCCCGCTTGGTCCATTACAGATCACAACCCACTCACTAATAAATGGTCCATAATTCACTAGTCAGTTGTTTCCTTCATCAGTTGTGCCAGTTTGGTTTAAAGGGCTCGTCGTGACCATTGCAAACATCTACTGCTTATAAATCGAGAGCTTGATTATGCGGGATTCATTGTTCCTGTGTCTGTCTTAAAAGGACCATTAAACATACATTGCGTAGTCGGTTTGTCTCATTTGCAGATCTAATTACTGTATTAATCCTTTAAAAGGAGAAAAGTAATTAAACAGATTCGTGTATGTAGAATGCTTGTGTTTTTGTAGATTTCTAAGTTTCATCACATCACATGGTGGCCATTATATGTCGACATTCACAAACATGCAGTAGTTAAGTTCACGGGTCATGAAAAGACAATATACCAATAATAATATTAGTCTATAATCTATAATACCTCATAAAACAAACTGGATTCCTCCCTTAACTTAATTAAGAACCTGATAAGATAAAAATGCCCTTAAATAATCTTCTTTGCTAAGCACCCTCTCACGTGATATACCAACTATGCCCTTCAACCATTTTCGTCTCTAGCAAAGTAAAACCCTATCAACGTCACCACCAGATTGTCTTCCCCACCACCGCCGCATTGCGCGGGTACCATGCTCGTACCTTATAAAACAAACTCAACCTCCCTCCTTACTTAATTAAGATTTTGAAATACCTGAATTACCCCCACAAATTCAATATTCTTCTCATTCATCCACTGAATGTACCTAAAATACCCTTAACAATTTCAACTCACACAAATCTACAATCAAACCCTAATCTAATTATCTATCTACATCTATCTCTACTACATTATAAAGCATTTTCTCCCTCCATTTTTTCAACTTTAAGTAGTTAAAACCCCCAAAGAACCCCTGTCACTTATTTATAAAATACCCTTAAAATACCCTTAGAAGAAATCTCAACCACTTATTTTTTTTCTATCTCCTCAAATCTTAACCATTCATTTTTTTTGTTTCCTTTATAAATCATTTTATTTTTTTAATTTATTCAAAATCTTTTATCTCAAAAAACGTACATCGAAATATTATTAAAACTATATGAGTGTTCTTAAAATTTCATGCCCTTTCATTAGATATGTCATTCGATATACTTTCGACGAATTTTTAAATCCGAGGGTAGAGCCCGTACGGTTAAGACATTTGGCTGTCACACTATATGATCTATTAGTTCTTATGATCCATCACACTCTATCACCTATCACCCTCACCATCTCATCGCCGTAACGCGCGGGTACTTTCGCTTAATAGTATATATAGATTATATTCCATCTAGTTGAAATTCATATATAAGGAACTTTAATTAAGCAAATGTTTTCCAACATAATTAGTGGATAGGTGTACGTCAATTAAAAATTTCGTACACCAGAAATATCAATGCAATCAAGTTGTTGAATCCTCAATTGGAACAGGATACAATCGAAAATATATAATGACTTAGGAGATGATTTGGCATAGTCTTTTTGTGAGCCATTCATGAGTACATGCATAATAAACCTAAAAAAAAAAAACACTACATTGTTTAAATTGAACAAGAATACGCTTGGCACGAGGAAGGACTGTGTTTGCAAGATAATTAAGGCGAGTAACTCTTGATGCACTTGTCGGAACATGATCCCACACAGCTTTCCACACTCTTTCCATCTGTAGATCGATTGAAGAAGAAGAAACAATGAAAAAACATCCATCGTCATTACAGACAAATTCAAATATATAAGTGTAGAAGAGAGAGAAAAAAAAAAAAAAAGAAATTTAATCGGATTTGAAGTTGTATGATCACTAATTTAACAAGCAATTTTATAGCATCTTTCTAGATACTGTAATTTCTAATAAAATTAATATTGGTGTTCAAAAATATAGTGTGTATAGTAACCATACATCATTACATACCAGGATCGTGTGCTTTGCTGATGTTAGAACAGAGAGATGTGGCGCAGCCAAGCTTGCAGTAACCAAGGTTTTGTGTGTGTGGATCGATGACGGTCATGGTGGCAAGAGTAGACGGAAATATGCATTCTTTGAGGCATTGAGTGGTGCAAGTGCATAGACTTTTGTTGGGTTCAATCATACAAAAAATGAAGCATTTGGCATAGCAATCTCTGAATGAATTGACATCCCCTCTACACCCACTCACCACCATCCCCATCAATACTAAAAACCTCAAAAATCGCTTTATCTCCATATATGTTTTCCTTTTCTAACACAAGGTTTTGAGTTTTGCCCTGTATACTCACATGTTGTGGTGTGTAATGTGTATATATATAGACACATACATGCATATGACCTGTTATTCAAAATAATAAAACTTTTGTTTAATTGGTCAGTCTATAGTTTAATAAGAATTAGACTATTAATCTAATGAATACTTAATTGCCTTGAATGGAGGCAAAATGTGATGTCTTGTAGAAAGTGTTGTATTTCTTAGACGAATTGAGTTTGAGGGAAAGTGCAATACAAGTCCTTAATTGGTAACAGCCTTTTTTTATATGCATGTGAAACAGTTTTGTTTCTATCTCTTTTAATTTATAATGTGATGGTTATGGTTAAGAAGTTTGTTTCTTATGGTAAAAATATAAAAGGAACTATAAATATATAATAATTAAAATAAAACTGACATATATAATTTTGTGTAGAAATTCTACAAAAAAATAGTCACGGGTGAACTCAATGACTTTTGGTTGGTCAACAAATATATCATTTGTGTTTTTTCTTTTTTTGTTATCTGAATTTAATAATCAAAGCTTATATGCATTGTTTGTCTTATTTTTCGGACTTGTATATGGGATATGTGAATGTTTTGTTTTTTTAAAAGAAAATTATAGATCTCAATGAGTTAATAAATCGGACACTTTAACCATGACTTGAAGTGATTGATGATAAGACTTGTGGAAGAACATATATTTATGCTAACCCATCGATCGATTGATGATTTGAGGCACGTTGGATGAGCTATATATATTGATCGAAAGGAACGCTTGATTCGAGAGGGGACAAGAGTTGCAAGGCTGAATGTATGAAGTCCGAATGGAGATAATAGCTAGGAGACGGACTTTCAAGCTTGATCGACCATACCGAATCTAGAAGAGGGTTGAACACTTTTACAACTGCTCAATCTAGATGCATTTCATCATACCTATAGGCTGTTGTCTGACGTTTGTCGGCTAATTTGTTTCTTCCATTTCTTTAACCCTTACATGACTTTGGCATGGGCATGTTAAAGTGTGTGCGATATATTGTGCATCTTAGCATCTACACATGTCTTGAGCACCTACAACTTATATGATACACTATGACTCTATCAATAATGTATAAATAACTGACATATGTCTTGTGCACCTACAACTCATATGATACACTAAATTTCACTCGCGATTCAACCTATATTTATTTAATACCATCTTTCTCGGTCGATTCATGATGTATAACTATATCACTTGTAGAAAAGAGTGATTGTCCACAAATAAACATTACCTCATAGCTATTTTGATACAATACCTTATTATTTGACTAAATTACAAAGATTAATACAAATGAACTTAATTAGTAGACTGATCTTTTTATAAGGTTTTAGGGATTTATTTATTTTTTTAGGGTGATAAATAATAACAACTCCTAAATTTTTAACGGGTCGAAAGTATTATGTTGGCTATTCCATTGTAGTTAGATGTTTCTAAAAATTACTTGTTAAATAAAAAAAATATTAATTAATATCAGTATATCTTATGATTTAAAATCGAATTTACGACACAATGTACAAACCTATATATTTTTGGACCAAAACCAGAAATTCAACCATATATACGTGGCACTCCATGTTTGGTTCAAGTTCGACATGTAAGATACTTTTAGTCTTTCATCAGTCATCGCTTTTAACTAAAATTAGGGTTCTAAAACCCTTACAAAACCATCACCGCCAAAACCCTTCAATCTTTTCCATTCCACAGAGGTATATAAACCAACAAATTCTCTTATTAGTATATATATGTACCTCTATATATTGTATCTATGATTGTAAGTAAGTAATTAATATTTGTATCACTTGAATTTATATATTGTATCTATAGGTTGTGAGTGACTAAATGGGGAAGCTTGGAAAGAAAGCTCGAAAATTTGCCAAGAAGAATCTCCCAGCTGTTCTTAAACAAAGAAGAAAAAACAAGATTGTCTTCAAAAGAGACCTCAAAAGTAATTTTTTTTAATATATATAATTTAGTAGAAGAAATGCTTAGTTATATTATATTGTTTTAGGAAATTATGCGTGTTAATATCATTATTATGTGTTGTTTTGCAGAAGGTAGAAAAGATGTTGTTGAAAAAAAAGTAGTGAAAACAACAGAGTTGCCTAATGGAAGGTAAATCCGTTAAGTTTTCGTGTTTAAGGAAGTGTTTAAATAATGTCTTTGGTGAGATTTAATTTGTTGGTTTGGCTAACTGGTTTGCTAGTGTTATTGACGAAAAGAAATCGTACGGGTAGATAATAGATATACATTGAGGCAGTGGTGTTGCAAGTGCGTTTAAGGGCCTAAAGCGAAATTCTGAATTATGGTTTTATTGATTAGAAATTATATGTTTTGATAATTGACTATACTAAAATTTAGACATAATTTTGACTTATTTGCTTACAATGCTACTCAAAACTATACTAAAAACTAGATTTAGTTGAAATACTCTGTATATATAGACATAACAAAGTTGGGCCTTGGAAAGTTGGGGGCCGAAAGTCGAGATTAAGCAGCTTCAATCTCCCTGTATTGACATTGGCAAATAATTTTTTCGGTTCCATGAGGTGTAAAAAAAGTGCGTTAAACACATGTCACTTCTAAAATCCTTCCTATATTTTCTACCAGGAGGATACTATCTTTGTGAACCTTGCCCCGTGGTTCAAAGCTCAAAAGCTTTAATGAAATCGCAATAGTTTGATGCTATAAAATACTTACAGTCTTGTTGTAATGAACAATGAAATTTATATATTTTGATCTTATATATTGTGTTTTGGATTTGAATGTCAGGGATTCTGAAAAAGAAGTCCCTATGATCACTTCTCTTGATGCATTATTTCCCGAGGATGATAAAGTTATGGTTCAAGGTGATTCTGACAGTGATGGTTATCTCTTAGAGGTTAAAGTCTTATCTATTGTTGCAATGTTTGTATCTAACTATGAAGTTTTTTGAAATTGGGTTATTAATTTGGTATTAACTGTAAAATGATAGGATCCAGGAAGTGAAAATGATGCTATTCTTGAAGGTTAGATTTTCAAGTCTGCTGTCTTTTCTTTCCTTACCACTATCACTTGTGTGTTGTTTTGTCTTCTCATACTGTAATTCCTTATTTGTATTCTGTTTTTTTTTTTTTTTTCTAAATGGTTGACATTCATGTAGATGACAAGGATAAACGTACCTTGTCAACACATAACCAAATGGTCTATGAAGAACTAGTGGCACAGAAGAAATCACTCGATAAATTGAAGAAAAAGGTGAGTAAATCTTTTTATATATAGTATCGGGATTGTTCTTAGGAAGCAGGGCCACTAGTAATGCCTTTTTTATCATCGTTATTGTATCCTATCTATTGTAGCATATGTTTGTTGGGGAATATGTTTGCGTACCCATATTATCTGGAAAATTGTTAATTTGGTTCATATAAGCTGATAAGCGTTCCTTTTTTCCGTCTAATTGCATTTATGGTCAATAAGGATTGAATGCGGATCTTATAGGCTTTACATTTTGTGATTGATTCAGTTACATTCACTATTATTTTGGTAAATTATCAATTAGGTTGTTTATGTGATCTATATTGCTGGAAGCCAGTCTTCCAAGTTTTTTTTCCATGTTCTGATCTTCTTAGATGTTAAGTGCATAAGACATCTTATCTGAATTTTTCATGACATGAAGCTCATGATGACTGCTAACCATATTATTACATATATGCTCTTGAGACCCTGTTCTAGGTGAACATTTTGAATCGTTAATGGATTTTATTCCAACTATCTCGATGATTTTTAGGTTTAAGTTTAATAATTAAGTTTTTAAGTTAGCTAAACTTATATAGGATATATTAGGAATTGTGTACGGTTTGCGATTTAGTTCATGTCTGTATATTCGATTGTTTTAGTCATTAAGAAATGAAATGAAAATATAACTTTTCTTCTGAAACTGTTAAAGCCTGTCAATCGTCCCATCTTAATATATTATTTATTTCTAAAATTAATGTCATTCCTAATTACTTCTCTAAGATGTTAGATATATATACTTCATATTTTACAGCCATATCAATACAACTAAAGCTGTATTTCTTATTTTAGTTTTATGTGTATGTTTCATTTGAGTTTTTTGAAAAAAAAATTTCAAGGTATTTTTTATTTTATAGCTTCGATTTGCATACTATTTCAATTGAATCAATCAACGTGACAGAATTGATGACAAAGATACACTTGACTATTTAAGTTTGCATGCAACTTGTTCATGTTGTTGGAGTAACATGTATATATTTCACATGTTTGTGGTTTAAGTTGTATCTTGTTTAGAAGCGCAGTCTTTTAGCGGCACATGCTATAAGAAAGATTATATATTATCTACATTCTATCGATCAATTCATTGTTATGACCTTGTAAGATTCAACATAGTTTACATAGTTTCTGCTATGGTTAATTACTTAATTGGAATACAAATGTTTCAAGTTATGATCTAAAACACTTGCATCTGAAAACTTTTCAGGATCCGAAGTTTGTCAAGTTTTTAGATAATTACAATGAGGACGAGTTATCTCAAGATGAGGGAATGGTAAGAGATCATTCTTTTTATATCCCTCTAATTATATCTGGTGATATAAATGACGTGTGATATATCTCTTGTAACAGTATTCTGATGAAGATGAAGATCTTATGGTTTCAGCTGCTACAACGAATCGCAAAGTATTGACATGTTCAGTAATCAATATGTGGAGAAAACTAGTTACAGAAGAGCATAGCGAGTCTGCATTAATCAGTCTTTTGAATGCATATCGAGCTGCATGTCATTTTGGACCAGAAGAAACTGGCCCCAGAATTCAAGACAGCGAGACCTTCTGCAGTATATATACATTCATGCTTAGTGAAGCTGATAATATATTCAGGGTTCTATTGAAGATATCTTCCCCAAATTGCACAAAGGAGGCCTTATTGGAGTTGAAGAATACCTCCAGATGGAAAAAAGTTAAACCAATGATCAAGTCATATTTACGGAGTACATTATTTCTTTTGAAGCAGGTCACTGACTCGGAGATCTTGGTTTTCTCCATCACCCGCTTGAGAGCTTCTATTGTATTTTTTTCTGCTTTTCCATCTTTGCTAAGCAGGCTTATCCAGGTAATTTAGTTATTTGTTTTGTGTATATGTTGGAAACTAAGTTAAGCAGTGTTTGTTATGAGGGAATCAGACCATTAAAATAGTTCTTTTTCTAAGAAAGAAAATTGATGTTTGTTGTATTTGAAGGAATGGTCCATCTTACTGATTTGATACCATTGGCCAGGGCTTTTTTCTTTTTCTTTCACCTTATCATAGAATGGAGTGTGAACTCATGCTATGAGTCTATGACATGTCACACGCCTACATATAGTATGAAATGAAAAATAAAATATTCAGTAGTATTTCACAATTTGAGTTGAATTCTATTCTAAATAACGAAAAGTCTTATCTTTATTTACCAATTATATCAAGTCATATGTGTATTAACGCCTACTAAACTATAGACTTATATGTATGATACAGATTATAGTTCCTTTTTGGGCAACAGGTGGAGGGACCCTATCCGTTTGTTCTTCACTTGTCTTACAAGATGTGGTTTCTGTATGTGGCTCTAGTTACTTTGACACATGCTTTATCAAAACATACAGAGCCTATATTGCTCGATGCAGGACGATGGAAACCGTAGATCCAAAACATATCGAGTTTCTTAGGGATTCCTTAGTCAGTTTATGCTCACTTGACCTGGATAAATCATGTAACAAGGCACTTGTCTCCATTCAACAGCTTGCTAATATATTAAGCCATGCGAGGCACAAAGGGAATAAGGTATGAGAATTCTTTTTTGTTTATGGATTTCTATCAGAGTTAGAGGTGATGTGTTGAATATCTAGTCAAAATGGACTCGGATCACATGTACGTTTTATGTGCCATTTTAAATGGGTTGGAGTGAGATTACCCGCGAACACTTTCTTGACCAGTTATAAAAAGTTACTATAATTTAATCTGTTAATAATAATTTCCCTTGAAACAAATTGGATACTACAATATTACGAGTAGCTCAACAAAAATGACTTACAAGGTCGTATACATTGAAAATTGACCTGAGGCTACTTGTAACTTTTTGACTGTCAGGCCTTTCCCCTTTTATCTAAATTTTTTTATTGAACCCATTTAACCTGTTTTAGATCAACTACAACCTGAATGTGTCCTCATTCATAATTGAAAGGGTTGAGATTGCCACCTCTACTCAAGATTTGTTTTTCCGTTGGATTACTGTTTTCCTAATGCGGGATTCTTGTTTATTCTCAGGAAGCAATTAAAAAGATATACAGTTGGCAGTATTCTCAATGCATTGATATTTGGGTTTTCTTCATCGCAACAAATGTTAATGAATGTGATGTTCAGTCTTTGCTTTATATGATCATCCAGCTGATAAATGGAATAGCATACTTGTTTCCTGGTCCAAGATATTTCCCCTTGAGGATAAGGTGCATTCAGTGGTTAAACAAACTATCCAGTTCTTGTGGCATTTTTATTCCTGTTGCTTCATTTGTTTTGGATATGCTCGAGTATAAAGTCAGCAAGGAGAGTGGTGGTAAATCCAGAAAAGCCGTGAGTTTAGCATCAAGTTTAAAGGTCAGGGTTCTTTTCATCTTTGTATTAACTATGTACATGTTATCATCTTCTAACAAATTTTTGTTGCAGCTCCCCAAGTTTTGGTTGAAATCACAAAACTTCATGGAACAGTGTGTTAATTCAACTGTTGAGCTTCTTGTTGCGCACTTCATTCAGTGGAGCTACCACATTTCATTTCCCGAAGTAGCGAGTATTCCACTCATCAGAATACGGAAGTTTCATGAAGACACTGCAGTTGAAAGTTTGAAACGTGTAGTGAAACGCCTGATGGACCAGGTATCACAATAATATTTGAAAGTATAGGTGGAAAGATGAGTCAATCAGGCCTTGGTGGGTGACACGTAAAAATGAGTTCAGGTTGAAACGAGTCTTTTTTAGTACTGGTCAAATCCAGTTTGAAACGTGTAGTGAAACGCCTGATGGACCAGGTATCACAATAGTTATTTGAAAGTATAGGTGGAAAGATGAGTCGATCAGGCCTTGGTGGGTGACACGTAAAAATAGTTCAGGTTGAAGTGAGTCTTTTTTAGTACTGGTCAAATCCAGGCTGGGTTAGCTTTAACCTCAAACACTTCCATGTTTTAATAACAGTTTCATGAATATGAAGGCAATATGTCAGTGAGTACAAAAAACCAATATCAGTTGTGAATGAAAAAATTTAGAAGATTGTATGCATTAAAAAGTTATATTTAGATTGCCACCTCATTTGGAAGTGCATTTTTTTTGCTATTCATATTTCAATAATTAAACTTTGACTTGAGAGGATTTTGTAATTGCAGGTGGAACAGAATGTCGAGTTTGTGCAGAAAAAAAGGGAGGATGTTGCCTTTTCGCCAAAAGACCGTGAATCTGTTGATCTATTTTTACAGGTCCTAGCTCTTTCTTACTAACTTAACGATGTTTTTTCGTCTTAAAATGAATGAAACTATCTGACTTTTTGGTTTTTTGTGCAGTTTGAAAAGGGCACTGTGAATGCCCCATTTATACAATACTATAAAAGTGTCATAGAAAAGGCGACTTCAAAGATAACAAGGTGAGAATTTCCTGCTGAACATTGATGTTCTTCATTGCAATTAAGTTTATATTGTGCCTTTTATACATGCGTTTTATGGTTTCAGAGGCGGAAATATGGGCGGTTAGGGTTCCGGGTCAAAACTGGTTCTGGTTAAATTTGATCCTTTTTTACAGGTTAAAATACCCGAGTTGTGTTGTGAATTTTGAACCCATTTGCTGAACCACATTTTCTGAATAGTTAAACGTGATTTCATGATTACAAAAAACAATATTAAATTTTAATACAATGGACGCACTGTTCTTTGTAGCCCTCAAGAGCCAAAAAGAGTGAAGCGAAAGAAGACACAGAATGCAGTGAATAATGTTGACAAATTCAACAAAAAGGTCATCAATGTGGAGAAAAGCCATACGATAGCTGCTAACGGGGAGGCCAAACGCAAGGTAAAGAAAAGAAGAATTGCAGAAAAGTAGTTATTTGAGAATTCTCCAAAATATGCATTTTTGGTACTATTTTTTAGTTCCCATATGTATCAATCTTCTGCATTTTGCAACTTTGTACGCACACCAGCTGAAATGAAAACTCTATTTTTAATTTCGTCGCCTCCCACAGCAATGTCGTTTCATAGCCTTCAACTTTAGTGAACGCCTGAATGGGAAGGTATTTGTCTAGTCCCATTTTATGTGGTGGTACAAAAGGGTCAAAAATCGATCTTGTTTAAGTTTGGGTAGGTAATGTGATTAAAAATCCAACCGGTTTCGCTAAATGGTTAGATTTAGTATAAATAGGAAAGGGGAAACGATAAGATTACAATTATCAAGGCATAACAAAAGTTAGGGGAGCCTAAATTTGTATTCGTTTGAATAACATGAGTCAAATGCTTTAAATTATTTATTTAATAATACTCGTAATACATGAATGTTGGGACGATCGTCTGGCTTTGTATATGGGGTAAAGGTGGGGTGTAAACGAGTCAAGCCTGCTCGCGAAATACTCGAACTCGATTTGTAAAAATCTTGTTTCGAGCCGAGCTTAAACGAGCTCGAGCAGAATTCGAGCTTATTTGTTTACTCGTTTACTAAACGAGCTCGAGCTTTGAATCTATAACTCGATTAAGCTCGCGAGCCTAAACGAGCTTTCATATACTAATCGATCCGAGCATAAACGAGCTTTTTCCACGAACCTCTGATAATTGAGCTTAGTTTTGATCACCTACCGAGCTCGATCTCGAGCCAAACGCGGACTTATTTAGTTTTTTTGACAAACGAGTTGAGCTCGTGCTTTCTTAACAAATCACGAGTCGAACTTGATTTTATATACTGAGGCTCGAGCTCATGCCCGAGCTCCTTAAATGATCTCGAGCTTGAGCACTATCGAGCTAGGGCTCGGCTCGGCTCGTTTACACCCCTAGGCAAAGGTGCAATGGTTAAATTTTGGCTTGTCAATATGAGTTCATCACGTGTCGAGCCAAAAACTTGTCAATAAGTTGTAGTGTTAATTCTTGCCAAAGGGAGCCAATATTAATGTTGAGAATTAAAAAAAAAAAAGGTAACAAATAAAGCTTCCAATGTTAACTACGATCGGCAAATATAGCCGATATTACTGGCCAAAATAACAGATGCTACTTGCCAGTTACTTGCCAATGAAGGAGTGCAAATGTGCAATTGAGCCAAATTGTCAATTTTTGCCAATAATACTTGTTGATGGAAATTGCCGACTATACCATTGCCTAACGATATTCGGAATGGTTTGTAATTAGGAGAGTACATAGGTATCTATATATACATATATATAATGCTCTATCTCAATTTGATGATGTGGCATATCTCAGAGCTCGCCACATCATCTTTTTCCTATGTGGCAATTTCACGTCGTTAGTCTCTTAAACGTTGACACGTAAGCTAACACCTATACATACTTGACAAATCATCATCATAGCTTTTATTAATTATGAATAAATAGCATATTAAACAGTCATAAGCATGATTAGAACCCACAACCTCAAGTTTTTTTATGTGAAACATAAACCACTTGATCTAATGAGATTTTTGTTTATATTTTGAAAAACATAATAGATATTCGGTCTAAAATCCCACAAAAAATTATTAAAAATATTATTTATATAATTAGATGACACTTAACATATATATAAAAGAGATATATGGTAATAGTTTCTTACCTAAAATATATATTAATGACATATCCCAAATTTATAAAAAAGTTTCCATATTTTAAAGATCTTTTTAATTCTTATTAAAAAGTAATAATAATTCTTAATTTTTTTTTAATATAATATCTTTTGAGATGTAAATTTTTTTAATTTATATTTAATTTTTATTTTCCAACATAAATATATTGCAAAAATATAAACTTTAGATTACTTAGAACATAAAAAAATGTTGTCTTAATTTAAGTTGAATTTATGCTTTTATATACTCTATGTTTAATTCTTTGAAGGTGGACGTAAAACGTAAGGAGGCAAGGTGGTGATCGACCGGTGTGGGTGGGTAGCAAAGTGGTGATGGTGGTGTAAATCTGGTTTTTTTCTCACCCTCTCACCTTTTTAGTTTTACCTTTTTCTTTATTTTTTATCACTCTCACTCTCAACCTCACTCAGTATATATATTATGTATGTTAATATGAAAAGAGAGTAGATACGTACAAAAATATAGAAAACAAAGGTGAAACTTATTTTTCTCATTCAATGACTGAATAAGCCTTAAATAGGCAAAACTACATCTCATGTGATCCTAAAAATAAGGAAATAAACTATCAACTTTACCTAAGGAATTAGTCATGGGTATGACCCATAATGTCCATATTCTCAATGGCATATAATTCGGTCAACCCCATGACTTTATACCATTTATTTGAAGCAACACTAAAACCAACTCAAATACTAACTTAAATAAAACCAACTCAAACTAGATAATATGACTGAGTCAAGATTAATTCCTACATAGACGGTGAGAGAATGGTGAAATATTTATTGCTTGTGTAAGGGGTGATGGATGATGAAAAAAAGTGAAGATTTATCTTGAGATTTATAATTTTTTCTTCTAATAATGTTTATTACTTTGTCATTTGATATTTTACTTCATTACATAAAAAAATATCTTCGTTTTTCGATGACAGTTTTTTTTTATATTAAACATTTGTTAAACTATTTGATAGAAATTTATGTTATCTCGTGCAACGCACGGGGCTAAACCTAGTTGTAAAACAAAGTTGATAAAAGAATATCAAGCATAAGTATTTAGTTACATCATTAGTATCATAGAAGATATTATTTATATATGATGTTTATAATAATATAAGTAAAAAGATTTTAAGAATGATTTTTTTTTTTGCAATCTTTATATGTTATTAAATTAACAGATTATGAATTATATGGGATATTTAACATGTATTCACAAATAATTCCTAGAGATGATAAACAATAAATAGATTAAGAAATATAAATTCATTCACAGTTTTTAGAGGTGGTAAATTTTTATTATTAACAACATATAGTTTTTATTAATAATAAGAGTTAGCAAAATGCTAGGAGAGTACATATGAAAACAAATTAAA
The DNA here is from genome assembly GCF_010389155.1 of Erigeron canadensis. Taxonomy (NCBI): domain Eukaryota; kingdom Viridiplantae; phylum Streptophyta; class Magnoliopsida; order Asterales; family Asteraceae; genus Erigeron; species Erigeron canadensis. The sequence continues at coordinate 43,738,362 of NC_057764.1, forward strand.
AAAAATATACACCGATTTAATATGTTGAAAGAGTTGTATGAGCTCCAAGCTAAATCTTTCTGCTTAGATCTCGTGATTAGCTAAAGAAAGCTCGTATGCTATATTTTCTTTATGCTCCATCTCGGATTGATGTTCTTGTTGAAAAAAACTTTATTGTTTTTGACTTCCTAAATGATCCAACACACGATTATAATTAATAGATTATAAATATTTTTCTTGGTAATACGCTACCAACCCATCTTGAATTGATAAATTCATAAAATTTCATAGAGATAAGTAAAAAGTTAGTATTTGTCAAAAGATACACAAACATAATATACGAGCCATTCTAATTTTCTAGTTAAGTTTTATTTGATCGTTAATTAATGGCCAGGAGGGTTTGGTCGATTACACCATTTAATAAATACATTCCAAGTGTATGGTCGACCCTTGTTAAAAGTTTAGAGAAATTCCAGGTGGCGGGTACGCATGTCAACTTGCTGATTAGAGGAGTGGTGGGGAGTGGTTCGGGTACGAGATTCTGGATTGACCCGTGGCTCACTCCCAGACCGCTCTTGGAGGAATTTCCCCTCTTGTTTAGGCTCGAGAAAGAAAAGGGATGCTTGGTGAATGAGAAAATTGGAGAAAATAGGGAGTGGGGCTGGTCGGTTTCTTCTATGGGCCAAGATGAGTCGGTGGAGCTGTTCAAGTTGAATGATCAGGTGGAACGGGTTATTTTATCGAATGACCCTGATAAATGGATTTGGATTGGGGACGATGGGAATACTTTCTCTGTGAAAGGGGTTAAAAAGCTGATCAACGAGGACAGAAATTGTAGCGGCCGATTGGTTTTTAAGTGGGTTAGATGGGTACCAAGGAAATGCAATATCTTTATGTGGAGGTTGATGATGGATCGGGTTCCCACGGCGTGTGCTCTTAGAAGTAGAAACTGTAATGTGCAAAACCCGCTGTGTGACTTGTGCAACAAAGTGGAGGAAGACTTGGAACACATTATTTGCTCTTGTAGGATTGCTAACGTGGTGTGGGGTTTGGTCAGGTCATGGTGTAAGACAGGGCAACCCATTCTCTTCTCATGCAAGGATCTGATCAATTTACATAAGAATGCAGCCATGAGCAAAAAAGGAAAGAAGGTTTATAACGGTATCATCCGGGTCACGTGTTGGTGCTTATGGAAGGCGAGAAACGATAAAAGGTTTAATAACGTAGAGGTTTGCCCATTGAAGATTTTTCACAATATCAAATCTATCGGGTATCTTTGGTATAAGAATAGGAATAGACAGTCATGTATCAATTGGTATGATTGGACAAATTTCAATTTCTTGTAACCTGTATAGCTCGGTTGTATTTTAGTCGCTTGCACTTGGCAAGGACTTGTGAATATATATATACTTTAATTTTCAAAAAAAAAAAAAATTAATGGCCACTCCTGCTTCTTGACACATATATTAAAAAACCATTTGTTTCTAATTTACCTTTTCTATTTTTTAATTTTCTTTTTTCTTATACTATTTTTACTAAATATGTGTGAAGGTCTAATGTGCCAACTTGAGAGAACATGAAGGGTTTAATGTCGTTACATATGACTTCTATATATCTAACCGCCCCTTATCTTCCCAGTCTCCAATTTCAACCCAAATTTATATATGCCCTAGAACTAGAATACAATATAGATACATACATACATATACATATATAGATATAAATAAATAAATAATCTATATCTATATCTGTGTGTGTATATATATATATATTCCGCCCATAAGTCCGCACCCTACCCTGACACTTGTTAATTTTACTTTTCAATATTTATTTCAACTAACCCCAAATCCGATCAAAATCTCCTCCAAGTTTAGGCCTTTTTAGTTATGGCGGAAGAAGAAGAAGAGTATGAAAGTGATCCAGAACAAGCCAAGCTTTCTTTAAAGATGCGGCGGCGCAGGGAAGCCAGTGATGATGAAGAAGAAGAAGAAAATGGCGATTTTAGGGCTAGGGTTTCAGATGGTGAAGATGAATCTGATGATGATGATGGACAAGGTGCTGCTGCTGATTATGATGATGACGATGATGAATATGATGATTTAATTGATGATGATTTAGTTGAGGAAGAAGAAGTAGAAGCTGTGAGGGAGGAAGTTGTCGAAGGGGGTTCGGTCAAGGGACGGAGTGATGGGGATGAAATTGGGGGTAATGTGGTTGAGAAAGAGGAAGGGGCAGATGGGGAAGGTGAAGGCAAGAAGGAAAATGAGCCGTTTGCTGTGCCCACTGCTGGTGCTTTTTATATGCATGATGATCGGTTTCGAGCTACTTCTGCTCGTGGTGGTGGTGCGGCTGCTGGTAGACACAGGTCTGCGTCTGTGTTTAATTTATCGGTGTTATTTTTAAATGATGAATTGAATGTGTGCTTTGTGTGTTGATATTATTAGTTGGTTAGGTACATATTTTGAATGATATATGAACCTTTAGTTGTGGGCTATTGTAGAAATAGTGAACTTTTAATTGAAAGCTAGGATCTTTGATCGAGTTTTTTAATGTTTTGGGATTCTTTTTGCTAAAGTTACTGGTTAGGCACATAGTTTAAATGATATTTGCATCTTTAGTTGTGGGCTATTGTAGAAACAGTGAACTTTTAATTGAAAGCTAGGATCTTTGATTGGTTTTTTAATGTTTTGGGATCTTTTTTTTTTTTTTTTTTGCTAAAAGTTACTGATATGATTGTTTAATTATCGTACGCGGTGGGGGTGTTGATTGTATTTGAACTATTTGAATGTGAAAAGATGCATACTATGAATGACGTCTGCAATGTTAGTTGTGGGCTACCGTAGAAAGAACCAAGGATGTGCCTTTATTGTTTGGGTGGGGGGTGCTGAAGGGAAATTGCATTTGAACTAATTAAATTTCGAACAGTTGCATACTTTGAATGATATTTGCAATGTTAGCCATGGATACTATAGAAATAGTGAGCTTTTACTTAAAACCTAGCATCTTTGATTGCATTCTAATGTTTTGGCGTTCTTTTTGTTATTGTATTTGGGTTATATACTTGTATATAGGTGATTTGGCTTTTGATTAGTGGATTGAACGTTTGTTTTGATTGATCGAAAGGATGTGGATCTATTGTTATTTGTCAGGCATGGGGAGTGTTGGGGGAAAAGTTTATTGAATTGATTAGGTTACAAAAGGTACATATTTTGAATGATATTGGCACCATTAATTCGTGACTGTTATAAAACTACTGAAATTTACTTAAAGCTAGCAGCTTTTGTTAGATTTGATTATTTGAAATGTATCTGTATTATTCATCGACAATTTATCAACGTCAATGCTTGCCATGGACATTAGCGGAGAACCTAGAAATAGATAAATTATCACAGGAATGGGGTTATTGTAGGCTAAAGTTCTGAAATAAATGAAAACTGAAAAGATGGGGGAGGGGGTGAATAGGAAAATAGTCTACTTTCTAGATAAATTTTTGTGCAATACTTTGTCAGATACAGTACTCATCTTTTATTGAATTTGCATCTCAACTGCATGTTTATTAGAAACATTATTACTGTCTCTTCTTTTGGAGTTGGTGGTACTTTAACCATTGGCCATTTTTCTTGCAAATATCATACATATTTTTTGAGATTTCCTGTTACCTTATGTCACCATTCACCCTATTCACTTAATCAGTAGTCCGTGTATACCTACATAAGAGCTCATGTTAGACCTCACAGTGACATACCGGTTTCTTTATACTATTAAAATCATAAATGACAAGATAAGATTATAAGAGTATTCTTTATTGGAGTCTCATTAAAATTGGTTTGTCAAATTTGTACTACAGCAAATTTGAATGATAGATATTCATATAAGGAAGTGGACTAACGTTTTTAAAGATGAATAAAACATACAGTTTGAAATCAGTTGACAAGTAGATCTAAGTGAAATTCAAAATTAATGTACCCGCATTGTTATCAGTGTGGGATCATATTAATAATCATACTGATACCTCGAGTCTACTGCTATCATAGATTCATTTAGACGTTTCCCGAAATAATTTCTCGAACATGTAAATGTATGACACGAAAGGTAGACATTCATGGAACAAAATCATACAGAGACATACTATTCATTCTTTACCAGTTACCACTTGTGTTTATCAAATACCAACGTATACCATATCCACAGAGGAAATATAAACTTGGGGTTTATTCTAGAGAATGCTAACACAATCTGACTTAACTGATCCTAGAGTTATACTTTGATTTGATTAGTAATGCATGATTCTAGTTGGCTAATGAGAGTCTCAAATTTTGTTTAGTGAACCTACTTTACAACTTTGATTCCCGTTATGCAGAAAGGATAGGATTAATGGCAATTATTAATAATCTAATCTATTTTATGAAATGGACTTCCATTTTCCCCTTTTTTTGGCCCTATTTGTCATGATCTTTTTTTTTTTTATGTCATGATCATTTTAAGATTCATATGGACAAATGTTATGAATAAGAAATGTGGTCAATACACACATAATAATTCAAAGATACGGTGTGCAAAGTTGCGACAATTATATTGAATACGAGTATTTGTTTGTTGCTATCCAAATTCCAAAGTAGTTGTACTACCATTTGAAGCCTTCTATTCAGACCTTCTGTAATTTAAATAAATATGATAAAAGAGATGTCAGCTTAATTGATAAGATTATTGGAAATGTCATCTTTCGTGAACAAAAAGGACATTTTAAGTTTCAAGATCTTGCCTATTGGTAGACAATTTTTTGCTTGTGTCTCTGCCTGAAGATTTTTTTCTCTTATAATATGTGCCACAAAACTAAATCTGAAACTACATAATTTTTTCTGTGTTTTAGATTAATATCAGAACAATGCTTTTTTTTTGCCAGTTTTTCAGTGTATCATTTCTTTAGCACTTGAAGTACATATATTGTGTTTAGTCTGTTGTTAGTTACTCTCCAATATTCAATCATATGTATAACAATCCTTTATTAGTACTTCTGTAACATTGGATAATGATATTTAAATGACAACGTTTCGTTGATATGATGTTTAGGCGAAGTCTTGGCAGGGGGAAGTTGTGGGAGTTGAGAGATGACAGAAAATGGGGGCATGACAAGTTTGAGGAATTGACTCAGGAAAGACATTATGATGAGGTGAACTATTGCTTCTTAAATCTTAAGTATGTCTGGGTGTGTGTGTGTTTTTTTATGGCTCTTCACTCTGTTGGTTTTTTGTTCTGATATGTTATGTATTATCAGGGCAGGAGGGGTTCGAGGGGACGAAATCGCGGCCGTGGAAGAAGTCGAGGAGAAGATCGTGCAGTTGCACGAGGAAACAGGCCTAAGGTGTACAACAATAACAATCAAACTAATGCTCCAAAGTCTGTGAGAGGGCGGGGCCCTAGAAGATATCAACCGTCTACTCCGAACAATTTTGAGGGTTCTGCACAAAGCAGACAGTAAGTAAAAGTATCGTGATTTTGGTTATCTATTGTTAGGTATATTATTTGCTCAGTAATTGATTGCTAATTTTTTATAGGTCGGTAAAACCAATAGAGAAAACCTCATATGCAAGTTCAGGAAGAGCATCTGCAGCCACATCGACATCAGAATCTGCTCAAGTGCCAGTTAGGAAAAATCTTGTTGCTTCCAATTTGAATTCTGCTTCTCCTCCATTTTATCCTTCTGGTTCATCAAATAAAGAAACAAATATGACTCAGAAAAAGGATGCTCAATCTGGAGCACTTAATCGGGGCCCACGCCCGTCTGTTATGGCCGAGAATTATCCAATTTCTCAGCCTAACAATATTCGCGGAAGAAATGCACATGATTCTTTAGGCATGGGAAAACTTTATATTGATGATTCAGTCTCTTCTACTGCTGGGAAGCCCCTAAACAACTTGCAAAGTAGGGTCGACGGGAGAGGTTCAATGCCATTTGGACAAGTGGCCTATCAACCAGTGCCGCCTCATCATAGTCAAGTAAATAGGGTTCCAAACCAGCTTCGTTCAAATCAGCAATATGTGCCTCGGTCGGCTAGTGGATCTCGAGCATCTTCTCCACCTAAAAAGTCGGTTCCTATACATGCTGTTGAATCTACAGAAATTGAATCTTCTACGGAATCCAACGATTCTAAGACAGCATTAGTTGGAAAAGGAAAAGGCAGTGTTCCGAGCAGCGGTATGAGCGCATTTTCTTATGCAAGCCTTGGTGGTAATCAGGGTGATCAAAATTTTCCTGGTGCTCCAACGTTTTTGCCAGGTAAAGGGCCATTTGCTAAAATTTGTGTAGTAGTAAATTTATTTCTATTTGATTAGCTTCTGCAAACATGCAATGATGGTATTGTCGTATTGAGTATGTTTTTGTGTGGATTTTGCATGTAGTTATGCAATTTGCAGGCCAGCATGCTGGTGGTCTTGGAGTTCCAGCTGTTGGCATGGCATTCCCTGGCTATGTTGGTCAGCCCAATGGGATGGGAAATTCAGAGATGACTTGGTATTCTACTTCGCTTTTTATAACCGTATCTCTTATTTCTAAAATTTGCACAGCTTTTTGGCTGTTTATCAACAAGCTTAAGCTGAGTACCAACATATTTGATGATGTGACACTAGGCTACCTGTATTGGCTGGTGCTGCTGGAGCTTTAGGTACTGCTGGACTAGGGGGCACCTACCCATATATCACAATGGATGGTGCCTATCATCCTCACCCATCTGGTCAGCCATCTTCATTACCTCCTCCGACAAGGTACATAAATGTTATGGCTTATCTTCAGACTGTTTCATGAAGTTCATTTACTCAATAATTTTTTATTTGGTTTCTTTTCAGCAAAGACAATAATGCGAATAAAGTTGGTAGTGAAGTAAAGCCTTCCCAGAGACCTGGTAAGACACAATGCTGGTTATTAAGTTATTTTTGATACATGAACACATGGACTAACCTTTTTGTAACTTCTCTCTTGGTAATTTAATAAATTTGGCTATCAATCTTATTAAATTTTGCAGAACTTGCAAATGATGAGTTGAGACAACGCCAAAATAAAGCTCGCAGGCAAGTTTGAAATTTTGAATATTCAGTTTGACCTCAGATAGTGTTTTTACTTTCCACAAACAATTGATCTTTTACTTTTGTTTGCTGTCTGTGCAGATACACCGAAATGAAGTTTGACAAGTGAAGTATTAAATAGGTCAAAACCTATTCAATATTGCTGATAAAGATGACTTTCCAAACTGAATATCTGAAATTCTGCGTGGTACTTTTGGTGCTGCAGGCGTTAGGCCGTTTGTGTCCTCCAGTGTCCTCCTGGAGCACTTTGGGCAGCTGTAGTATTTCCCAATTATTTAAGGTAACTTTGCCTCTCAGATACGGTTAACATCTGTATAGTAAGCTTAACTTATTTGTTTATTATATATGTGTACTTTTGAATTATTCACTGCAATTGTGGGAGGACAATATTAATATTTCTCTGTACACTTAGGTATATGTTTGAAACGCCTGCTCGTGCTGTATCCTTTATAACAAAAGAATGCAGTCTGACAGGTAGCAGGACTTTTTTTTTGGATGCGAGGTATATAAAGAACTTGAGTACATGGTGTTTCATATAATGCTTGAAGAAATAACACAACAATTGTGAATGCTTACATACTTGTTTTTGATTGCAGGTTTTTTTTGGCGTTGTTTCTTTCTTTTCTTTTGTGAAAGCTTTTGAAAGTTGTTGGCAGGCTTATATTTGGGAAAATAGTAAAAGAACAAGAGATTTGGTGCAGTTCCTTTGTGTCGTCGAGTGTAGTGGAACTTTTCTCGTAGCTATTTTATGTTTTTACCTCCTTTCCTGTATTTCTTATTTCCGACTTTTGAGGATTGACTTGTGCTTGGGGGTTGAATTGCCAATCTATTTTGCAGTGTGTTTTGGCGTCTTTATTGAGGTTTGTCGTTTCTATATCTTATTGCATGACTTATACCAGTGGGGTAACTGTGTTTCTTCTTCCCTACAATGGGTTTTGCAATAAAAGGTAACTTTGTATTCTCTCTCCCCCCCTTCTTATAGACCCTCTCTCCTAATAGTCTAATTTCTATGGTATTAACTGTATAAGTGAGTTGGTTCCTTCTGTAGAACACTAGAACTAATCTTGAGAAAAACCAAAGAAATGTCGATTCTCCTTCTTGACATTACAAGTCTTGTGGTGTAATATGCAAACGCTAATTATATCAGGCCAACAATCTCTACATTTTTTCCTAGTTATTTGCTAAACTAAAGCTCAAACTAAGTTGAACTATATCCACTGGATGACTTCTAATTTTGCAGCATGTATATTTCTTTTTTTGCAAGGAGAGTCTAATTTTGCTACATATTGAAACTCTTAAAATCATCATTACAAGATTTTAGTGTAACTCAATCATGACTTTTTATTGTTTTGTATTAACTACGAGTTTTGATGTTTTGATCATGAACCTTGTATCAAGGCATCAAGCAAGATGTGAATTTGGTAAATTACCACGAATCAATGAATATGGTATCAGTAATTTGTTTCTTCAATGAAGGGGAAATCTTTTTTGGCAGTTTACCAGTTAATTTCATTGAAAAGGCACACGTGTAAAATATAAAGTTAAAATGGAAGATGACAATCGAATTCTGCAAATATAAAATGGTTAATAAGATTGATGTTATTTATTAAATTATGTAATAAATAATTATGAAGTATGCATAAATTATTGTTTTTTTATTGATATATCCAAAATAATAATGATGTGAATATTAATTTTAATATCCATAATAAAAAGCTCCAAAATAGTCTAATGTTAAAAAAACAAACATACATACCTATATAAAGTATAAAGTATCAGATAATATGGAACTGTTTGGGTTATCTAAATTTTTATACGTGTAACACATGTAACAAATCATATAAACATTTAAGGCGTGTTTAATTGTAAAAAATATATTCTAATTTTTAATTTTTCTGAAAATGAAAGAAGTTTTTCTATCTTATTCAAAATTTTAAAAAGTGTTTTTACGAAAAACAAAAGACAATAAAAATAATATGTTTCTAATTTTACATAAAAAAGTGGGAAATTGTTTTATGTTTTCATGGAAGACAATTTTAAGAAATATACAATTTGAACAATGTTTTATTAAAAAATTAAAATAGAAAACAAAATATGTTTTCCTCGACTAAACGCAGCGTGTAACTCAGATAATGTATCAAAATCCGTATAAATTGACCGAATCGATAATCTCTAGTTGATTAGAAACATAAGTTAGAAAAAAAACCCTTAAAGGAGCAAAAAGCTTCAAACACACTCCCTTCACCGTAGGGTTGCAGAAGATAAACTAACGCCCACACCCCCACCCCCACCCTCTCTCATTCATTCATCTCCTAGCTATATCTTCCACGTCCGTCCGTCCGTCCGTCCGTCCGTCCCCCTCCTTATAAAACCCCTCAAATAAAATTTATACTTTATAGAAACCCCAATCAAATCCTTCTCTCTCACTACACTTTCTCTCTCTAGAAATTTCAGCACACAATGGGCGCTTCTCTTCCTCCTAAAGAAGCCAATCTTTTCAAACTCATCGTTGTAAGCCCTACTTATTATACACACATATGTATCGTTATATATATATTATATAGAATATATTGATTTTTTATTGTTTAATCTAACAGTATTGCATTATGTATTATCATATTTATTAATTAAATGTGTAATTAGTGGTGTGTGTGTGCATTTTATTATATATAATGGATTATGCTGATGAGAATTTGTTAATAGTTGTTTCGACTAAGTTTTCGAGTTAGTAATAACCCATTGTGGTTGCGGTAACAAACCTTAGAATTTGTAACAACCATTCGATTTTTGAATTTGGATAATGTAAGTTGATAAATACGCAAAGTTTCCAGCTTTGTACCTCCGTTGAGGTATATGCTATGTTTATGAAATAACTATCCTCAAAAACTTCATGGATGTACTTATGGATTAATTAAAAAATGTGATTTTTTTTACTCAATGGTGTGAACTTATGGGACGCTTTAACAGATATATAAAATCGTGTTCTTATGTGGTTTTGTCGACTTACATTATCCGATTATAAAGTTCTGATTAGTTTTGGAGGTTCTGGAGATATTAGTTTTTTTTATTTGATCTCGAGTCTCTATATAATGCACGAGCACGACTATGGAAGAAACTGCTAAAGCAGGACTTGCCTTCTTAATTGTGTTCCCTAACATCTTAAAGGACGTGACTTGAAGTTACTTTTTAATCTGATTGATTGATCTTTGGACATCTATCACTGCAATATGCCGCCTGTATCATCAGCCAAAATGATATAATACGTGAAAAGCAGTCATCTTGTGTGTTACCTGAACTCCAAAATGCAAGTGCCCATTAAAGCTTTAGGAAAGAGCAAAAGACTCTGTCCTGTCATCACATGAGCACACCATTTTCCTTGCCACTGTACATATATTCAATTACATGTAACTTGGGTTATATGAACCTGCTTTTCAAGATCTTTCTACACTCCTTCCTTTTAGGACATTTGGCTCTTCGATTGGATTACCTACTCCTGACCTATCTTGATCTAGTCTAAACCTATCTTATTGTGAGTATATTATTAGATAATGAAGCCTGGATGCACAATCATGTATCTTCTTTTGATCTATAGAAACCACGTATAAGTCATTTCTTTGCCTCTTCGATCATTGAATAGATTTATAATCTTTTGGTATAAAACCAGATAAACTTCCCTATACCTCAGTCTCAACCCTTAACGGTGCTTGGTCACTTGCTTGTAGCCTGTTTTTGCGTTGCTTTGATACTGCTGTACTTTTGTAACCAGAACTATATCTTTGTAAAAAGTTGTTCACCAAATAAATGATGCTTGTTCTTTTGATTTCTTTGACAGAAATCATATGAAACGAAACAGTATAAAAAGGGTTTGAAGGCGGCAGATACTATATTGAAGAAATTCCCAAATCATGGAGGTTTGTGAACAGTTTTATCTAAAGTTCTATTTTCTACGTTGGTCATTGTTGGAAATTTCTGGGTAGTATGGCTACAGTTTCTATATTTAAAGTCATAGATTTATGCTCTTGTCTTATATTCTTCTCTTAATCCTCTATTTGTTACTAGAAACTCTCTCGATGAAGGGATTAACGTTGAACTGCATGGACCGTAAGCAAGAAGCATATGAGCTTGTACGGCTAGGATTGAAGGTTGGGAATCTTTCAAAATCGTAAATCAAAGTGTTCTTATTTGAAATCACTTTATAACACATTATGACATTTCATTTCATTTTATAACTGCAGAATGACCTGAAGAGCCATGTCTGCTGGCACGTCTATGGTCTTCTCTACCGGTCAGATAGAGATTACAGGGAAGCAATTAAGTGTTATAGGAATGCGCTGAGGATTGATCCTGACAACATTGAAATACTTAGGGACCTATCGCTTTTACAGGTATAGATAATCTAAAAGTGTACTGTTGTTTTCATCTACTTCTAGTAACTTGCCATCTCGTTATTAGAAACTATTGTGAGTTGTGTCCACTGCCCATATAAATGCATCGCTAGTAAATTAGGTAATATTTAAGTTTCTAAATAGGGTAGTTATAAAAAGTCAATATCTTGAAGCTTAGCAACTTAGTCATATCGTTTCACATATGTTATGGCATGGCCTATTCAAGCTCCCCGTGGCGTCTTGGTTTATTCTGCCTTTTCGTGGTTCTGCATTGTTAGAAGAGTTGCATTGAAACAGCTGTGTAACTTTATACCTGGTGAGCAAATGGACCCTTAAAGTTGGTCTCAGATAATTGATGGTTTTTGCTTCAAGAGAAGGGCCTAGTTCATTAGCAATGACGTCTTTAAAGATGAGTAATGATTGTAGCTTTTTTTTTTGGTTAGCTGACGTATTCTTTACACATCTGATTATAGGCACAAATGCGTGATCTGGCTGGTTTTGTTGAAACAAGACAACAGCTGTTGACTCTGAAACCTAATCATCGGATGAATTGGATTGGTTTTGCAGTTTCTCATCATCTAAACTCAAAGTAGGCCGTCGTCTTTTTTCTTTTTAATGATATTGAAGTGATTAAGCATTATTCTTGTTTTGAAATATTATACGGAGTAATTCTTTTTAAGATCCATATATGTTGATGAATGTTAATTTACTGGCACTTTAGTTGTATTTTCATCATACAGTATCATTTAAAGTGTTGCTTTTATAATACTGGTTATGGTAGTAATTTCTTTCTTTGCTTTTCTTGCCTATAAGTGCATCAAAAGCAATTGATATTTTGGAAGCATATGAAGGGACTCTGGAGGAGGATTATCCTCCAGAAAGCGAACGTTGTGAGCATGGGGAAATGCTGTTATACAAGGTATAGTAATAGTTCTTGGTAATGATGCATCATGAAACTTTAGTTATTTATGATTGTAAGACTCACTTTTGATAATTTTTTACGCCAATGGCCATCCAGATATCTTTATTGGAGGAATGTGGCTTACTTGAGAAAGCTCTTAAGGAGTTGCGTAGAAAAGAGTTCAAAATTGTAAGTTTATATTATATTATTGATTGAGCTGTTTGTGATATTTTTTTTTTTTTAGTGGCTTCATTTAAATATATTATCCCATATTTCGGAACAGGTTGATAAACTATCCTACAAGGAGGAAGAGGTTTCTCTCCTTGTTAAGCTTAATTGTCTCGAGGAAGGTGAAAAGCTCTACAGGGTGCTACTTACAATGAATCCTGACAACTATAAGTATACAGAAACAGACTCTGTTATCTATGTCTTGTTTTATAGTATTCTCATTGTTAAAAATACAGTATTGATTGAGCTGTTTGTGATATTTGTTTTTTTAGATATTATGAAGGGTTGCAAAAGTGTGTTGGACTGCATTCAGAGACTGGCCAATATTCCCCAGAAGAAATAGATAAGTTGGATACTCTTTACAAATCTCTCGGGGAGCAATACACTTGGTCTTCGGCTGTTAAGGTGAGTAAATTTCTACTCCAAGTTTCAAAAGGATATTCCTTTCAAGACCATGAACAAAGTTTTAAAGTCACAACATTTTTTTTAGAGGATCCCTCTAGATTTTTTGGATGCTCAAAAGTTTTGGGATGCAGCGGATAATTATGTTAGGCCTCTTTTAACAAAGGTACAGTTATTCAGAATCACAACATTGCTTTTATGATATTTGTTGTGGATGCAAATTAATGCTTCTCTTAATTGCAATTGTAGGGAGTTCCTTCACTGTTCTCTGACCTTTCTCCTCTCTATGAACATGCTGGAAAGGTTTGTGCTAGCTTCCTCTTTGAAGTTTTTAGAATTTAGCATTATCTTGAGTTCTTGACGCATCTTGACCTTTTTCTACAGGCTAATATTCTTGAAAAGTTGGTGCTTAGTTTGGAGGAATCACTTAAAAAGACAGGTGGATTCCCTGGAAGGTAAAGTTGGATCATAAACTTCCTTGTATTGGATATCGTATCTCGTAACTTGAAAGCTACTAATGTATTATGTACAGATCAGAAAAGGAGCCACCTTCAACGCTCATGTGGACCTTGTTTTATTTGGCTCAGGTTTGTTCTTTCTGCCTAAGTTGTTTGCACTTAATTTTACTTTCTTTTTTTTTGTATATTTCCTTTCTTATGGTCTTGTATCTATGCAGCATTATGATAAACGGAACCAATATGATTTGGCTCTTGTTAAAATCGAGGAGGCTATGCAACATACTCCAACAGTTATTGATTTATATTCTGTAAAGGTCTGCTGACTATCTTTTTTCTCTTCGTTTACACAGATATTCTTATTCGTGGAACCTTATACTTATTGCCTTTAGTCTATAAATATTTCTTCATAACCTTATGTAATCTGACTATATGAATAAGTCTGTGGGTTGATGTGCATTTCAGTGAGAGTAACAAATTCGCTAATTAGGTAGTTAATAAAACTCTAAGAAAGTAAGAATTTGATCTAAGATAAGCAATAAAATACAGCTATTTATTTAGTGCGTATTTGGGGTTTCAACGTAAATACAGTGAAAGTGTGCGATATTCAATTTTTAGGAGTTAAATATCTACCTCCATAAACGTTCCCTCAAATCCATATTTATTCCAAACCCTAGTATATATGTATTACCTGAATCAATGAAAAATGAATGTGGTGAGTAAGCAACAAATACTAAATAATTTGATAGACATATGCAGTACCTAATGGATAGTGCTTGTTTGTTTTCTTGCAGAGCAAAATATTAAAACATGCTGGGGACTTTGCAGCAGCAGCTGCATTGGCAGATGAGGCTAGGTGTATGGATCTTGCAGATCGTTATGTAAATAGTCAATGTGTTAAAAGAATGCTGCAGGCTGATCAGGTATACTCAAATAGCTTTTGCTCTTCTCTATATGAAAGATACACATTAGTTTACAATTTTTGATTGTGAAATTTGGTTTATATGAAATTTGGTAGGTTTCACTTGCGGAAAAGACAGCTGTATTGTTCACAAAAGATGGCGAACAACATAATAACCTGCATGACATGCAGTGCATGTGGTTAGTGTTTCTTACAACTTGATCCCAAATATTTGGTGAACAAAATGATAGGAAGTTTACTGAATGTGTCTCCATTCAAAGGTATGAACTTGCTTCCGGGGAAAGTTATATTCGCCAGGGTGAACTTGGACGTGCTTTGAAAAAGTTCTTGGCTGTTGAGAAGCATTATGCAGATATAACCGAAGACCAGTTCGATTTCCATTCTTATTGCTTAAGAAAAATGACTCTACGCTCCTATATTGAAATGTTAAGATTCCAAGACCGGCTTCATGCTCATGCATACTTTCGGAAAGCAGCAGTTGGAGCTATAAGGTGAAGAAAAGTTGGCTATATTTGTCTCTTTTGACCTTTTAATTTCTTTTGCATGACAAATCTTATCTTTGTGCCTCATTGAATGATGCAGATGCTACATTAAGCTGTATGATTCTCCTCCAAAGTCATCAACAGAAGAAGATGACGAACTAGCAAAATTGCCTGCTTCCCAGAAGAAGAAATTGAGGCAAAAACAGAGAAAGGCTGAAGCACGAGCCAAAAAAGTATATTCAGTTTGTTAAGTTTCATTCTGACAGATTTAAGTTTGAGAGGTCTTGTCTTCCGCGTGACATTTTTTGATGTTCCCACAGGAGGCAGAAGTGAAGAATGAAGAAATAAACGTTGGTGGTGTTTCCAAGTCTGGAAAACGCAATGTAAAGCCTGTTGATCCAGATCCACACGGAGAGAAGTTATTGCAGGTTTTCTTTTCTATCTTGAAATGCAGTTGTGTTAGTTTGAGCTACAGAGATTTATTGAATGTTTTTTGTGGGTGTATATACACAAACAGAAATCATATATACAGACACTTAGAAATAAAATTTTTTTTTGTTCACTCTCAAACATATGTCATGTATGTACATACACATTTGAAAACAATAAATTTGTGGACAGTACTTGACATTTTATTTGATCTAGATTGAAGATCCTTTAATGGAAGCTGGTAAGTACCTGAAACTGCTTCAGAAGCATTCATCCGATTTCTTGGAGACACATTTACTTTCATTTGAAGTTAATATGAGGAAGCAAAAGATCCTGCTTGCTTTGCAGGTAATTTATTTATAGCGAGGAAACTTAGATAGCAACTTTCTTTCAGTTAATCTTATAGTGCATTATGTCAGGGTAACCCATTTCATCTTCTTTTTTTTTGCATTATATTTTCTGGGTTAATTTTGTTGGTAAACGTTTGAGGTGGCAACATGGGTAATCTGATTTGGACTAATATAATCTTAGTAGCTTTAATGCATTTTGTCTGCACTTTGTGGTGACCCCTGGCCCGTTCGGAATCTAGTTAATTTTTTAATCTATTCCTTTGACTCATCAGAGGAAAAAGATTATCCATAAGTGGTTCAAAGTTGCTACCTATTGCAAACAGACTATACTTTAATATTTGTTATTGTCTTAGGCACTATATTTTACCTTGGTTGGTTTAGAAGCTAACCCTTTGATTACTCTTCCATTTTAACAAGGCTTTGAAGCACCTGGTACAACTAGATGCTGAACACCCAGACACTCATCGCTGCTTGGTACGTCACTCAAACCTAACGAAGTAAATAATCAAAATTTCTTGCCTAAATATCTGTGATAATCACACATGTGTATATCAAATTTATATTTGGTCTTTGTATTATAATTTGTAAAAGGTGAAATGTTGATTGTAATTGCGGGTTTCACAGATAAGATTCTTCCATAAAGTGGCATCACGGCCGGCTCCTACAACTGATGCTGAAAAACTCGTTTCTGGCGTCCTAGACGCAGAACGACCGACCTTTAGGTAATCATTCTTGTGCATCTTTTGCATTTCTAATACATGCACGCCTGTTTCTGAAGTCATTTGTTGTTAAATATGTCTCTGACTTTTTCAGTCAGCTGCAAGATAAATCTCTGATTGAGGCAAACAATGTTTTTCTCCAGCAACATAAAGGTCAACTCCCATCTACATTAGTAATTTCATGATTCCTTGTGCATAGTATCACAACTTTCTTACACCTTCAAGACACTATGCCGTTGATTTTGCAGATTCCTTGATGCACAGAGCTGCAGCAGCTGAGATGGTTTATTGTTTAGAACCAAACAAGAAGGCGGAAGCCATCAAATTGATCGAAGAATCATCCAATAACCTAGCTTCCAGGTAAACCAAATTTGTTCAACGAATTTCATCACCCGTGTGAAATTTAATGAAAGTTAGCACTCATTTAATACTAAATGCTTTTCTTTACTGAATTAGTAATGGATCGCTTGGACCAGTGAAAGATTGGATCCTGAAAGATTGTGTTGTAGTTCACAAAATTTTGGTGGCTACTTTTGATGATCAAGATGCTGCACTGAGTAATCTTTTACCATCTCTTTATTAATGTATGCATATTTTTTAGCCGCTGGATCTGTATCTTAGGTTGGTTCTTTTGTAGGATGGAAAAATCGATGTGCAGAGGAGTTTCCATACTCAACCTACTTTGAAGGCAGACTCTGCTCTACTCTAACTGCAAACAAGACCCCTCAACAGGTACATGAGAATGCTGAAAATGGAAGTCTTGAATTCTCATCGAATGGTAAAGTAGAAAATTTGGACGCCTTGAAGAACCTAGCCATCTAAAATGACCCTTGATCAGAATCTGTAGGATTAGAGCATGTTGCGGTTGTAGGATGAGTTCCCAGAGCCCATGTCAAAAGAACAAAACTATTATTTTTCATGCTCAAAGCAGTCTTCTTTTGTTCATGGGATAACAATTCCTTTGAAATGTGTATGATCTAAAGTTTCTTGTGTCCGCTCGAGTCTATTCCAACATATGGAAGTTGGAAACAACTTTTGATATACCAAAGAGCATTGGACCTGAAGTTTATGTGGTTAGAGACTACCTCCCCGAGCTGTTGCCTTTTAATTATAGTCCAGAATCTTGAGAGTATGTTGTACTGTGTTTTCCTGTTTTCTTTTCGTTTTTAATTTTTTTTTAATGTTGTATACATGCTATATTTATTTGCAAAAATTTTGGCAACTGAATTTTACGATAAAGATGATATTTGATCGATTTTAGCCTTTGTACTCATTCGAGTGATGTATGGTAAATCATATTATTCTTTCTTCGTTGCTAATGTTACAAACTGGTTATATCCAACTTTCATACTTGAAGTCGTAGCTAGTTAAAAGAACCAATATGTTATATATAACATTCTGAATGACTGATTTTTCTACTGGCTTAATTTTTTACCTACAAATTTACGGTTAATACACAATATACCTCACAATATCCAATGTATGCCTAAATGACATTTCACCAAAAAGATGGGGCTTCTTTCCTATATGACATTTCACATGGCGCAAGATGTCTTAAGTGGGTTTCTAATATAAGCCTCACTTTTGATACTCTAAGGGCACGTTTGGTTCACAGAATTTGATGGAATTGGAATTGAATTTCATTTCTTAGTGCGTTTGGTTGTTCAAAGAAGGAGGAATAACATTCCGTATTTCCGTAGAAATGTAAACATTATCCCGTCAAATTTTATTCCTTCAAATTCCAATTCCTTTGATAGATTCCATTCCTTCAAAAAACATTATGTGAACCAAACGCGTCCTAAGTTTCCACCTATAAATTTCACTACTATTATTAAAGGTTCATTTGCTTTCATCTTCATTTCACAAAACTCATTTCACCCACCTAACAATGCTCTACCTATGTTGAGGAATTACTGATAAACGAATGGCGTTTGGCCATTGCGTTTTCTAAAATGATGTGCTGTAAGTGTAGAAATAAAGATGAGATCAAATGATTTGGTTGATATAAATAAAGTATTGGTTAGGTCGTTGATTTATCAAGTTTCTGTTAGGTTCTTATGTTACTAGTTGGATTGATTGGGCTAATGCTTACTTGTTTCAACTTTGGATTAAAACGGGTTTATTATTTCAAACTTTTGATTATCCGTTTCAGACCATTTCTAGTGTCCACAAGGTCATTTTGTTACCAACTAACACACATTTCTAACGTTTTAAAGACCCATAAGATATACGGAGTATTTGAAAAGTGTAATAAAGTTTTAAAGACCCATAAGAGTATTTTGAAAAGTATGATGTTTTTTAAAAGAAAATTAACTTGAGACTCGATACTACTTCCTGATATTTGGATCGGGACGGTACCAGGAGAGGACTTGGAACTTGAGATTTTCTTGCGCATCTCTGATATGGAGTGTATATGATAGGCTTGATGTGCGTATCTCACCAAATGAAAACTCATCATTATATGGACCGAAAGTTGATCATATACAATATTAAACCCTCAATATAATATCACATTTTAACTTTATAAACATATGTATAGCTACAAGTAAGAGAATTTTGTATTTAATTACAAAAGGATTAAACCCTTAATAACATGTAATTAATTAGATAAGAATTTAACATAAACATTTGGTGACATAACACTTTTTAGAATAATCGTGCGATTAACCATAAAATGTCCACCTAACATTAGGGGTGAGCAAAAACAAAACAAAAAAACAAAAACCGAACAAAAACCATTGGTTTGGTTTTTGTTTTCTCTAATAATTGAATGGATCGGTTCGGGTTTCGTTTTCATATGTCAAAAAACCGATCAAAAACCGAACCGAACCAAAATTAATATACTTTTATGTATTTTATATTTATATCATATTACATTTATATTTATTACTTATAATTTGTAAATGTGTTAATATCATTTAAATTTTTTGTCTTTTTAGTGTACAAATCTATATAAATTGTATATTTTAGATGAAAACGTACAATAAAAGCAATTTGTTTTATAAAAGTTATACCAATTTTAACACCTATAAAATATAATTAGTTAATAAAAGACATCTCTATATTTTAGTTTTTATATAATTTTTTTTTTCTTAAAACTTGAAACTTAAATTTATAACATAATAAACAAAAAAAGTAAAAAAAAAAATAATTATAAAAAACTGAAACAAAAACCGAAACCGATCTAAACCGAACTAGAAAACCAACAAAACCGAACAAAACAAAAACCGAATCCAATGGTTTTGGTTTTCTAAAAACCGAATGTATCGATTCGGGTTTCAATTTTAGGCAAAAACCAGCCCATACTCACCCCTACATAACATAAATATAAGGAAAATGATTAAAATTTTATATTACAAAATGCCTTTGGACGGACTAATAAAATGTTTTTCCTCCTACTAAGTAATAGATGAAAGAGCTCTCAAGCATAGACTCAGTTAAAACAACATAGTCTAAACATTGCGTAATGATATTTTATTCTCACATGTCTAAAAAAAGTTGTAACTTATTAACAAAAGAAAAAAAGTTGTAACTTTATTAAAATAATAATTCAAAAGATATTAAATTTCAAATATAAAATATCAAAATAACTCGGCGATTTCTCTATTCCCACATGGACCTCGGGCGGACTACACACAATGACCCAATGACTAATAAGTGCCAGCGTAGGTGAGCTAGACTATACGTGAAATTACAATGAGTGCCATTCGATCGTTGAACTTACAAATTACAATAACTACTACAACATTTATTTAATTAATTATATCACATTTATTTGTTTAACTCTCTAGTATTTTAGTAGAAATGGGTATCACGTTTAGACTATTAGTAGTACTAAAATCTAAATTTTAAAGATCTAATACGAGTAGTAAACTATCGAATTTGCATATAACTAATCATCAAAAACAATAAATAAATAATCTTGATCGAGAGTCATGGGTTTCATCCCAGACATGTGTGGTTCAAGCACCGGATACAGCCTGATTGGATGTCATTGTGGTTTTTCGAATGCTAACTACTAAGTCGCTGTTAAAAAAAATTATTTTATCTGAAATTCTTCGTATATCAGTGTATCGATCAAATATTTATCTTATTTATGTTATTTTAATGTTTGGATGGTTGGATCAATGGTAAACACCCTGACACAGAGGTCATGGGTTTGATCCTTATCCCATGCAAAGGTTGGAGAGTCTTTTCTACCATTTAGGTCGAAAATGGAAGCAACCTTCCTACTTAGGTAGAGATAAGGTATGTCTACATCTTAACCTCCCCCATACACCGTCGAGGTATTAGGGTTCAAAACCCGCAGAAGACGGCACTGAGTAGTTTCTTTTTTTTAATGTTTATTTTACAAATAAGCATCACTCATATAAATATAATAATTTATTTATTATATTTATATATATATATATATATATTATTTTTACAGCAAGTAGCTTATATCATAGGGATTGAGATCCTATAAAGTTTGATAAAATTGTTAATCTCAATCCTTGAATTAAAATCAAGGGTCAAAATTCAAATATGATATTTGAATCTTGACCTTTAATTTTAATCCATAAGTTAAAATGCTTTCAACTTTACGTTGAAATTAACTTTAGAGACTTTACGTTGAAATTAACTTTAGAGAATCCTTATTCATATCACTCATTCTAATATGCCCCATTCAAAATAGAGCGGGCCTAAACTAATAAATTATTCACATCAAAACTTGCTACTTCACTCACTCACCTCTTAATTAATTTGAACCCTTTCCTCCATCACCCGCAACGTAATCCATTCCCCATTTTCCCACAATTCCTGTTTTTTTTTTTTTCTACATTCATTTTTAAGAGTACTATTTTCTTTTATATATTATATTATATTATATATATATGGAGTATAACTTTTCATTTTCGATGTTTATTACAGGTTTATATATATATATTTCAATAAAGGAAATGTCGGTGGTGATGACCAACAGCAACAACGGCAATCACAAGAAAGCGTTTCGGATATTCGTAGGTTACGACACACGTGAAGACATAGCATACGAGGTATGCCGTTACTCCATCTTGAAAAGATCTTCAATACCCGTTGAAGTGATCCCAATCAAACAACCCGAATTACGCCAAAATGGTTATTTCTGGCGGGAACGTAACAAACTAGAAAGCACCGAGTTCTCATTCACGAGATTCTTGACCCCGTTTTTAGCGGGGTATGAAGGGTGGGCGGTTTTTGTGGATTGTGATTTCTTGTATTTAGGTGATGTGAAGGAACTGTTTGATTATGTTGATGATAAATACGCCGTGATGTGTGTTAAACATGATTACACGCCGAAAGAAAGTACGAAAATGGACGGGGTGGTGCAAACGGTTTATCCAAGAAAGAATTGGAGTTCAATGGTGTTGTATAATTGCGGACATGTCAAAAATAAGGTTTTGACACCGGAGAAAGTGAACGTCGAATCGGGGGCGTATCTGCATAGGTTTATGTGGTTGGATGATGAGGAAATCGGGGAAGTTCCATTTGTTTGGAATTTTTTGGTTGGGCATAATAATGTGGGTGATCAGGATATATATTACCCGAAAGCCATACATTATACGTCGGGTGGACCGTGGTTTGAAGAGTGGAAAGATTGCGAGTTTGGGGAGTTGTGGTTGAAAGAAAGGGATGAGTATTTGACGGTCAAGGAGAAAGAGATCGAAGAAATCACTCGGCTCAATTTGAATTAAATCGTGTGTTGAGAATGAATTGTTCAAGTGTTTGATGATATGATTGTAAGAATCGTTGTTGTTATTATGAATTTCGTGTGGATGATGAGTTTGATTTGTAAAAGGAGGTGTGTTTTATGTTTATATGTTGTAACCGCCTGGTAATAACAAATTCATTCAATGGCCGGGTATATTGCAATAAAACTAGTTTATTTTTCATTTTTTTCTTTCTTTCTCTTCTTTTTTTGGAATATGATGATGATATGAATTGAATTAAGCGGTTTTTGTTACGGACGATGATGTGACAATTTAATTCTTGAAGTTAGTAATTTTTATGTTTAGGCGGTGAGAAAGAAAAAATCTCCTGTGATTCAATGCTTCAAAGGTCCATTTTTTTTTTCTTCCAAATAAGTTTAAGGTTGCGATATAAGCTTGTGATTTGAGTGGTCAATTTGTAAAATTCCGAAAATAGTGGAACGTTTTAAGCTTTTTTTTTCAGAAAGTAAGTCCATTTGGTCAGTATTGTAGTACAATGCCAGTTTTTCTGTTTCTGGACATGGTTTGCATTTGCTTTGGCAGCTTCGATAATTGTTTTTGGTCCCCTTGATTGTTGGAAAATTTGAAAGATCCTTTGATACATGAGGAATAATATTTAATAATTAATATTTTGGAAGGAAACCAAGAACATGTGCGATATTTGGGAAAGAAAGTGAAATGCTACCTAACATTAAAACTAGTGGGCTATTTATTATTAATAATATTAAATTTTTTTTAACAGCTGGGCTATTTATTATGACCTTTGACATACGAGATGGGTACCCGCGTAATGCGGCGGTGGTAACAACGGGCAGTGCTAGTGGCAGTGGTGTTAACGATGTGATTATTAATCTTAAAGTAATAGATGTAATGGTAATATAGTTATTTTATGGTTAAGAGATGTATATTTTGTAAATAACTTTATTAAAAATATAATAGAGATATTAGGTGTAAATATTTAAATTAATTAATAAATGAGATAGATAGTTTGGAAAAATATGGGTGTAAAATATTTTAATAATATATATTAGATAGATTTAGTGTGTGAGTTAAGAATGTGTTAAAAATTAAGGTTAGTTTCTTTATTAATATAGTATAGATATAGATTTAGGAATAAAGGGTTTGATGGTAGTGTAAATTAAAAGGGTAAAATAGGAATTTTAAAGGTAAAGTGTTTAATTTAGGATGAGTAGTTCGTTTATATAGGGAGTATAGATATATATATTTTTCTTTTTTTTTCCATGTAAATATGCATCAACGTTGGCAATTGTGTAATTTCAAGGACGATTAACCAATAAAATCGGTATGTGATGCCAACCTTCTCAAATAATAAAGGAACAGAGTTCGATATAGAAATGTAAATTGTAGATACTAATAACTCACGAACGGTAAAAACATAGTATATGGCTCAAGTCTTCTGATAAGAATCTATATTGAAAAATGAAAAAAAAAAAAAGAGTAAAAAATAAATTGGCACATGAGATATCGAAATAAATAACTTAAACATACCAAACGGAAGTCTCATTTGATACATCGTATTGAGTTCCAATATAAGGGTTATATATGTCTGACACTTGTTTATCGATTCATGTGACTAGGTATGCAAGTGTATGTGTTCTGTGTAGGAGCTCGATGGGTTTTGAAAATATGTAACTTTAAAATATAAGTATTTTGATAATGTCAGATATGAAAATATGAAGCTTTGTAGGTTTTTGATAACTTTAGATTTTGATATGTTCCGTCAATAATGTGAAAATATTTATTTAATCATGTAATTATATTATGTCTCGAATTAGCCTTTATTTAAACTTACTTTAAATCTTTGGTTCGTCAAGGTAATTTTAGTCTCTTCATTGGTTAAAGGTTTTGTTTAAAAAATGTCTTGCCTCTTTTAGTTATTCTTATCCATCATTCTATATCCGCGCACTGAGCAATTGGTTCAGCAGCAGTTTTCTTTTTTTCTCTGCGGCAGGTAATCAAGGGGATTTTGGGCAAAGTGATGTGAGAGATATTGGAAATGAATAGCGTATAAGCTCTTACTTTTAAGTTTTAGTTGATCGTTGGATCTTGGAGATTTTTATTTTAGATATTATCACTTTTGTTAGTCTATTTCGTCATTGGATATTTGAAACGCTTCTCTTTATTGCTCGTCATGTTGCAATAAGATTTTATGGTTTGAATTTGACATAATGTTCGTTAGTTTGGTCCATAACTCCCTAATTTTTTTTCCTTGAGAAAGGTGGAGTGTTACAAATAGTATATCACATTGACTTATGACAATTATACTGGTGAAAATGAAGAGGAAGCCAAAGACGGGATTGAGCAAGTGATCAACAGTCGAAAAGATCAAAGAAGAGATAGAAAAGATGCTTGTCGAAGAATTAATGAAACATAACATTTTGATGATATTTTGACTAACTTTTGTTTGATGATGGACCACCTTGGGTCCTTGCCAATGTTTTAAAGCTGGACCCCTGCCAATGTTTGTAACATTAATATTTCTTTTGATGATTAGAAAGGGTTTAAAGAGTAAAGGAAAAAAAAAGAGAAAATTGCTACTGGATTAAATCAATAACATTGATCAGAGATAAGATAAGATAACTCAAAAAAGAGCTCACTATTCACTAATAGCCCAAACAGTGTAAATCTCCTCCAACTCCAAGTCCAACCCAAACTATATAACCCAAAACAAGATAAACTATTTTATATATTTTTTTTTTAATAATTGAGGGGACAAATTAACTTCCACACATTTGGCCTTTTCTTATTTTATTTGCATTTTTGATGTCTGAATGGTTAGGAAAAAAATAATTTTTCAACCTAAAAGATCAACCTAATAATATGATAATGATATTTAACATAATTAAATGGAGTGATTAAAAGAAAGAATGAATGAATTACACTTGTTACATAATAAAAATTTTAAGTTAATATTAGGTTGATATATCACTACTCAAAAAAAATATATATATAAATAACTTAACTAGATTCCAATTCCATAGCTGATAGTATAGTCCCGTGGACCTTTCACACTATTTGGCATAAATATTAATTAAAAGTGTTATGAATAGTTTGGAGTAGACGATAGATTGAAATAATTACACGTTGTTTTCCGTAACTTTCAGTCTTCGAATCATTTTTGTAAAGGAGACCAAAGAAAATGGGTACAAAAAAATATTATATTCTAATCAAGTAGAAAAATATCGTTTTATTTAAGTACTTCCCCAATCCGTTCAGAATGGGAAATAAAAAAGTATATATATATATATATATATATATAAAAGGAGACAATCAAATAAAAACAGTTTTAAAATAAGAACAATCTGATATATATATATATATATATGTGTTGGAACCAAGTAGATGTATTTTAAAACTCACGTTGTTATTTGAATCAATATCATATCAATAAATTAGATTATACGTACATCATAAACATCATTCATGTGTTACTAGGGACATTGATTTTCATCGTACATCATTCATGTGTTACTACTAACTAGGGACATTAATTTTAATCATATCAATAAATTAGATTACAAAACATCATTCATGTGTTACTAGAGACATTGATTTTGATTGATTATATTGTCTATTTGAACGGTGATTGATTATATTGTACGTTAATTTTATTTGTTGTTTCTTTTTTTTTTAAACGGCAAATTTAGATCACTGACGGACCACTGTAGTATTATCGTGCCACCAGAGTGCCACCCGATCATATCCTCACTAGGCAATATAATGCCAATATACCAATTCAGGGGGAAACTCGTTAAATATGAAAAAAATCCCTATGTGAGTTTTGTACATTAATTTTTTTGTTGTTGTTTCTTTTTTAACCAATGACTTTTGAATATAAATAAACTCTCTCATCGTCAAATGATGAGATCTTAACTTGACAGCTGATGTCTCTAAATCGGATCTCGGTACCAATGGTAATGGAAATTAAAACCCCATTATGCTCCCCTTAAAAACTGATCATTAATTAATAAAGTGTGATTGACACTTGATAAGATTCGAACCTTAATTTGTATCATGAGTAAAATTTGAATATCTCATCACTTGAATCATCGATGCATATGATTAACAGTTTTATTAGTTAGTTTAATTTTTTGGAAATGTGACTGCTTGTGTCTTTAAGCAAAAGTATTCACACTTCCATTCAACGAATAAAAATTAAACGAGTCAAGATTAATGTTTTACCCATGCCGTTCCAAAAAAAAAATTAAAAAAAATGTGTAGATACCCATGATTACTTGAATTCTCTATGTGAAAATTAATACAGTAGTACTTATCTTAATATCTTATAAGGTTTAGTCACGCATTATCTATAAACTTGTAATAAATTATAATGTTTGGATGTAAGGCTATATATATACAAAGTAACCAACATAAATAATCAGCTAGCGCGCTGTTTTCCCACCAAATTAAACTAGACCACGTACCATGGGCTCACTAACCTTGCCTAAACTTCTTGTAGTGGACTTGACAAAAGACAACCTAAAGCAGCCAGACACAAGTGCTTGGTCCTCCACATGTGATGCCATCAGGGCTGCCCTTGAAAACCACGGTTGTTTCATAGCACTCTACGACGGAATTTCATCCACAGTTGAAGAGTCCGTGTTCCAAGCCGCAGAGGAGCTGTTCAATCTCCCAACCGAAACCAAGATCAAAAACATCGTTGAAAAGCCCTACCATGGATATGTAGGGCAGATTCCCTTTGTTCCACTTCATGAAGGCTTAGGAATCGATTATGCAACCGAGCTTGAAGGTGTTCAAAGCTTCACAGATATCATGTGGCCCGATGGAAATCCTTCCTTCAGGTGATCCATCAGTACGTATATGTATACACATAAGTGCCTATATATCGTTCCGTACGTGTAAGATCGAAGCACATTCTATTTATTAATATCAATCATAACTTTGATATATGAGTATTAATTAATTACTTTTGTAGGGAAACTTGTATTACATTTTCAAGGGCAGTGGCAAAACTGGACCATATGGTGATACGGATGCTGTTTGAAAGCTACGGTGTGGGGAAGCAATATGCTGACTCTCATATCGACTCAACTACCTATCTTCTACGCTATCTGAAATACCGAGCACCAGAGGTTGATGAAGCCACAATGGCTTTTCCTTGTCATACAGATAAAAGCTTCATCACCATACTTCACCAGAATCAGGTGTCCGGCTTGGAAATAAAAACAAGAAACGAAGAATGGATTTCTGTAGAATTCCCACCTTCTTCATTTGTGGTCATGGCAGGTGACGCTTGCAAGGTACGTGATCAGGAACACGCACGCGTGTTTAGTTTATACTCGATCGAATCTAGCTAGGTTAGCTCTAAATATATAGTTAACATATATTTGTTGGCTGCAGGCTTGGAGTAACAATAGAGTGCTTTCGCCAAATCACAAAGTTACATTATTATTGGATAAGAAAGGCAAAGAAACAAGATATACCATTGCACTCTTCTCCTTCTTGAGTAAGAAGGTGCAAGTACCGGAAGAGTTTGTGGACGATCAACACCCTCTTAAATTCAAGCCATTTGAACACGTTGATCTCCTGAATTTCTATGCAACGGAAACGGGCAGGAGATCACAGAACATCCTTGAAGACTTTTGTGGTGTTTAAGTATATCTATCCCTGAAAATTATATATGTCCACATATTTTTGGTATAATAACAAGCTAGTATCTAATGCTTGCTGATGTGTATATATATATAAACTTTTTATGGTGTATGTGTGCATTTCATTCATATTGATCGATCTGGCTTGAGGTAATTGAGTTTTGCTGTGATTGTGTGATCAATGACGACATCGGTTCAAGATATTCATAAATCATCTCATAAAATAACATCTACACTTGACAAGTACGTACGTACTTAGATAAGCATTTTAGCTCATGTAATTAACGTAATTACGTACGGTAATTGTTTATAAAGGATTATGGAAATTAATTAATTCTGATTTTGTGTGAAAAAAAACTGAGAAACTGATCAAAACATATACAGTATAACATCTTTTGGGCTTTTACTATTATAAATACCTTCAGGCTTCATCTGCTTGGGTTGGGCCTAATGAGAGAAGTAAAAAACTAGCAAAATTTTATTAATTACCTGCAGGTTGTGTGATACATTTTTGTACGTATGACAAAAAAGTTTTGTCCGATCACGTCTCATACATATAATAGGCATCAAATATATCGATATCATATTGATTATATATATATATATCCCCATCAATCAAGAAAATCAAATGACAAAGTAATAAGTAATGGAGATATTATTTGCGGATACGCTAACCATATCAAATCAATCTTGCAACATCATTCAGTACGATGGCTGAAAGCATCAACTATGAATTAACTAATGATATACTAGTACTCGTAATATATATCCCATCTATAAATAATGACTCGTGTGGTACCAGATCTTGATATCGATGCGCATTTGTATAACTTTGATTAAATTAACACTCACTTTCTTAGGCCTACTCATCGGGTACAATAACATGGTTATCTTAATTGCAGAAATTATTTTTCCTTTTAATACAAACGTAATCAATAAGTCAATAGTCAATAAAGGATATGGAAATTACAATAACAATATCTATAATCAAAACAAAACAATTAGATCTTAGATATACGTTCATCTATCATGAAACTTGTAACCAAACTAAAACAATCATATTTCAACCCACATGGACCAACTAAAAGACCAAAAGTGTGAACCATTTGACTTTGCCACATACCAATTCATCCAACAAAACTTGAACACGATCTTGAACCGTCTAAGCAAATAATGACGGCCCCAAGTTTATAACATGTCCCAAAACCACACTGGCCACTGAATCACAAACTTTTAAACTTAAGTTTGAAGACATAAACGGTGAATTCAATTGCTTGAGTTGAAACAACGCCACAAAAAGATTAAAACTTACTAGCTAGGCACTTACAACCCAAACCGGTTATCAATACCACACCAATGTTTTGAAAACCGGACCAGACACTGAACCGGACTCACAAAAATTCACTGGTCAGACCGGTCGGATCGGTCGGACCGTAGTTCGACCGGGTTTTGACTAAATATACATTTTTCCAAGTAATACCATAAGATTTCTAGTTAAAATATAACATAAATTTAGTAATATTAAAGTTCAAGTATTAATTAATAATAAACCAAAGTCTAACACAAAACACATGATTAACAAGTTCTATTATAAGTTTAAACACATTCAAATGTCATCCAACATCAATAATCATTTTTTCTATTTTCTATTTAGTCTTGGCCATATTCAAATTAAGATGCGAGTACATATATAAAATTTGACTAATTCTCACATAAGACCACTTTGGAAAATACAAGTTAATTTTCTATAAGAAAGTCCACAAATAAGCTCATTATTCAGCATTCTCATTCCTGCATCAGTAGTAATGGCTTCTTGTTACCCCACTCAAAATCAACAATATAAGTTCCTCTTTTTTTATCCCTCACGTTATAACTTCAATTCATTTTTCAAACATGAATCATCATCGATTTAGTTCTCCTATTTCATTCAATCCATTTTTCTAAATCTCTAACCAAAATCTTCCCCATTTCATAAATCTAAAAAAATTCAGTTTCATCTTCTTCAATCTAATAATAATAATAATAATAATAATAATAATAATAATAATAATAATAATAATAATAATAATAATAATAAGTGACGAAGGTTGATCTTGCAGTGGATGTTGCGATCTACTCTAAATAGGATGAATTCATTCTAAACGTAAGGTTTGGATCTTTTTTCCCCCAAAAAATAGAAGGAAAACAACATAAAAAAGACGTTGACTTTGTTTGACCCGGTTCATAGCGGTTCGATAACGGTCCGGTGCACGGTTCAGTCCGGTTCAATTTCCACCATTAAACCGGGGTCGGTTAGACCGGAAGTCTTGAAAAATCCGGTCAGACCGCGGTCAAACCGGTCCGACCGGCCGGTTTAAAAACATTGTACCACACAGCATATAGCAAAATATAAAAGGGTTAAGTCACTGAAATAACAATGTACTTTCTTTCATTTACATGGTTGTCTATTGAATTGGGTAATTGATGTGTATCACTTATATACTTTTTCATTTTTTTTACATTGTTAGACCAATTGATGACCTGATGACTTATTAAAGCAGGTTACCTTCTTCTTGCTTCTCTCTCATGATCATATCTGCTTCTTCCACATCTTGTAGTAGTAGATCTCAACAAATTTATATCACCACCACCACCAGATCTCTTAATAATTACAGGCACCACCAGCACTAGATATGGCCAACTCCCTTCGCTATCTATTAACAACGTTTCTATACTTTATATTTCTTTCATTCTGTAGATCGAAACCGATCTGTCGAGACCTCCTACCCCTCAGAATCTAAATCCTTTGCCAGCACCACGGATCTTCACGGATCTTGTTTTGTTGACCACCACCACCAGTGATAATGACTGGATTTATTGACAGTGGTGGTGGAGAAGGTGTTTGTTTAGATCGATCGACATGATTTGTTGGCCACCACCGCCTGAAAAGCAGATTGTCAGCAACGGTGGTTTCCCAGGATTTCGAATAAGAAGAAGATGATGGCTAGGTATTTTCCATAGAGATAAAATCTCCACTTCGATCTTTGTTTCCCATCCACCGGAATACCCATCGTTTGCTATTTTGATTGTGGTGGTGGCGGCATTTGATTGTGGTGGTTGTTTGGGGTGACAGTTGCGACAATGGTGTTGTTGTAGTGGTTTTCTGCCAGCGGTGGAGGATTGTTCCGATGGTGGCAAGTGGTCCTAGTGGTGGTGTTTCATATAGCAGATGAATTTTTGGAAAAAAAAATAAGAAATTAATATTTAAGCTGTTATAACAGGTCAGCAGTTGGTCAACCATATAAAAAATTGAAAAGTATATGGGTGATACACATCAATAATCCAGCTCAATAGGCAACTATGTAAATAAGAAAAAATACATTATTTATTCAGTGACTTAACCTAATATAAAAACAGCTTTAAGAAAGTGATGAGTAATTAGTATTAACATTTAAAAAAAAAATATTAAAAATAGAACAAGCAAACAAAATGCAGTTTAGCTATAAAATATGTAACAAGGACAAAGTGAAAGAAAAAATAGAAGAAAACCATATAAGAAAATATATCATGATTATAGGACCACATGTCCTTTTATTGATAGAGTATAACTTTTAGAACTAATAAGTATAAACTTAAGTTTGAAGACATAAATGGTGAATTCAATTGCTTGAGTTGAAACAACGCCACAAAAAGATTAAAACTTACTAGCTAGGCACTTACAACCCAAACCGATTATCAATACCATACAACATATAGCCAAATATAAAAGGATTAAGTCACTGAATGAACAATATACTTTCTTTCATTTACATGGTTAATTGCTTATTGAATTGGGTTATGTGTATCACCTATATACTTTTTTCATTTTTTTACATGGTTGACCAACTGATGACTTATTAAAGCATGTTACCTTGTTCTTGCTTCTCTCTCATGATCATATTTGCTTCTTCCACATCTTGTAGTAGCAGATCTCAACAAATTTATATCACCACCACCACCAGATCTCTTAATAATTACAGGCACCACCACTACTAGATATGGCCAACTCCCTTCGCTATCTATTAACAACGTTTCTATACTTTATATTTCTTTCATTCTTTAGATCGAAACCAATCTATCGAAACCCTCTACCCCTCAGAACGTGGATCCTTTGCCAGCACCACGGATCTTCACGATCTTGTTATGTTGACCACCACCACCAGTGATATTGACTGGATTGATTGACAGTGGTGGTGGAGAAGGTGTTTGTTTAGATCGATCGACATGATTTGTTGACCACCACCGCCTGAAAAGCAGATTGTCAGCAACGGTGGTTTCCCAGGTTTTCGAATAAGAAGAAGACGATGGCTAGGTATTTTCCATAGAGATAAAATCTCCACTTCGATCTTTGTTTCCCATCCACCGGAATACCCATCGTTTGCTATTTTGATTGTGGTGGTGGTGGCATTTGATTGTGGTGGTTGTTTGGGGTGACAGTTGCGACAATGGTGTTGTTGTAGTGGTTTTCTGCCAGCGGTGGAGGATTGTTCCGGTGGTGGCAAGTGGTCCTAGTGGTGGTGTTTCATATATATAGCAGATGAATTTTTGGAAAGAAAAATAAGAAATTAATATTTAAGCTGTTATAACAGGTCAGCAGGTCAGCAGTTGGTCAACCATGTAAAAAATTGAAAAATATATGGGTAATACACATCAATAATCTAGTTCAATGGGCAATCATGTAAATGAAGAAAAGTACATTATTATTCCAGTGACTTAACCTAATATAAAAACAACTTTAAGAAAGTGATAGAGCAATTAGTATTAACATTTTAAAAAAAATAATAATAATAAAAATAGAACAAGCAAACAAACAAACAAAATGCAGTTTAGACTATAAAATATGTAACAAGGACAAAGTGAAAGAAAAAATAAAATAAAACCATATAAGAAAATATATCATGATTATAGGACCACATGTCCTTTTATTGATAGAGTATAACTTTTAAAACTAATAAGTATAAATAAAATTAAACATATAAGTTATTATATATTTATGTTTTAGTGACAGAAATTACTCCAATATATTTTGAATAGACGTTCTGTTGTAAGTATAGAATTAGAATGTCGCTTCCCTTGATAACCTTTGACACAGAGACCCTAAACCCTGGTACTAATATCTGGTTATCGACATCGAACGCTGTCCGGCAGGCCCTTGAAGACTACGGTTGTTTTGTCGTATCCACAAACAAAGTCCCTTTGGGTTTACGTCTCAACATGTTTGAGCTATCTAAAGACTTGTTTGATCTACCAACGGAAACAAAGATTAAGAACACTTCTCATATCCTCGGCTTCGGATATGGGCAGTACCCCTCGCTGCCTCTTTATGAATGTTTGGGCATCGAGAATGGAGCTACTATGGAAGCCATACAAAGCCTCACCGATCTCCTCTTTCCTTGTGGGAACAACGCCTTCTGGTAACCAATTAAAACGTACTCATATATCATTAATTAATTTACTACATACTATACATGCATATAGGTTTTTGGTCAAGAAATAATTAACTAACGGCCGGGTCAGACTGAATGTGTACGTCAAAATATAAAATGTTACTGTACGTAGTATTAGTGTACTATTTGTTCATCCAAACCTTAATCAAACAAATTAATATTCTGGATGAGATGAACAGTCTGATTGAAATTTTAGCGAATTTGTCCTTATTAATTTCAGTTTATATATCGATCTTGACCTTAATTTATAGTGAATGTGCACTTGAGTACATGAAATTGCTGTCGGAAATACATCTTTGTATGATGAGAATGGTTTTAGATAGCTATGGCATCACAGAAGACAATGAGCAATTTGAAAATGGGTCATTGTATTTGGCTAGATTCATGAAGTACCGGGCACCCATTGTGGGGGAAGCAGAAATAGCTCTTCCCCCTCACTTAGACAAAAGTTTCTTGGGCATTTTAGACGACAACGGTGTGAAAGGGTTTGAGGTTAGGATGAAAAACGGAGAGTGGATCCATCATGAGCCGCCATCACCTTCTTCAACTTTCATAGTTGTTGCCGGAGAACCCCTCATGGTACGTAATATACCAACTAGCTTCTTTAATTAAAGTTATCGTGAATATATACTGAGATTTAAAATGGAAACGGAAATAATATAATACGCTAATATATTGTTTGGTACCGGCAGGATTAACATTTCTAATACTATAAATCTTTAATTAGAAAGGCATGGAGTAACGGCAGGATTAATGCCCCGCTACATCAAGTGGCCATGAGAACCTCAACAAAAGAAGTCGTTAGGTACTCCACGGGGCTATTCTTATTCATGAAGGAGACTATTCAAGTACCGGAAAAGTTGGTTGACAATGAACATCATTTGCGATTCGGGCCTTTCAATAACATGGATTTTTTGAAGTATGCAAGCACGAAGGAGGGGATGTCATCTAAATGCGCCATTAAATCCTACTGCGGTGTTATAACCGAATCCGATACCACCAATGGCAATAAGCATATCTAATTAATTATTGGTATCATGATGTTATAATGTAAGATATAATAATTATGGGATCTGTTACATTCCGTAGATGACACGAGAGAGAGGGATATGAACGAGTATTCCCCTACGGATTGTATATATTGGTAATAATAATTGTAATGGTAATGGTAATGGTAATTAAGAATTTAAGTAACATTATAGCAACATCAAAGATTACAAATGTTGTTTAAATTTATGTTAAAAAAATGAAAAGTGGCTGGTGTTCTCAAATTTTAATTTTTTTGTTTTTCATATATTAAAAAAAAAAAAAAAAAATTCTAAAGACAGGATATTTTTACATTTTAGTTTTTACAACTAAACAGGGCCTTGGTTACTAGTTTGTTTCTCAATGGGCCGAGATCCTATTCAGCTTTTATACGAGGGCCCGATCCTAAATTTTTATATTAGCACAAGATTGTTATGACATTATTATCTTTAAATAGATAACTTATTTATCACCCTCAAATTCATTCTTAAATTTTTTTTTTCTTTTTTTATTTTATTTACTTATAATGTCATATATAAATACTTTTCTTTTTAAGATTTATTTCATTTTTATTTTTGTTATTTTGAAAAAAAATTTTATTTCTTTTAAAAACTCTAATAATTTATACATGGTCTTTTAAGTTTAATCATCTAAATATTTTTGTCATAATAGATTTTTTTTTCTTTTAAAAACTCTAATAACTTATACATAGTTTTTTAATTTCAGTCATCTAAATAATTTTGTCATAATAGATGTTTAAATTATCCGCATATTATGTGGGTAATAAGCTAATTTTAAGGAATACAATTTCGAGCTTATGAGTATCGTTGAACTGTCGTAATTTTTAGATATGTTTTTATAAAACTTTTATTAATATGTCGGGGTTGAACTCGGGTTAATTAGCTAGTAGGTTATAGATACCATTAAACAATCTTGGGCCAATGTGGGGGCTATTCTCCGTTTTCTCAATGAATGAATCCGCCGACTAACGGCTATGAAATAGAAAAAACATACACGTACAACAGTACAAGTATCACTTAGTATCTGAACTACATATACAAGATTGAATGGTCAAATCAATATATTATATCCACCAATCATTTAGGTGAAATAAAGAAATCATTTAGGTGAAATAAAAAAAATAATTTGTCAATTCTATAATTTAAGGATTATATAATAAATAT
This sequence comes from Erigeron canadensis, assembly GCF_010389155.1. Classification (NCBI taxonomy): domain Eukaryota; kingdom Viridiplantae; phylum Streptophyta; class Magnoliopsida; order Asterales; family Asteraceae; genus Erigeron; species Erigeron canadensis. Next base: position 43,773,731 of record NC_057764.1, read on the forward strand.
AAAGTTTTAAATTTTAAACTTAATCGTATTTACTTAAGTATTTATCTAGAATAATAGTTAACATATCGATTATATCGAACTATTTTAGCATTGAATTAAATATGATATAGTGATAAATTGTTTATTTTCATCATTTGAATTTTAAAAGACCTTATTGTATCATTTAGTTATTAAATACAATTTTGAGTTTTTGCTCAAATTCAATAAATTATTCATTTCCTCAAAATTAACACTTTCAATTTATGCTTTATGCATTGAAATTGCACTCATGTTGATAGTTGATATGAAAGATATATATTTTATATATTTTATTCTTGGATTTCATTTGTTGTTACATGGTTGTACATGGTTACTGTGAAGTATATATATATTTTTTTAATCATTAAATTTGTCATTTGTTACACCTTCTTTTGAGGCACATCTTTAGCACTATTAATCAGGCACATCAAACATTTCCTTTTAGACATTATCATAGAAACAGTTATATTGATTAATATTAAAATGTAATTATCAATGAGGTAACTGTCTTAAACAAGTAAGTTAAAATTTTTAATACAGTGTTGCTATAATATTATAGTCTTACACTTTAAATTTGAAAAATGCATTATTTATTTTTAACAAAGATTTACGACAATGAATTCACCATGCAATGCATGGGTTTAATCTAGTTGGTAATATTGATAACATAGAATTTTCCATTCTCTTTTATTTTCTCACGTCTTTAGTTTTAAAACAAAATGGACTTCTAATAAATAGTCTTCCATCCATTTGGGCTTGGCTGTAGTCCGTTTGACTCTCTGGTCCATAGAGTCATGCTCAGCCATATGCCCTTATCTAAGGCATGGGTTCTGGGCTTTTAACATTAACATTTACATAGGACTATATATATTTGAGAACCAAACAGCTCACAATTAATGGTTGGTAAATGGCGACTAGTAACTTTATTTAAAAAGATCTTCTTTTAGATATAAAAAATGTTATACAGAATATCTACAAATTATTACTTATACAAAAATGAAAAAACTTAACAAAAAAGAATAATTAATAATGACTTTAGTTGATAGTATTAATGTAAGATTCTCCAAATTAAAACCAAAAAGCTAAAAGCTTGTTTATGTGTCAACATGCTCGTAGTTTTTAGATTATGAGTTTCTTGTTCAAACAAAACATTTTAAGTTTTTGTATTCAAACGTGACTTTCTTTCTTCTTGTTAGGTAAATGGGTGAGAACCCTCAGATCCATGTACTATTTTGATAGCCAGAACACACACCGCATAAAACTTATATCCGGTAAGTCATCCTCATAACGTGGGATCACAAGATATATATATATATATAGTGAAGGGATCAAGTAAGAACCAACATATATGGTGGGAACCGTGAGAACTATTGAAAAATTATCTCTAAGAGTTTTTGCCCTTAAAATTCAGGGCTACGCCCGTACCGGCGTACCGTAACAACCGTTACCATCTCTTGGATCGCCGCCCATCAAATTCATATCATTCTCATATGCGTCTGGTGACAACCCCTTTAGAACAGATGTAGGGAAACGTCAGTACCGTATTCATATGTTTTCTTAACACGTAACCCATATGATTTTTTACAAAAAAAAAAATTTTTTAAAATTTTTTTCCTGGAATGAGTTTTTGTTAAAAGAAAATAAAAAACAAAAAAAGTTTCAAAAAAAGAAAAATAAAAATAAAAAACCACAAAAAAAAGAAGAAAGAGAGAGGAAACTAGTGGTTCTCACGATACGTGGCGTGTTTCTTAAGCGACACGTGTCAGTTTAAATCATTTATTTATATATTTTTTAGATTTTAGATTCCATATACAACTAAAACTTTTATTTATTTAATTGATATAGATATAGATTCCTAATATAATTATGACTCTTATATTAAAAATTATATTTATTCATTATTACCATAAATATTTCAATCACCAATCTTATTTTTTGACAATAAATTTAATATTTTCATATCCACTGTATTAAACTAAAACAGGATTGAGAAAATTTTAAAATGACATGTGGCGTAATCCTTGATCGACACGTGTCCTTTTAATTAATTATATATATTATAAATTAGTTTTTTTAATAATATGTATTCAATTTCTTTATTAGACTTATAATTAAACTCTAATTGTTAACTTATAGATACAAAACACATTATAACCATATATAATTGATCATTTTCTCATTAATAAAACTGTCTTTTTTTCTTTCTTGATTCTTGATTTCCTATCAATTATATTACTCATAATAAGTTATTAGCATGAATACTTCAAGAATTGAAGTTTACGATCCGAAATTGCAAGGTTATTTACCGTCATCCACTATGTTTACAAGTTTCGATTTTGATGTGATTGTAAAAATTTAATGTAAATCCAAAACTTTAACTAAACATATATTATATTTATCAATACCGTTTATTATAACTTATTTTCGATCATCGGTTTACTTTAACCACAATTTATTTCGTACTCACGAATCATGTAAGAGCCTATGATGCATATTTATATTTCTTCATGATACAATCCATATAACTACCGTACATCGTACGAGTATTAGTAATAGTTATATATATATTTTTTCTTTTCTTAAAATAGAAGATTTTTCTTATCATGATTTCGAAACAGTTACGATAACCTTCGCTTCTTTACGGATAAACAAAATTACACACTAATCAATACATGCAGTAAATTAAATAAATGGTATTATACAAACAATCAGAATATACACACGGATAAATATAGTTACAATTACAATGTTGGAGTTGACACACCACAATACTTCTCTAAAGCAAACTTATCGTTGACATTTTCTTCCGTGTAAAAGAATTTGATAAACTCCCCGAAATAGAAAGGCTTGAAAAGTAATGGATGTTCTTCATCCACCATTTCTTCAGGTGCTTTTATGAGTTTTTCCAATTTCGGCACCGAAAACACACCGATTGAAAACCTATCTTTTACTCCGCTCATCACGACCTTGTGAGTTGTGGCATTTAATCTTCCGTTCGTCCATACCTACAATTATCAAAATATATATCATTAATTAATTCATGAACACCCAAATATGAGACATTTTTACAAGTTAATTATATGAGCATTATGTTATGTGATAGTGTGATGATTGTTTGGAACAAAAATATGAAGTTTAAGTAGTATGAATCAAAACTTACTTTGAAGCTTTCTCCCACCATAACTACAAAACTGTTTGTTGAGAATTTCACTTTGAACCATTCCCCATCTCTATTTTGCACCTCCAGCCCTTCAACTTCATTTTGATGCAAAATTGTCACTATATTCTTATCGGCATGACTAAGTAGTCCCACATTGGATTCATCTTTTTTGGGAGATCGATATTTCATTACCCTAACAAGGTAACTTGTTAGGTCCATGTGTTCCTCTATGTATTTCTCCAAGTTCAAACTTTCTAGGACCATCGTTCTTACAATCTCGTCTAGCTCCTTCAACTTCTCTGTGTAAAATTGTATGTTGCTTCTGTACGTAAAGTTGAACAACCGCCCATCAAAATAAAAATTTGTAATATTTCACAAATTAAAATATGTAAAAATCTTTTTTTACCATTTTTCCCCACCCTACTCTCGAGGAAACTCTAGCTAAGATGTAGAGTAAAGAATGGAGTGAAATTATATGGCTTTAATTTGCTTATGTGTAGTTCTCATGTAGAGTATATAATTAATTGCCTCACAATTAAAAAAAAAAAGTCAACGTTTCATTATATCAATTCTAGTATACAATAATCTCATATTTGCAAATGATTTTGATTATAGAATATATATGAATTTCTCATAAATATATACAAAGTATTAAAATTAATACGCCGTAACGTTTTCTTCTAAAGAGTACTGAATTGTATGTTTTGTTATTAGCTAGTGAGAAGTTAATTACTTTTTAACTATACGAGTAGCTAGATGGCAAAGTAAAATACGTAGAATTGAAATGTTATAAAAGCGAATTGAATTGAATCTCATATATATATATATGTTATGTTATGTGGAGTATATATTACTCAACTGTCAGGCTAGCTAGCTGTGTTTTCGTGGATGCATGGATGAGAAAGGCTGGCAAATTAAATTAATTCTCAATTAAGTTAAGTAAGTAATTGACTTACGTAAATTCAGGGTTGCCTTGATCAGGCCACATGAGATTAGCAAAGCTTTCAGGCTCCTCAATTCCCATGCTCTCGAAGATGGGAACCTCTTTAGCTTGCCCGATGTAACCATTATAGAGTTTCTCTGTCAAGTTTTTCACTTTCGTCTCCAAAGGGAGGTCGAATAGCTGCTTCAAGGAAGAAAACACAGACTTTCGAACATCAGGTGAAATTCCATCAAAAGAGGCTTCAAAACAACCGAATTCTTGGAGGGCTTCGAAAACTTGGGTTTTCGTGGACTCCCAAATGAGGGTTCCTCGGTTTTGTTTGTTTGTTTTGGAGAAATCTATGCTGGGAAGTCGAAGAGGTGCTTGAGAACCCATTTTATTGAATTGGCAGCTATTTTATTGATTTCTATTGTCTGGAGTAGTGTTACGATTAATTAAACAAGCGAATTGAATTATATTTATAAGCCTTTTCAATTTTTGACAATAAAAAAACAAGGCGAAGGAACAAGGTGGGGAACATTCACCCATTGTTTATGAGGGTCTATATAAGAGTTGAATTATATTAGTTTAGAAATGAGTAGTATATATAATATTGTGGCACTAAAAGCATATTCAACTTTGTAAAATGTATTGTGCTCAGCTTGCAAACTTTCCAAAATGGATTATAGAATTAGTTACAGTTAGGTTATGCTTTAGAATTAATTACAAAATGCACAAGAACGACAAATGTTATTTTGGAAGATTTGTTTTATTTATTTACATATTAATTTAAAGATTGTCTAACATAAAAGTCATTAATAACTACCCGTAAAAGTTAAATTTAATAAGAGTCAAATATATTTGTTCTTAAAGTTTTAATTACAATTTAATTTTATTAGATGCATGTCCGCTCGATACGACGGCGATGGTGATAACAATGGCAGTGTAGTGACGACAATAATGGTGGTAGCGATGGTGGTAAATAGAAATTTAATTGATGTAAGAGAATGTTTACTTAAAAATTAAAGGATCTGTTGTAAGTTATTTCATTAATGATATTATAGGTATATAGATTGAAAATGTGTAAATTAGTAAATAAAAAAAAAGATAATATGGTCATTTTGAAATCTTAATTGCTTAAAAAAGAGAAGGGTAATTTATTTATATAATATAATACGAGTAGTATAAAAGTATACATAATGTCCATAGAGAGTAGAGACCCTCAAGTATTAAGTATTTTTTCTATCGTTCAACTATATAAATTAATTTGTTTATAAGTTTTATTTATTTTATTTTATTTTTGGTATGCTTTTAGTTTATGATAAAAATAAAAAAGGATCTCTAACTTTGTTAGAAATAAAAATCGAACCTTTAATCTATGTTTTTCTAGACAAGGCCCCCGACTACTTAATTTAATCAAGTTATAGATTTTTTTGAACTGACATATACTAACTAGCTTGGGTTTACTTTCTAGCTAACTCAAGTGGTTGAGCACCTGCCTTATAAGCAGGAGGTCTTGGGTTCAAGAATTGGAAAGTACATAGAAAGTCTTTCTATGAAGGATTGGTTTGGGTATACCCAGGTTCAAGTATGAGGAGACAGGATTTACCCAAGTTGATCGTCGTGCTTTCGGGCGGATTAGTAGGGTTTTCCCTTATCGGGTATTTGAAATAGACATTTCTACTTTGAGGGAGCTCTCTAACGCAGACCCGGTTAAGACAACGTATATTAGACTTCCCGCTGTCAAATCGCAACACGAAGTTCCCAAGCGAAATTCACCTTTAAAAAGAAAATAGCTTGGGTTCGAGTCTCTATCCTTTTTATTTTATTTTATTTTTTTTCTATTTCTATTTGTGTTTATATTTTCTTTCGTATGGAGTTCAATTTGTTTTCCTAATCTAATTAAACGCGGTCGATTAGACAATTTTTTTTAAAATTTGATAAGAAAAGGAAGATTCTATATCTACGTACCTAAAAGGTTTTTGAATAAAATATTATCATGCTTAGAAAATAGTTTTCTTCATTAATGATTAATCACAAGGTCAAATGTTCAAAAAAAATTTCTTCCTAAATTTAAAACACAATTAAACATATACATACGTATTATAAAATGGCCGTCACATATATACCAGTATACCACAAAAGACAAGTTTAAAAAATTAAGACATTTCGAACTATATATATATATATATAAAGTTTGATTAACAATATATAGTTTTGATTTCATTATATTTGGGTGTTTTGTCAAATATATTGATACAATAGATATAGTATTATTATTATTATAATACATAACAATAATCTACTATGTAAAGTGCAACGATAGTAATCTACTTTCACATATAAAATCATAAGTGACATGCTCACAATCTTTGAAAATCAATGCAATATAACATCTTTTTAATTTCATTAATTGCAAAGTAACTACATAGCGTTACCTGATCTACTTTAAAATTAGCTTTTTAAAGTCAAATTACATATGTTGTAACTTACTTCTTTTTTGCAGATTTTTCACGTATTCTGAGCGAAATTAAGTATGTTAACATTTATTTTATAATAGTTAATCTCTAAAAAATTTATACAAGAGTATATATGGGTAATTTCTTTCCTTTAGTTTAAGTGATCACTGATCAGAAAGTAAAAGTAAATACGATTTGTCATAATAAATGTTAATTACTTTATGGAAAAATGATGGGTACTGTGGATTGTACTCAAACATGAGTACTGCGAAGGCAAAAAAAAAAGTTGAAACAATTACATTTTAGCACTTACACTTTATAAACAACCATAAATACCCCATGATTTTCAATGGTAAAGTACTCAATTATGCGTACTGCGGTTGTACATAATATATATATATATATATACGAGCATGGTACCCGCGCAATGCGGTGACGATGATATTAGTTGCGATGTGGTGACGTCGATGGATGGTGATGGCATCGTCGTCAAGTGGTGTAAAAAATTGATACAAAAATATTTGAAATTAGGGATAGTGAATATATATATATATATTATAAAAGATTATATAATAATTGTGTAAGTTAATTAATTAAGGGTAAAATGGTAATTTCGCATGTCTCAAAGTTGTAAACTTTTCAACATAGGTGTATAATTTTTATATAATAGTATATAAGTATATATAATAGTATAGAAGTATGAAAGTATAGATAGGGGGATGAGAATATAAGGTTGTCGAGTATCTAAGCTTAGGTGTGGAACACTCACATATTGTTTTTTTAATCCATAAAAACTATGGGGACCCATGTATTTATTCATTGAAAAATAAATAATAAAATATTAATATATGAGGAGTTCCACACCTAAGCTTAGGTGTCAGACAACCTTATATTCACTTTTCCCATATATATATATATATAAGACATAAATTAGTGATCTAGCTATAAGAAAAAAATAATTAAATGTTAATTACTGCATGCGTAAAGTTGAACTCTTAATATATTATAGATAGAGATTCCCAAGCTTCTTTAATTATTGGCCGAAAGTTAAATTTGTATAATTGTATGCATTCAAATAATACATTTTGGTTTGAGAAATCAACCAAGAGATAGAGCACGCGAGAAACATAAAAGACAGCAAGAAAAGAATTTTGACATTAGAAAGAGTTGACTTCGAAGCATTGTGAATGCCAGCCGGATCCTTTTCTAAAAACTTGCGGAACCACATCACATGGATATTAAATAATTCGAGTATAGTGATAAGGTTACTTGATGTCTTTGAAAATTAGCTCAATGGTTGAAAAACTATCTTCTTATAGATTATAAGGTTTTGTGTTCAAGCTTTTGGAAGAACATAAGGAAGTCCTTTTATGAGGTCTTGGCTTGGGTTTACCGAAGTTCAAGTCTGAAGGGACATGGTTTACTCCTATTAATCGTCGTGCCTTCGAGCGGATTAGTATGGGGTCCCCCCCCCTCAAATCGGGTATTTGAAATAAGCATTTCTATTTCGAGCGAGCTCTCTAACATGGATCAGTTAAGACAACGTATGCTAGACCTCTCGCTGTTGAATTGCGACACGAAGTTTTCAGCGAAATTCACCTTTAAAAAAAAATATATACAAGGTTATTTTTTATATATTGATACTTTTATACTGTATTATTAAAAAAACCACCTTCTTATTAAAAATTACATAAAAATAATTGGTTAAAATACTTTTAATGATTAAATTACACTTTCAATCTTTTATCTTCTAAAATATTCACATTATCCTTTAAATCAATCATCACTTTTACATTAATTATTTACACCACTCGACGTCATCTTTACCACCAACAGTCGCTCCACCACCACACAACCGCCGCCATGACCACCTACGCATTGCGCGAGTGCTGTACAAAAATCCCTATTAAAACAAACTAGCTCCCATTTTAAATAAATTAAGCATTTCTTTTAAATAATCTTGAAATACTCTTAGGCACTCTTAACACATCAAAGTATCAAACACACAATAGCGTCTCTTTTTCTCATACATACATACACATCAACACCACCACCGACCGCCACCGCTGCCGCTGTCATTAATTACCACCGCCACTACTACCACCGTCGCTACCGCTGCATGACACCATGACCCATCACCGCCACCATCACTAACTCTCATCAATCCTTCTATGTTTAAGCTTATAGATTTGTTCAACTAATCAACTTTTTAATGGAAACAAAATGATCACCATAATGTTTCGAAATATTTGTGAAAACAAACTCATGGGGTGTTTGGTATAATGGAATGGAAAGGGGAGAAAGGGAATGGGAAAGACTTCCCTTATTTGTTTGCGACGAAGAAAGGGAATGAGAAAGAAGAAAGAGGAATCAATTCCATTCTCTCCATTCTCAAATTTTATTTTTTATTTTTTGAAGATGTTATATGTAATAATTGTATTATTCTTAAAAAAAAAAATTTATATATATATTCATTTTCCGTGGGTACCAAACAACGGAATCCATTCTCTTTCCAAATATTCATTCTCTTTCTCACTATTTCCATTCTCTATTACATATCCATTCTAGCTCTATGATTTCCTCCTACTAAACACCCCTTTAGGGCAAACATCTTTTATAGAATTGTGTATATCGTAAGCTAAAGAACTATCTATATTATAAAATAGGATTTAAATATTGAACTTTTAATATTATCAAAATTACTAATACATTTTACCTTATCATTTAATATCTATATTTATGAAATAAGTAAAAATGTTAACCGGTTGAAAATTAAAATTTCAGCCGTTAACAAGATCGAACACGTAAAGTTATATGACAAGGAATGGGTTTTACTGTGTTAGAACCATCACGTCCACAAAATACTACAGTTTTTACATTGACTCGAATATTGATAATGGGAAAACAAAAACAATAGAATGAAAGATAAATTCTTTCCTTTGCTTTCGTCGTGTTTAGTACTTTTCTTTTATTTGCAACTTTTTGGTAGGCTAAATATTATATGTGGTCTTTTTGATGTTTAAGTATCAGAAAGCCATGCATATTCTCGCATATATGTTTCACAATCCTCGACAAATTACAAAAAGGTTGCATTTTTTTCTTGATGGTTGATTATTTGTCGCCCAAATAGTTAGATGTTAAATATTATGCCTAACAGCTAGTAGGGCATCCACATATTGTGATGACGACGAATAAACGAAAAAATATTTTTGTTGAGTCAAGGATTCGTTGACTAAACTTGATCGTTGATAAAAATTCATTAGCGAACCATCAGCGAATTCGGTGACTCTTTGCCAACAATGCATTTTTATCCAAATTGTTAGTCAAAGCAGAAAGAATTCAAATAAGAAGAGACAAAAGTCACATGGTGGTTGTTTCAATGGTAATGTAACTTATATGACAAAGGTTCAATTAGATTAAAAAGAAGGGTTTCTCTCTCATACCCGATTTGGTAATGAAGACAAAGGGCATCTGTAGCAAGTACTTCAAGCCAATAAGAATACGACAACCACCATCTTATCACCATCAAAACAAGGTTGTGTTGCCCTACTTGTCTCCTATATAAAGCAACATAGCCGCCTACAAGATTTGTGTTTGTCATCACAAGTGTGTGTCACTTAGAAAGTGTGTTTTTCATATTTCTTGTAATTACTTAAGTTTTTAGTTAGTCTAAACTTAACAATTATAATTTTATTTACTTGCTTGTAAGTCAAGTTGTAATATCGACTATGTATTCGTCGTTTATTCAATAATATATATGATTAGACTTGTATAGATTGTTGTTTTTGAATTCTTATTTTGTTCTTAATCTTTACTTGTTGTTCTTATATTATTTTTTAGATAACTTAATACGAGTATAAGTTAAGCAAATAAATAGACTGTCATAAGAATTACATTTAAAGTTTTTATCTCACACAACACATAAATATAATTGCCAACGTGTTATTCATAAACAACCTAAAACCACACTTGATGGCGGTTATCAATAGACAATAGGACTTAAGAAAAACCCGTTTACAATAAAATGAATTAACTAACACCTCAATTAAATTAAACTTATCATAGTATGACATTTTTTAATTAATTTTATTATAAAGACATTTCTTTATTATATTGTAATTAGAGCATACACTTCATTATTGTTTTTAGAACATATACCTCATTAAAAGTTTGAAAAAGAAAAATAATACCTTTCACCCTTATTTATAATTTCCGTAAAGTTTAATCAAAATTAGAGAAAATTGATTTTTTTTTTCTCGAACATTCAGTCGGCATACGATATCAAGAAATCTCATCGTATAATAGCAAAGACTTGCACGTACCCTAGACAACGAAATGTTGATCATGAACCGTTACAAGTATTTGGAAGGAAATTAAAAACCCAAGGCTTCTCATCCCTAAGGATTAAACTCATGAATTTCGCTAAAATCGGGAGTACCGTTAACCAGTTGGACTGACCATCATTGGCTGAAAAAATCGAAATTGGAGGGTAATAATATAATTCCACTTTTAATAGTGGCGTAAAGTGAAGATTGGGGAGGAGTAGAGAAAAATTCCCTTATGGGGTATTCCGAAAGTGTAACCTAGGCAACAAAAAAGGGGCCCGATACTTCAACTAGAGGGTACGAACTGAGTTTCGTTTCCGAGTTTATGGATTGGATTCAGTCAACCTCACTCCCTTTTTATGTTGTCGTGATGGTTACCGGCGAACGCTCCCAAAGGTGACATGCGCCTGAAAGTGCTTCTCCCAGCTTGATCTTAAATTTTATACATTAATTAAGCAATCTGGGGTATCCTTTCTTTAAAAGCAAAATCAGGATGTATTAATTATTTCTATTTGATCCAATTGATTGACATGCATGTTGTGCACATAAAAGTAAAAAAGAAAAGGTTAGTAACATGACGCTAGATCAATAAAAATAGGTCGGGGTCACATAAAAGTCTCGGAATCACTAATCAAACAAGTACCTAGATGCAAGCCTGCAAGGTTGTTAAATTTCCCGAGTCAGACGAATACCCAAAATAAACTTCTGACTCCGCATCTCGCCGGGTCGAGTCCGAGTCACGAGTTTTTCCCTCTCGCTGAGTTGAGTCCGATTCTCCAAACACTCCTAACTCCCCCCCCCCCCCCCCCGGCCAAGTGGAGTCTGAGTCACGAGTTCTCCAATCTTACCTAACTGGCTAGCTACATATTAATTGCAACATATTAAAGAGTATTGTATATTTGTATATATGAGTAAATATAGCCAAATGCCCCAATTATGAACTTTATAATTGTTATAAATGGTGTACATCACTAGTTTTTGGATATAGAACATAAAATTTATTTTATAGTGTTATACTTTACAATACTGTATTGCATGTTAGGTATTGTAAAACATGTAAGGTAGTGTATCGTCATTAATTGACAAGGATCTAACACTTGTTGTTAGCAAGAACTTATTAACCTACTGGCTAGGTATTCTCATTTCTTTTCGTCTTGGCTTTTGGTTTTTAGCTTTTATTTTCGAGTTAAACTTTTTAATATTTTGTTGTGTTTTTGGTCATTTATTTTAATTTTTATTTAGATTATGCTTTTAACTAAAATGGGTAGATTTTCATTATCTTTTACTTTTACAATTAGTATATGGTTAGTATTTTTTTTTATGTATTCTTTGCTGCATGGCATATAATTATGTAAACGGTTGTTATAATTTATGTTTTTGTTTTCGATTTGTTTCTTAATTAGTTTTTTTTTGCTTATGTTTCTGAAGTATAACTGTTGCTATATGTTTTCATTTGTTTTTTGCACCATATAGCTAAAACGATTGTTATATTTCATGTTGATATATAAGAATAAATATGATAGGGTTAACGTCCACACGGGCTATGGAAATCACGTTTATACAATATTGGTAAATGTATATATATTTTAAATGACGGAAAAAAGTATTGATAGATATATGACTATTAGTAAATCTATGTTTGAAGATTTAATATAATTTGGAGTTAAATGCAAGATTTGTCCCTGTGATTTGTTCAATTTTGTAATGGAATTCTTTTTCGATCAAGTTCACTAGCAATTGAGGTCTTTAAATTAAAAATCTTTTGCATCCATGGTCCAAAATTAACTTATCCGTTAGTGAGGGTTGTCAAGTACAATTGCACCTCACGTGTAGGAACCAAACTTGAATGAAAATAACAACCATCACTAACAGATATATTAACTTTAGACCATTACGGGTGCAGATAAAAATTTAAATAGATTTTGAGCCCCTCGTTGCTACTAAACTCGATATATGACCCAATTTCAAAAATGAAAACCATATGGACCAATTTTGTCATTAACTCTACAATTTATTATACTTGTACATTTTAATGAAAACCATATGGACCAATTATTTTAATTTTAATTTTAATGTAATTTATTTGTTAACTAGATTATTGTCCCGTGTAATACGCGAGTAAATATATTTTTATACTTAATTATATATATCTCAAAAATATAATTTTCCTAAGTAATAATTAACGAATTAAAATATTTAATTTTACTTTATTAACATTTGTATTTTTACCTTGATAAGTTCACAGAAATTTATTATGTTGTTCATTAAGTCTTACTAATTTAACAAATTATTCAATGCCAAAAGTTATTGTTTATCTATATCATCACAAATATCTCCATGTCATTCGAATTTCCATGTCAAATTATAGAAGATATCACACATGACACATTCTTTAGATGGTGTTAAGGCATACAACCTTCTAAACCGAGTTGCAAGATTGTCACCATTAAGCCAATGATCATTCCAGAATCTTGTCTTATTTTCACTACCAACTGATCTTTAATAACATCTTAAGGGGCTAGCAATCGAGTGTGCCTCAGAGAATAAGGAACATATATTTGCCCATGTATTATTACCATTTATTTTAGATAGGAATGCAAACTCGGAACCATGAATCACATGGATGATTTTAAACCTCATGACATCCAAGTTTTGAAATACATGTCATATCTATTTGTACATATCAATGCTAAATTTTGAGTCTTCATACCACCAAAACCTAAACCACCCACATTTTTACCTAACGATTGTCTTTCAGTCAATCCATTACATTTCATTTTCCGAGTTCGACCCCCCTCCCCCTCCTCCCTTACCCCTTCCATACAAAAAAAATAAAATTGTGATCTTTATTAATCGAAATAAAGAAAAATAATATATCATAAATACTTTGAATTACCGAGTTAGAATCCATCATAGGTAACACATTAGTATTGAGTTTAGAATAGGAGAAAATAAAAAATAAAAAGAGGTTGGAAAAATGTTTTTTTTTTGGGTAAATGTACATTCATTGATAATATAGTTGTATATAAAAACGTTATATTTTTCTTCAAATTCTTTTATAATAGTAATCAACATAATTTCAACAATATTATGCATAATTTCAAGTTATATTAACACAACATGCGATATATATATTGATAATTAAATTGCTTAGAAATTTTAGAGTATAACTAAATTATTCAAGCAAAACGTTAAAACACAAGTGCAATGACAATGCAGACATATCCGGATGAATGGAAGACATACAAAGAAACAGAATCTTACTTAGCGAGACCTCTAATAGATGATGTATCTATTTTTCAAAATTGTGGTTAAATAACACACAAATATATATGAGAAACAATGACTAAGGTTGTAACATCCCGTACTCATTTATTCTATTTCCGTTAACTTTGATCGTTAGTCATAGTTGATCTGTCTTTAAGTGGCGATATATATTTATGTGGATTAATATTTGAGTTGATTAAGTATAGTAAGGTTTGTCATTTATGTGAGTTGTTAAGAGTATGTGTTCTCATTTAGAGTGATTGAAAGTGTTGATAAAGATTATCATTTAAGCTTTTTAAAGTTGTATGTATTCCCGTTCACTACTAGAAAAAATGCATTTAATGACACCGATTGCGTGTCCTAAAAGGGGTCAGATGACACGCTTTTTGGTGTCATAAATCGACCCGTCATAAAGCTTTATGACACGCATTTAGCGTGTCATGAATTTATGACACGCTTTTATGACACCCTTTTACGACACGCTTTTATGACACTATTTTATGACATCTTTTTTGCGTGTCATGGTTGAAATTTAAAAAAATATATATATATATATTTTTATAAAATTACTAATATCCACACATTAAATAACAGCTAATCTCACAAAACAAATAAAGACCCAATAGCAAAAAAGCGAATTTCATATATATCAAAACAATGTCGTTCATACAACCACAAGTTAGTAATAGGTAACCTAATTGTATCTAGCTAGACATTGTTTCAGTGAGTTAAATGCACATCACGGGCTTCCCTTGAGTTTCTTGGCGAGGGTAGCAATGTGCTTACCCTGATAAAAAGCTTGCTGCAACTGTTCACGGATAGAAGGTACAAATCTGTATAATGTATTGAGGGTCGACTTGGATGACCCTGCTGGAGTGGGATGAAATACAGTCTCTACGTTTCTTATCAGGTCCACAAGTTTCTTGGACGATGTTAATACGTTTACTACCTGCAGAGGACAGCCCAAAACAGATATTAGCCGAAATTAAAATTAATGTGACACATACAGAACAGCAATTCATAATATTGTGCATTATCAGGAACTAGGATGAGTAGTTTAGAATGATACGTACCAGACGACCAGAAATTTCACGCAATGCTTCTGCCCAATGTGAGGTACAGTCTGCCATCATACTTACGTTGTAGCCCATATCTCTGAAGTATTCAGCTATAGTAGTTCCTGAATAAAAGTAAAAGGCAATACTATTAAAGCTTATATATCCTATTAGAGTTCAACCAACTCAAGAGAGACCATACTTAAAGCTCGTCTTACCTGTATAGATTGAGGCCTCACGAGCAGCCACAGGCATGTTAGAAGTGTTGGCCACAAGTGTCGTATGTTTCATGACAGATTCTTCACGGCCATCAGGTAATGTCATGGTCAATTGAGGAAAATCCACGAGAACCTGGTAAATTATCACAAACATCAAATGCAATCCCATATCTACAAGTGATGCTAAAAATATATAAATTCACGGGGACGTATTTCTGCCATTTCATTTCCTCTTTCTCAGCAACCAACATAAACAACAGTGTCCGAATTTGAGTACTGCGTGATTAAAGACATAACGAAACAAAAACAATTAAAGACATCTAACTATTCAGACAAGTGACTACCCAACTAAATATTGAATATACCTTAGATAAAGCTTGGCGAATAACTGTTTTTCCACCGCCAAATGCACCAGGAATAGCGCATGTCCCACCAAGCACCGATGGAAAGAGGGCATCAAGAACACGCTAATACATGAAAGATAATTAGGAGTACATTAAGGGTCTGATGGTCAATAATAGAGAGCCAAAATAAAGATAGATGAATTTTAATTTGGTGATAAATACCTGCCCGGTAAGAAGAGGAGTATCGGCAACAAGCTTTGATGCAACAGGCCGAGGCGTACGTACAGGCGATGTCTGGGAATCAGAGTTGCATAAAATAATAAAACAGATATTTAACCGGTAATGAACTAATTCGTATCAAGCATTCACTCAAACGTAATCAGTTTATTTCCTGAACTAATCCACATTACAAACACAAATATTCTACATCTCAAACTCCTAGTCACCACAAATCATACAGTTTGAACTCAATCTCTCAAAAACACTTAGTAATCTTCACTAATACACGCAACGGAAATTTTACACATATGAACAAATGAACTTATTTTCTGAACAACTAACAAATTACCCTTTTAACAATATATATATATATATACATATATATACATGTATTCATATACAAATACATCTAGATATGATTTTGCATTCAATAAACTATAATCAACATATATACACATATATATACAGGTATTCATATACAAATAATATATAAACAAAAAGAGAGTGAAATTAAAATTAACCTTTTAACAGGAGGAGGTAAAGGGCTTCGATTTTGACTGTAATGGGGCTTCGATTTGAACCTTTGAAGCTTCGATTTTGACTGTAATCGATCGATACAGACGACTATATCTATATATATATTGATCCTTCAATCGATCGATATCTATATCTGTATTCGGGGTTCGATGTGGTTTTCGTGTTTGGGTCGCAAAGATTTTTGGGGTTTTTTTAGTTTTGGAGATTTAGGGTTTTTTTTGGGTTCGGGAATATAAGCAAACAAAAATAATAAGACAGACAGTAGGAATGACAAGCAATGAAAGTGTCTCTTGTGTTACATTACACTTTTTTATGACACTAAAAATTGCATGTCATAAACCCTTTAGATTATATAAATTATGACAGTATTTTTATGACACTCGTTTTTGTTTGTCATTAAAATGTGTGTGTTATAATTTTGGTGTCATTAAAGGCTATTTTTCTAGCAGTGGTTAGTGCTATTTTAAATATGAGGAGTTGTTAGGTGAAATGTCATGTTAAAAATACAATTTTCTTAAGTAATAATTAACGAATTAATAAAAATTCAATTTCAAAATACAATTTTCTTAAGTAATAATTAACGAATTAATAAAAATTCAATTTCATTTTATTAATATTTGTTTTTCTGACCTTGATAATTTTACAAAAATTTATTGTGTTGTTTATTAAGTCTTACTGATTCAATGTCAAAAGTTATTACTTATTCATGTCATCACAAATATGTCGATGTCATTCGGATTTTCATGTCATATGATATAAAATATTACACATGACACATTCTTTAGATGGTGCCTAGGCATACAACCTTCTAAACCGAGTTGCAAGATTGTCACCATTAAGCCAATGATCATTTTAGAATCTTGTCTTTTTTTCACTCCCAACTATTCTCTAATAACATCTTAAGGGGGCTAGCAATCGAATGTGTCTCACAGAATGAGGATGCAATGATATTATGCATAATTTTAAGTTTGATTAACACAACATGCGAAACTATTCTCTAATAACATCTTAAGGGGGCTAGCAATCGAATGTGTCTCACAGAATGAGGATGCAATGATATTATGCATAATTTTAAGTTTGATTAACACAACATGCGATATATCGATTGATAATTAAATTGCCTAGCAATTTTAGTGTATGACTAAATTATTCGAGCAAAACGTTAAAACAAAAGTGCAATGACAATGCAGACATATCCAGATGAGTGAAATAAATCCAAAGAAATGTAAACCTTACTTAGCAAGACTTCTGATAGATGATGTATCCTTTTTTCAAAACTGTGGTTACTTAACGCACAAATTTATATGAGAAACAATGACTAAGGTTTTTTACAAAAGCAAACTTCATGCCTAAAAGCGAACTGTGTGGTCACTGTTAAATAAAATCTAATCGACCTTGAAACCGAGTTGCAAGATTGCCACCATTAAGCCAATGATCATTCTAGAATCTTGTCTTATTTTCACTCCCAACTATTCTCTAATAACATCTTAATGGGGCTAGCAATCGAATGTGTCTCACAGAATGAGGATGCAATGATATTATACATAATTTTAAGTTTGATTAACACAACATGCGATATATCGATTGATAATTAAATTGCCTAGCAATTTTAGTGTATGACTAAATTATTCGAGCAAAACGTTAAAATAAAAGTGCAATGACAATGCAGACATATCCGGATGAGTGAAATAAATCCAAAGAAATGTAAACCTTACTTAGCGAGACTTCTGATAGATGATGTATCCTTTTTTCAAAACTGTGGTTACTTAACGCATAAATTTATATGAAAAACAATGACTAAGGTTTTTTACAAAAGCAAACTTCATGCCTAAAAGCGAACTGTGTGGTCACTGTTAAATGAAATCTAATCGACGACTAATGTAGCTTCATGTGTTTTAGTGATTTAATTCTTACCTGGTTAAATATTTGTCAACTTATGATATTATAAAAACTTAACATGTCACTAAGTTATTTTTTTTTTTGAACGGCATGTCATTAATTATATATGTTTCTAGCGTATCACGCGAGTATTAATCTAGTTAGGATATATATTAGCTATTAATATATTGAATATATAATATTAACTATTATTCTATTATACACACACACACACACACATATATATATATATTGTAGCTATTATTTTTGATTTCTTGATTAAAATTATTGGGTAAAAAGTATAAATTTGTGATGGAAAATCAAAAAGTGTAAATTATGTTTTGATTTCTTGATTAAAATTGATGGATAAAAAGTATAAATTTATAATGGGAAACCAAAAAATGTAAATTAAATTTAAAGAGGTATTTTTTGTATAATCATAAAAAGTATAAGTATTAATATTGTCATTTAAGAAAGATGAAATAATTAAATTTGATCTAATGGTTCTAAATCAAAGATGGAATTCATCCAATGGTTCTTGTTTATTTAAGGATGAATTTAGCACCTTGTTATATATATATTGGTAGATTTTATATCGTGGAAAGACCCTTCAAAGGTCACGAGGCTTTTCTACTAGTCTTAGCTAAAATCGAAAGCTATAACAGTACTAAGACAACCCTTTGTAAATTACGAGTAAATTTGTAACTAATACGTACGAGAACCTTGGCCGCATATCAATTCGTAGACTTCGAACAATATCTGTTTCGATCGTCATATTATATGACACCACAAATTAAATACGATCAGCGCGCACTAGCTTGATCCATCGATGCCATCGACTGACTTGATATATCTTTTCAATAATTCAGACACCACAATATGCCTTTACAGCATACTTCTGTATACCTTGACCTCCGGTAACATAAAATTTGATGAACTCTCCGTAATCAAAAGGCTTGTAGAGCGACGGGTGTTCGTCATCGACCATATCATCGATGGCTTTTAAGAGATTCCCCGTTCTTGGCAATTCAAAAAATGCCAGGGTGTATCGAGTCATGTTTTCTCTCATAATCACCCTATGAAGTGGCACATGCAATCGCCCGTTCAACCATACCTGTGAGCATATATATCAAATCAGCGCTCGAGTAAGTAAAATATTCATAAAAGTTTTGTTATAACTAAGAAGCTTATTTATAAGTCAACATATGATATTCTCTCGTCCAACCAATGTAAATGTCCGGTCTTTCTTTCGCAATTTTGACTATAAATATATATTATTTTTTTTGTTTTATAATACTTGGTATTATATCAATGTAAAATACATTTAAACTCAATCAATTCATATACTCCATATTACATCAAGTATTACGTACATGACATATATAAAAATCTATGCGGTCAAAAAAAAAAAAAAACCTAAAATATGATCAAATAAAGGATACGAATATAGAAGCCAAAATTTGTGTTTATGTAATGGGGTTCAGGTAATAATCAGGTCAGTAAATTAGCCACGTTAGTATTACTTACGTTTATAGTCTCTCCGGTCATGACAATAAATGTATTTGGCGAAAGCTTGACTCTTAGCCAATTACCATCTTCTGTTAGGATCTCCAATCCTTCAACTTCATATTGATGTAATATGGTCATTATACCAGCATCCGCATGACTGTGCAACCCAAGATTCGCCTCATTTGGTTCCGGGGCTCGGTATTTATTAAACTTAAGCACATAATTTGCTAGTTCATTGTGCTCATCTAGGTACTTGTCCAAATCCAAGCTCTCAAAAACCATCTTCCGTGTCATCGCATTCAATTCCCAAAGCTTCTTCGCATATAGATGGATGTCATTGCTGCCCCACAATTAATTGTACATGGATTCATTATAAGGTAAGTATTGAACATATATATGATAAATTGATCGAATTGATACTTGGCTAATTAATTAAATATATGATCTTACCTAACTTGAGGGTTGCCATGGGGCCACATGAGGTTGGTGAAATTTTCAACTTTTTCAGCGATGTAAGGTTCCTCGATGCCCATGCTTTCATAGAGCGGAAGTCGCGGCGAGTTCCCCATATACCCAATAAACATTCCGGTGGATACGTTTTTATTCTTGGTTTCTAAGGGAAGATCGAAAAGGTGCTTTGCTGCACCATATACAGACTTCTGAAGCTCGGGTGTTATTCCGTCTATAGATGCTTGGAAACAACCATACTTCTGAAGGGCTTCAAGAACTTCAGTTTTCATGGAATCGTAGACACGAGCGTCAAGTTTCTGGTTATTTAGAACTGAGAAATCAATCGTAGGAAGCTGAATATACTCTTCTGAACCCATTAATTTCGAACGGTTGCAATATATTACTTAAGTTGTTTGGCATGCATGACTAGTTAAGTATTTATAGTCCCTGTCCAAGTTTTTTACTAGCCGACTTAGCTGGATACGTTTGGTTATAATAGAACAAAAGAGATCCAAAATGACTGCAATACAGAATCGTCATCAACTAATTTGCTTTGTATGGCAACAGCTTGAGCACAAAACTCATGGACATATCGACTTAATTTGGATTCAACGTGGATTACAAACAGAATAAAAGACCTAGCTATAAGTGTTCGGCGATTGGGGGACGCTAAAGGATCAACAATTTAAGGTTGGCTGGCTAGAACAATGTCTTCAATCAAGCTAGGAACAACGTATTTACTCCTTGGAGAATTCACCTTTGTTAACCCATTCATATATCCAGACTATATATGACAACCAAAAATTATGTATTAACTTACAATTGAGATTTGCCATAGTAGAAAACTAAATTTTGAAAAAAAAAATGATGGGCCCACACAATAAAGGATATGAATCACGTACGTACATTTTCTCCTTTTTCACAAAAATCTCCTTTTAACTTTTAACTTAAATACTAGGCTCATATTATGAGGATTTATCATTTCCTAATAAACATGTACGGCTAAAATCTCCTTTTTTATAATGGAATCGTCTTAAATTGTTATGTGAGGAGCAAAGTAGCTAGCTAGCTAGGTCTATATTTCTATATGTTTTGATGTATAATTGTTAATTAATCATGTTTTTTTCCTAATAACAAAATGCTATATGAGTGCAAATGGGGGTGAGGCTTGAGTAGAGAAATGTGGGAAACAAAAAAATGACCGTCCAAATAGAGATAATTAAACATTAATGGTTCAAGGCATACAGGGCTTAAAGTTGAAGCAATAATAATATTCGGTGACTTACCATCTTATTGTTATGTACATAGTGTACGTACGTATTGTAAAATTTGACTTAACATAAGCAATTATATTGTATGGCTACATACCGAGTCATTGGTTCTTCATATATAATTAAGTTATATGAGAAAAAAAAATAAAAAATCAAAGATCAGAAAGTTATCGACCCGGAATTTTTCGAAGCAGATGACCAAAGTCCCAAAATTACCGGAAGTTATGAAGATGACCGTTGACTAGAAAGTCTTTGTAAGTTATTTAGATCAAATGACCGGAGGAGAGGGCGATGAATTAATTGATTATTGTAAAATAAGTATTAATATAAAGGATTGATTATTATAAAACAAGTATTAAAGTAAAATAAATAGCACATGATTTTGACTTTTGGTTCATGATAATATTGATATACGAAACACATGTATATATATTGATGTACAATGATTTTCATGATTCATGTTGATTTTTAGTGACGAAAAACCTGTTGTTTTTTTTTGTTTACTTTAATACTTGTTTTATTTTAATTAAAATTTTAAATTAAAATAATATGATTAAATTTCGAATATTGAATAAGGATAAAATTGATGCACAAAAAGTAGGAAGTATATTGCGATCAACAAAGTGACATTATGATACAAAGTGTCCGGCCTCGCTAGTCATCAAAGGAATAATATATATTGCGATGGGTTTATATATATTTTAAATTTTAATTTTCGACGCCGCAGTAAGTCTTTAAGGCGAACTTGCTCTTAATGCCCCCCTCTTTGTAGAAGAACTTGAGAAACTCTCCATAATTAAAAGGCTTGTAGAGCAACGGGTGTTCCTCATCTACCATTTCGTCAAACGCTTTCACGAGGCTGGTAGCTTTTTGGACCGAAAAGAATCCAAGAGAGTATCTTGCCATATTTCCCGTCATCACTACTCTATGAAACGGCACGTGCACTCGACCATTCAACCAAACCTGTCACATGTTCATTAACAACGTACGTTTATTATTCCAAGTCGGGATCGGACCATAGGTATATATTGATCGATACATATATTTGGAAATTTGTGTGAAATATCTGTCTTTTAAATTAAAAGAACCATCGTAGTTTACGGCCGGTTTCTATGGTTCATGAATTATACTTACGTTTAAACTTTCACCAGCTACGATCACGAAAGAGTTTGGGGCAGCATTTACGCGTATCCACTCATCGTTTTTTGTCAGGATCTCTAACCCGCCAATCTCATCTTGGTGTAAAATCGTCATTATGTTTGTGTCGGTATGAGTATGAAGTCCGATGTCTGATTCATTTGGCTCCGGTGCTCGATATTTCATGAGTTTAAGAAGGTAACTTGTTGAGTTCATTTGGTCTTCTAGGTACCTTTCCAAATCCAAACACTGGAATACCATCTTCTTCACGATCTCATCCAATTCACGCAACTTCTTTGAGTAGGATTTCATACTTTCACTGTGACAAAACCCGAATATAATTAATTAGTACCATCAAAACGTACGTAATGAGTAGTGATATTTTCACAACACCTTTTAGTCGCCGACAACAAATATACAAATTTTTCCGCACAGTGTACGACTGTGTAAACATAGATTGTATTGGGTGGCTTATTAAATGGTGTTGTGAGAATATCACTCCCCAAAAGTAATTTAGAAATAAGTACTTTTAGGAGAAATAAAAAAAGGTAACCGGAATTTTGGGTTGTCCTGATCGGGCCACATTAGATTGGAGAAGTTGTCAACGTTTTCAGGGATGAAAGGATTGCCGATTCCCATGCTTTCGTAGAGAGGAACTTTGGGGGATTGAACATAGCCATGAAAGGCTATGTCGGATGTGTTTCGACGTTTGGTTTCTAAAGGGAGATCAAACAAATGTTTCAAGTCATCGTATACGGTTTCTTGAAGCTCAATTGATACAAAAGAGGAAACTTCAAAGCAACCGTACTCTTGGAAAGCTTTGAAAACGTCTGCTTTGACGGACTCCCAGATCGAAAGGTCGTGTAGATTGTCGCTACTTATTTGCGAGAAGTCGATTTTCGGAAGTTGAATTGCAGCTTCAGAACCCATTTTCGTGATCGAGCGAGTATGTGAGGATGAATTAATGAGCATTTGTTATTAAATGTGATTAATAAGGCCACTATCAAACAAATTGAGTGATTAAAACAAAGAATTAATTGGTAACAATGCGACAAAATGAAACCGGCTATTATTATGCCCATCTATTATGTTGATAATGTATAGTAGGCGCCAAAAACAATATGTATGTTTCAAAGACCCTCTAATTCAACTAACCTAAGTTGTGAAAATCAAAGAGGTACACTTTCTAATGTATCGAGTGCATGGAAACAAATCACGAATATTCATTAAATTGTTGGCGAGATTTAGTATCGACCTTACATTCCTTTTTGAAAAGAAAACTTGAAACATGGAGAACTATTTTTTTTTTTTTTCCCCATTAAATTTGGATAGATGGCTGATTTATGAGTGATGATTATCCTCAGACCTACGGAGGCAGATAGTTGGATCATCTCAAATCAATGAACTCGTGGACTTGAATAATCAGTTGGGCCTATCTTTTTAATTGGATAAGACTACTGGGCTTCTTTCAAATTAGATAGATTTGTTTATAAGTTTTTCTAAACAAAATCTCTATGTGGTAAGTTTCTATTTTCTAATTTATCGAGTGCATGGAAACAAATCGCGAATACTTATTAAAGGTTTAGTATCGACATTTACATACCTTTTTGAAAAGAAAACTCGAAACAGGGAAAACTTTTTTTGGCATTAAATTTGGATGGATGGTAGATGATTTATCCTCTATACATAGTTAATTGGATCATCTCAAATCAGTGAGCTCTTGGACTTGACTAGTAGTTGGGCCTATCTTTTTAACTGGATAAGAATATCGGGCTTCTTTGTTAAAAGTAGTTACAACTAAGTTTATCGTATATTGTATCGATTGGATTTGTAATCTAGCTTCTTCAGTATCGTTGTGAAGTATATGTGACTAATGCTAGTAGCTTAAAATTTTCTGACGATCAAAGAATATTGACGACATCCCTTACATTTTGACTGGTGTATATATAAGTAAAATGGGGAGTGATAATCATACAATAAAAATTAGTCATCTACAACAAAGATATAAATTTTACTGCACAGAGTACAACTGAATGATGCATGTATTATTGTAGATTTCTAAATTTTGTTATAGCTATATCATCTCCCATAAGTTATTAGATGGAAGATTTGTTTCTACAAGTTTTTATAAACAAAATTATTCCCAAGTATCAAGTCAATATTCTTTCCTACATGTACTTAATATTTATTTTTTCTTTTGACTTTTTTATAAAATTTTCTCTCTCTGTACAAGTACAGCCGCTTAAAATCTAAAACACGTACATATATTAGTTTACTCGAAATATATAAACTCGATCGATAAGTTGTAGAGTGGCCTTTGGTGGCTAGAAACCTCAAAAGGTATATATGGAATGGAATCAAACTGTAAAAACTAACTCGATCTATCCCTTCGATCAGGAGGGAAGAAACATGGTGTAATTGGCTAAAAAGATGGACCATATATATGAACAAATATTGTCTTTACAAGCCGTTCCAAAATCTTTCATTTATGTGGCTATTATATATGACATAGACAGATGCGAAGGGACGATCATGGCCTTACATCCTGTAAATATATATCAACTTGATTAAACTTGAATTTTTTTTTTTTAAATTTTCAAGGATTTGCATGTTCACTTTTTGGGCGTTTCCAAAATGGAATTATTAATAATGTTCATTTCAAAGCATCTTTTTTTTTCCCGGTATTAGACCCAATGATTTTGCCAAATTTATCATTTATGTAGAGGAGGATCTTCCTTCATATTCGGGACACAAATGTGTCGGATTATGTGTCTTCTGCCTTTATAAATTTCTTGGATTTTAAATTTTCGATATATATATATATCTTGCATCAAGACAAATTAAACCCCCCCCCAAAAAAAAAAAAGAACATTACTAGCTTTTTACTAATTATAGTAGCACTCTCTCCTTGCTTACAAAGTTATCCTCGATCGATTTATTGACAAAAAGGTGTAGCATAATTAAACTAACACTTTCAACCAACCTGTACACGGTTGTGATCGTTGGCATCCGCAAATCCATTCAACGGTGCGCATACACGAACGGAAGACAACGCCTTGTTAAAGTGTTTTGCCTTGGTGCCAAGATACTCGCTCCACGTCACTGCTCGGTAAAGAGGAGGGTGAACTTGGTCTATGAGTTTTGAAAGAGGAGAGATTTGAACATTTGGTGGTGGGCCATAAAGGTAAGCCACGGAGAAACGATGTTGTGTTCGGTTCACCATGGCTCGGTGGAGTACGCTTGGATACAAACCGTTGGATAGTATATGAAGGAGATCACCTACATTGACTACAAGTGCACCGGGTATGGGTGGGATGGTGACCCACCCGGTTCCTTCCTTGTGAGCCTGAAGTCCACTTGTATTGTTTTGGTGTAGGATGGTTAAGAGGGTTGAATCGGTGTGAGCCGCTAGACCCATGGCTCGATCTGGATCTGGACAAGCTGGGTATGAATTTAATTGCAAAGCCCCGCCCGGCCGAGATGTGGATCCTTGTGAGCCGCCAGCTGCAGCCCATTTTACATCTTCCATTGTCACGCCTAATGATCCCAACATTAAGGACATGAGTTCTTGAGCTAATTTATTCATCTCCTCTTTATATTCTTCTATTACATCACTGCAACAACGTACGTACATGAATTAATACAATTAGTACGTGAAGGATCCAGAAAGAAACTTCTGTAAACATTACCACGTACGTACGTACATGAATTTAATTATTGTACTAGTAGTGCAAACTCGATCCCGGCCCTTTGTTAAGATACATATATCATGCATGCAATTTAATTTATAGTTGTTGCGTTAGAAATGAATTAAATTAATCTTTACCAGAAGTTATGATAACGGTTGGGCCAAAGTTTACGAGCATGTTCATTAGGGGATCCAATGATGGTGAACCCTTCTGACCACATAAGTTTAGGGAAAAACGACGATATCCTGGCAACCCCATAGCCAGAAACGCCGCCATCGGGAGCACGCGCAGCTTTGAGCTTTTGTTGAATAGGAAGCGAGAAAAGATTCCGACCAGCAGACTCCATTTCTTGAACAAGATCCAAGGGGACGCCATGGTTGGTGATCTGGAACACGCCCCATGTTTTGCATGCATGGCCTATCAGTTTCATGGCGTTTGGATCTTCTTTGAGGTCAATCACAGGCACATCAACTATAGCTAGATGATGATCACTACTACAAGGGGGCAAGCAGCCATCTGCTTGGGATAACCATGCATGCGACTCGGGCAACTCTTTCATAGAGTTTAAGTCTAAATAATAATGCTTCTGATCATCACTTATCATGGTTTAATTTCAAAGTACGTACCTCCGATCCACCAGCTGATTGGCTTTGTAGTTAATTGTGGTAATTAATTATTTAATGAGCTAGCTAGCTCGCTCGCTCTCTCTCTCTCTCTCTCTCTCTCTATATATATATATATATGGGGGAGAATTGAATGAAGAGAAGATATGGTGAGACTGAAATGTGATGTGCGTACTGTATTTAAAGGGGATGAGGATTGAAAGCGACAAACAAAATGTGGGTCGTAACGACAAACATCATATTGTATATATTTTTGCGTATATATGTATGGTGTCTCTTGTGTTATAACGTTCGTACGTTCTTGCACATACATATCAAGTCACTAAATCCAATTACATTTACGACCTATATATCGATTTGTATTTTTGTATTAATAAGTAATCACTTTGAATTAAGAACACGGGTTTTGTACGTATTTGGCGATAGTTATTATGGAAGTTAAATATGAACCATAAATTTACGAATAATTTATTTATAATCGAATAATGAATGTTTATTCATAACTTATCGTTACGACTACCACATTTAATTAAAAGATTGGTAACAACCTCTAATTAATCAAATACGTTTCCGTACCGTTTGGTTTGCATTATTTAAGGGGTGTTTGATACGATGAAATAAAAAAAGGAAAAAGGGAATTAGAAAAAATTCTTTTGTTTGGTTGTACTAGAATAAGGAATCAAAGAATGGAGAAGTGATAATCTCTCTATTCTCTACAAATTATAGAAAATAAGTGAGAATGAAAAAAATTACTCCCTTCATCGTATTTTAAGTGTCCAACTTTGACTTTTAAAGTCTTATTATTTAATTTTTGACCGTAATTGTATTTTGTTGAGTTATATAATACTTTATATAACATATATGGTTAATTAGATTGAGTTTTCAATGTAATTTTTATTAATATAAGTTTCATCAATTGTTGTAAAATACATACAAAAATATTTACTGTCAAAGTTGAAAGAATAAGGTTTTAAAAGTTAAACTATGACACTTATAATGGAACGGAGCGAGTATTGTTTTGTTTAATGATGTTATATACTTATATGTGTTAATTTCAATTAACCGACGGTCTTGTCTGAACCACAGTTTTGAAAGTACATGTCGGCCCAAGTGCATTGGTCTCCCAATGTATGACCGACAAACTAAATATTTTCAATAGCGGGCTGCAGCCTGTTGAACTTCTACTACAGGTAGGTAAAAATATTGTTTTTCAAGCTCGAAAACCTTGCGCTTGGCCACATGTATTTCATATATATTTTATCTACACCATTTCCGTTTATCCTATAGTTTTTGCATCAACTCTGACATTTTTGCTTAAAGAAAGTCATCCTCTTCGATATCAACCGTGATAAGTATCTTCATTTCGTCGGCGGTCATACGGGGTCGATGTACATTGTTTGAAAAAAATGAAGTCGATTCACAGTGAAAAGGAAAGTGAAATGTTATTGTGAAAGACTGGAGATGATTGTAAAATGGTAGTGAAATGCATTTTACTTATATAGTGGAATCAAGTTTTAGTCGTTCAGAGACTAAAGGTGTAAACATTTCAAATTATATCTCCTCAGAGACTAAAAGTGTAAAATCGATTTGGTACACTTTGACACTTTTTGCATTTTTGAAGGCACAAAACAAAAAAAAAAATGAATATGAGCATGTACTGATTGGTAGAAAATTTGTCAAAACTTGCCAACTTTTAACTAGTTTGACACCATATCCTTACCCCTAAAAACCAAATAGACATAATAAATTACCCTCGCATTAAACAAACCAACTTCAATCTTTTGTGAAATTATTTCCCAAACATATATCTAGATACCTACATAACACTAACTAGTCAAAATCTTTGGGGGCCTGAACCCCCATCCAGAGATTGATATTTTTGCAATTGTTGTTGTTGATCAAAAAGCTTCCAAAACAATGGATTAAGATTTGGCCCATTGCTCATAACAGATAAATACGGTGAATCAAGGGTCTGTTTTTACACCTTATATTATTATTATTATTGTTATTATTATTAACATGCAATCTCTACTAACGCTATAGTTGCAACAAAGCAAGCTCTAGAGGGGTTTTAATGGTTCCATTTCATTTTCATATTATTATTATTATTATTATTATTTATGGTCAAAATTATGTTATTGACATATTTACTTTGTGTTTTTATAGTTCATTGGTATTTATATTTATTTTACTGTTTCCCGAAAAGTTCCATCACAACATATATAGCTCGCTCTCTTGTGTGGGCAGTTCACTTAACAATGTGAAGTGGGTAATCTTGTCCACCAAGGACAAGAGACATGGGATATATATATATGATTTATTTTATCAAATGGTAATCTATTTAATTAGTGTTGTGTGTCCCCAACTACTAAGCTACCATATATTAATTAATGCTTGTTCGGACCAATTTAATCTGTCTGTTAATCAAAGGCAAATTACTTGTTGTGTTAGGAACAGTACTGCGTTATAGCTACAATATTATGTCGCCAAGAAAGTAGTTTAGCTGATTCCTATGCCGTGTTATTTGTGTGTGTGAAAGAAGATAAAAATGGAAAAGAAGAAATTGTCGACTTACAAAGATTGAGAAGTAAGATAGGAGGCTATATATATATCTCTTTATTCATGTGGTCTTGTCTTGTCTTGAAGTAGAAACACTTCTGTATCATTTGGTATTATAAGGCAAATTAGAAATGTGTCATTTTGTCCAAAACTCATTTGTGGGCTCATAACTATCCCTTTTAATACAGCACCTACTTGGCCGCTAGTTCGTCTAATTGTTTCTTTGTTCTTACTTTAGGAACCCCATCCACCTTCTGTCCCTTAAATCACTATCCCTTTCTACCACCAACACATCCCTAATGATCAATTACACTATGCCTAGAAGTAGTGGTCAATTTGAAAACATTTATTAATGTTTAATTTCCTTTATATATATGAACCTATTGTATGACGCAAATGCCATGAACAATTAATCTAGTTATTGTTGATACTTAATAATACAAACGGGCTAAACACATGCCCACCAACAAAGACCAAAAGAAAAAAATAATGACAATAACTCACAACATAAAGTTATTGACTTATCATCATTCAACCAAAATTGAATTATGCGGCTCAAGTTAATTATGGTCATTTTTAAGTTATGGTCATTTTAGTAAAGTCTCTTTAATTAGTCATGCAATATTGGACCTCTAGTAACCAAAAAAGTCCGTTTCTCCACACCTGAGCCCGCATCACACAAATAGACAATAGGCATTTCATAATAGTGAATTAATGGTTTCATTATACCTACATGTGTTCTCCACATGGTCAATGGGTCCTTTATTGCCTTTTCGTCATGTTTATGTAACCTTCTGGAGCCTTCAATTCGTAGGTCTAAGTCTAACCCTATGTTATCTTGCATTTAGAAATAAAACAAATCACGTACTCGATCTCCTTGACAGTTTATTACGAGTATAAGAATGTAAACGTTAGAAGCCATCGAATTAGTTAGGGCCCGGCCCAATTTAAACGGCAAAACATGTACGCCGTGATCCTGGAAGTACTGACTGAAATTGCATCATGTACACTTTAGCGCATGTACATATACATCCAATTTATTGAGTAAACTAAGTGTATATTTGTGATAGTGCATCTACTCATAAAAAAAAACCAGCGCCCGGCCTCTATAAATAGCCTTGAATTGTTAAACTTGGGAGACAATTACTTATCCATCTCATTACAATTGTCACATTTTATAAATATTTTAAATTTTTATTTTTTAGATTTTTAAAGTTCAAGGTTTTTAACTTTTGAGAATTGAAAATAAAAGAAAAAAAAAAAAAATAGAAAGTCTTCGAATGTACCATTAAAAAAAGAAAAGAGATTGTCTTCTAATGTACCATTAAAATTTGGAAAACAATGTTTATGGGGAAAACTATGATTTGATCTTGTTTTTGTTTTCCATGTTTTTTTGGAATACAAAAATGAAAAATAGAAAGTCTTTTACCCAGATAAACGTCAAGTTCAAAATACTTGTTTGATTCTTAGTAGGAATGTAGGATATTGATGTTTGTTCATTTTTATTCATCTTTAGTGTTCAATATTTGATTAGGAAAGTGTAAAATGCGATATATGTCTCTACTTTATGGAAGATTTATATCACTTCAGTATGGAGTGATATATCACCACTAATTAATCTATACTCCTTTCTTTTTAATCTTTATCTATATCTATATTATATTATATAGCAAATTCTCTTTTTTAACATCTACTTTTTCAAAATGCCCCATATATATTTTATACTCGTATTTACCTAAAATAACTATTTTATACTTCCAATCATTTTTTTTCTCTTTCCTTCATAAATCATGTATTTCTCCAATTCATTCAAAATCTTTTATCTCAAAAACCGTACATTGATAAATTTTAAAAATTATATGGGTGTTCTTACAATTTCATGCTCTTTCATTAGAGATGTCATTCGATATACTTTCGACGATTTTTTAAATCCGATGGCCGATGGCAGAACCCGTACGGTTAAGGTATATGGCTATCACACTCAATGACCTATCACCTCCACCATCTCACCGCCGCAACATGCGGTACTTACTCTCGTTATCTTGTAAAACTATTAATATATGGTTAGTTTTAACTTTAAGGGGTTTCATTTAACAATAATCCAATAGGATATATATTTTCTAAGAGTTTATATGAACTTTGTATAAGATATCAATATTTTGTAAGGGAAATATAAAATGTTGTTAATAACATTACTCATATTCTCATAAAAGTCCTTTTGTTTGTCATATAATAAATCAATAATCATCCCTTCTGGATGTGAAAGCAATATATTAACTATCCCCTGTTTTGTAACCCTGCCCTTCGAGGAATTTGACCCTCCTGGCTGTTGGCTACTTGGCTCCACTAAAAATTAGAAGTATCTAAGCAATTTAATAAATTTTAAGTGGCGGTAAAAAAATATACTATATGTGGTGACCCGTCCCTTTGGATCTTCCAAGTGTTACCCAGATTATAACAAACTCGGACATTTAACTTTTACTTGTGAACCTCCATTCATCTTGGGATTCATCTTAACGATGAAGAATGCCTTTTTGCTCGAGTATCGATAGTATATTTAATAGCTTACGCAGTTTATTCCAATCATTTTATATACAGATTTTTAAGGATTTCAATAAACGATTTCACTAGTTTAACCGTCCAATGGACCTAGTTAACTGGTCAATCTGTACCTCTCATAAAAATTCTACTACATCCATCTCACTAAAGTTGTCCAGCTATAAATTTCGAAAGTTTAACTTTAATGAAAGTTATATTAAGGAACATATATCTAAAACACAACTAATTTATATAAATTTCATCAAATATTATATATATATATATCTATATAATTATTAAAACAGTAGTTAACCGAACAAATCCAAGCACTCTTTTAAACTAAAGCTATGTTAAAATATTGACACATAGGATTTATCCTATGTGGCATCTTCATACTTTTCATAATATTTTATCTTATATTTATATAAAACAAATAAATAAAAATAAAATACAGAAAATATGTATATATAAAAAAGTAAAAATAAACTTTTAAGCAAACTTATTAATTAAGTATTCTTTAACCAAATTTGGAATCATTATACATTGGAATTATATTTTACGTATTTTAGTTTATTATTTATGACTTTTTGATATTCACCAAAATTTGGTTTCAACTTTAATGTGATTATATCTAATCCATACATTACACATTTAGATTCATTAAGATATATTTTTCACTAACAAGTTTGGCTATTTATTAAAAAAAAAAAAAAAGTCTACAATAATTGTCGATATTTAGATAACTTTTTATTGTTTTTTTTACAATTATATAGTTAATTTAATATGATTTCAAACCTTATTTCGAATGATAATTTTCTTTTTCAAAGTTTCATCTCTTTTTATATGATTGGGGTAAAATCTCAAGAGTCAAAAAGCAAGTTTGTGTGCCGAGTAAAAAAACGAGTTGACAAGTAGCAAATATTTTTTTCCATTCTAATTTAATTTTGTATTATCGTTTATTTGCAAAAAAAATTTGTGTCTAGACTTTACAATTATTCAATCATGCAGGTATCGATATTTTTGATGATGGTATAGAATGTGAAGGATAATGTATATCCTTTACACTAATATACATGGAACTTGGGAAGATATATTTGACATTGTTTTATTTGACAACTATTATTTAATTAAATTATAAAATTATAAAGAACTTAACACAATAATTTTTCTCTTTTATGTTGTTTATAGAATTGAGAAATGATATAGTTACAAACAACATTTACAAACTTAGGTGGCATTTGTTTTGGACTTAATACACACAGTCATGACTTAATCAAATATACCTAATCCATTAAGTCATTAGACGTGTTTGTTTTTTGACTTAATAAACAAAAAAACAATTGTATTGACTTAATCCATACCGACGTTATATATCCATTCAGTCATTTATCAATTCAGTCACTTAATGGTTAATAATTTATTAATTTAAAGAGTTTTATTTAAATCATCAAAACAAGTTTCAAGACACATTTATTCTTCATGTACATTAAACATGGTTTAAAATACGAGGATACAATACCTTAATTAACTTTTAAGTTCAATGAAAAAATTTAAAAATAAATTCAATATAAATTTGAAGATTAACAAAAGTAACTAGTTACTATAGATTTATTTTAACTATACAAAATGTATGCAATCTTAAAAATAAAAAATCTTTAAATATTAATTTAAAGTTTCGTTAGAACCAAATATAGATACCGAGAATTCAAACATTGTTTTTTGTCTTTATTTATATATTTACGAAATACACAATATTGGTCAAAATTTTGTTGAATGATCATTTTAAACAGCCGCACATCGTGCGGGTAAAAAACCTAGTATATATATATATATATATTTGAATGTCATTCTATCATACTCCTATTCATAAATTACACGTATACTTATGAAAAAACCCATATTAATCCACACCCACAAAAATGGAAAGTGAGACTCGAATTTAGGTAGATACTCTCAAGGTCAAACATCTTACCAATGGGCCACCAACCCCATTGGCTCATCAAATACTATATAACTATAATTCGAACAAAAATATTTATGATCAAAGTTGGTAAAGTTAACTTTGAAAATTTAAAGCTAAACAACTTTAATAAGACATGAGGAGTATAAATTTTTACAATTTTACATAAATATAAGTAAAATATAGTTCTAATACAAAAATTAGACATTTTAAACCGTACATACAACCCAAAATAACATTAAGGAAGGTGTTTAACGGTATTGTCTTTGTCACTTGTTGGTGCTTTTGGAAGACAAGGAATAAAAGGATCTTCAACCATACTAGTTTTTGTAGTGTAAAGGTTTTTTTGGATGTTAATACTATAGGTTTTTTATGGTATAAAAATAGGTTGAAAAAAGGTTTAACTATTTGGGAGGATTGGAATGTGATTAATGTAAGCTAATCCCTCCATGGAATTTTTGTATTATACCATTCCGTAATTGCGGAGTAGTGATGTTGCGAATAAAATATACTTTTCAAAAAAAAGTATACAAATAATTATAAAAATAACCAAGAAAACAAGGAAAATAAAAACCGCGATCAAATCATAGTTTTTCGAAAAAAAATTTCAAGAAAACAGAAAACATCGTTTCCCACCTTTCAATGGAAAATAACAAAGAACTTTCTTTTATTATTTTCCACTTTTATTTATAAAATTTTAAAAACCTCAAATTATATTAACCTTGTACACGCCCCATGTTACCCTCGGGCACCCCCGCTCTTACCCCCCAATGCGCATACCTTGTAAAGTTCAAACCTGATTACATCTTGACATTGAGATGTCTCAACTACACCATCAGTAACATATACAAAATCCAACCTTTGTTTCTTCAATGTATTGATATAATAAAGGGTTTAGTATTTGTTGATATAAGTAACTCAGGTTTTTTTTTTTTGCAGCAACAGATAAATAGCTAACACTCCTATGATATACGCCCACACTGGTTCATATCATAACAATGTCCTAAAGTGTTTGCTCCCATGTAACTTAGTTATCTTGATTAAATTATCTTGTACTAGTGACATCGATATAGTTTGTAAAAGTAAAAAATAAATTAGTCGGATGTTTCAAACAGCAAGAACGATATTAATCATGTCCTAAGGTATGTAGGAAAAGCCGAAAAAATATAGACGGTTTTATCCATATATATACAATAAATTTGTTTTCATAAAAAGATTACCTCCAAGGTGACTTTTTGTATTTATTAATATATACAGTGGCGGAATGTGACTTTTTATGCTAAGAGGGCCTAAAACATTGAAGCATATAAAAAAAATCCATAATGATATGAAGCAAAACAAATTACTACTACGAAATTTACAAACCTAAAAATGGGGTAATGGAGATTTGAAGGAAAGTAGTATTACATCGATTATGTGACTTATATCCATGTTTCATTTTACATGATTAAATAGAAACATAAGACTCAATTGACACTTTTGGCTCATCCCCTGTTTTTATACACTTAGATAGGAAGAAAAAAAATGTATAAAGGTAAATAACGAGTAGACTTGGTAATGGCAAGTTATAACTCTAATACGGAGTTAGGCCATTGTGTAAAAAGAACAAGAGTTAAACAATAAATAGATTCCACATTCCCACATATACAAAAGAAACACTTACAAAAATGAGATGATTGAATGAACTAATTAAAGAATAAATGTAAAATTTCATGGAAAACATTGGTGAATAAACAAAGGGAGATGTTTAACGTGCATAAAAAAATTTGTACCTTTTATATTAAAAGTCTGCCCCTTGATTTTCATGGTAAATATACAAACACTTTATGCACCTTAAACACAGCCCTAAAGACTGTATTTAGCAAACCCCATAAACAAATAGTCAAATACTCGTACTTGAGATAAGGATTTTTGGAGAATCAATTTAAAAAATACTCTTAGCTTACCATTCACCAAATAAAAAAAGAACAAATATCTTATAAAATTAAACATATTACAACTTTAATACAAAATATTGGGAGGACCACTGTCTTTCTTGGTCTTTAATGCCTTCCGCCCTTGAATATATACTATAATTTTTTCTACGAGAAGTGTCAAATTCAGATCCTCTGTTATATATGATCTTAAAAAGATGGATAAACATAATTTAAAAATAGTGATGAATATCTCAGTTACACGACATATATTTTTATTTATTATTGAAATTTCAAAGAATGTGTTTTGAGATAATGGTCGAATGACAAAGAGATTATGGTTTCTCATAAAGGCTCAAATTAGGCTCTAAGGGTGGGGGGAGCTTGCCCACTCCTCCCCTCCTCTCCCCGATTTTTCTTCTCCTCTCCTCCCTTCCCCTTTTGCTAGGAGCATCTCGCCACCCCTCCCCTCCTCTTCCCACCCTTTTCCAATTTAATTTCATTTCCATTTTATTTTTATTCAAATAAAACATTTTATTTCATAAATTAAAACTAATACAACTTAAAACACATAATTTTATTCTAACACACAAAAACAAGTAAAACATACAACTAAGGCGCCGGCCATCCGTACTGCTCACAAAGGGCGCGTTTCTGTGCCAAAACCATCTCCAACGTCGGCCCGCTGAGGTGATCGTGTGGCCTGATCACGAAGTCCATATCACTCTGTCGCTGCTGATTCTGGACCATCCGTGTCATCTCCTCCTCCCGTTTCTTCCTAGTCTCCTCCGCCGCCATATAGCTATCCATCATCGCCTTTTGCATCTGCATCTTCTCCTCCCGAGCTCGTTTTTTATCCTCATTGTCGCATTTTAACTCCGCGACCATCTTCAAGAACTCCTCAGATGTAGTAGAGGCGGAAGGAGCAGCCTGCTTACCCTTAGCTTTACGGCGGGGTGGGACAGGTCTAGCAGGATGTACGGGTGCATCATCAATGTCATTCCCTCCCTCCTCTTCCTGCTCCAACTGGTCCTCATTCAAGTCAATGTGGACCGATGCCTCCCCCGATGAACGTACATGAACAGACCCTTCCGTTCTTGCCCGTTTGCTACCCGACTCCTCACAAATCCCCTCCAAAGTAAGAACCTCCGACCATTTCGGTCCTTTCCTCAAAACCTGCCACGCCTCTACATGCGGAAACCCGGACTTGTTATTGTATTTCCGCATATACAATGCCACAGACGCCTTAAACACATCCTCGTCACTTTGGCTACTCAACATCCTACTTTTCTTCACATTGTAGATACCACAAAAACCCGACACCTTATGCTTCAAATCCTTCCATTTCGACCGACACATTTCCGGGGACGCCCCGAATCACGATTCAAGTGTGAATCCATCTGAAACTTCACCTTCCCCCAAAACGAACCCGCCGTTTGTGCGTTTCCGACGTATGGATCCTCGGAAACGTTTAACCAAGCTTTTGCCAAACACGCCTCTTCATTCTTCCCCCAATTTCTACACTCTCTTTTACCTTTAACGGGGACTTGGGTCTCGGGTATTTCTTCCTCCTCTTCCTCCTCGACCTCTTCTTCTTCTTCTTCTTCTTCTTCCGGTTGACTCGCCAAGTGGCTTGAAGAACCACCCGCGAAACCCGAAAACCTGGCTTGAGATTCATTTGCAAAACCCAAAAACCCGGTGTTCATTTGTTGGACATTTGCCGGGACGGATTCGAAAAACCCTGGATCCATACTACTCAAGAAATCTTCAACACGTTATGGCCTACAAACATTTTCGGCCGTGTTTTTTTGCGAAGGAGGAGGTGGCATAATATCGCGATTGTTTGTTTGGTTTTTGCGTTTTTTAGGTCGATTTGAGTAATTGGGTTGTTTTGGTTTCTTCCCCCTTTTCATTTTTGTGGGTTCAGGTTGTTGATTTGATTGAAAAAAAAAAAATTGAGAAAGAAGAAGAACAGAAGGGGGCGGCGAGAAAGAAGAGAAAAAAAGAGAAAGTGAGAAAGAAGAAAAAGAAAAGAGAAAAAAAAAGTTTTTTTTTGTTTTAACCGTTGCATGTAGGCCCCTCACCTTTTTTTTTCTAACGTTCAAAATCATCGGCAGCGTATCCGCCACCATCCTCCCCTCACTCGTCCCCTCCCCACCGATACCGGTAGGTCGGGGCGGTGTGCACGCCGGTACCGGTTCCCTGCCTAACGACTCCGTCCAGCCTAAGGCTAGGCGAAGCGTCCTGGGGAGGGAACCGTTACCTGATAGGTTGCTGATGGAACACCGCGCCGACCCCCCGATACCGGAAGGGTGGGGAGCGAATTATTTTTTTCATACATTAGTTTTTTCTATTTCTTCTAACATACTGATAAGCCTTAAATTGTACATGTTTCCCTACACCGAATTGGACGTTTTGTACTAGTTTTATAGCCATTTATACTTGTTTTGTGCTGCATTATGGTATTTGCAAGTGGTTTCAGGCCTAAAGCAGGTATATTGCCCCAAATGGTAGAAAATAGCTCAGAAGTGGTCCATATGCACTAACCAAAGAAGAACGAAGCTGAAACGGCAAATCCCTGCAAGACCTCGCGGCGTGAGTAGGGTGACTCGCGACGCGAGCCAGGGTAATTAAAACCCAGTCGCGGCGCGAGAGATGCAGGTCGCGGCGCGATTTGTGGATTTTCAAGACAGAAGTTTTCACTGAAGTCCCTAGCGGCGCGATTAGGCCCTCTCGCGGCACGAGCCAGGTTTTCAACCCAGTAGCGGCGCGAGAAGGGACCCTAGCGGCGCGAGTTGGGCACTTTCGAAGTCAGAACTTTGGCCTGAAGGAGCTAGCGGCGCAACCCAAGACCCTAGTGACGCGAGTTCTGCCTGACATCACCATTTTCTCTCTCCTGGGGTATAAATACCATCCACCACTCCACCCAAACCCTAGTCTTGGACATTTTCAGCTCACACACTTATACTTCAGCCGTTTTTCAAGGTTTTCAAGAGTTTTTCACTACTCCAACATCATTTGAAGACTTGAAGATTAATTTTAGCTATTGTTACTCATTGTAGCTCGATTGTAACTTCGGTTTGTAATTGTTCTCTATATTGGGTAAATCATGTCTTCCTTTCTACTTCAATCTTTAGCTTTTAACATTATGAGTAGCTAAATCCTTATACATCTATGAAGATGAAGTGAAACAATTAGTTATGGTTGCATAGTATTTTGAATTCAAGTTGGTTTTACTTAACATTTTGTCAAGATCTTAATGAAGTGATTTCTTCCACTTAGATTTGTGTTCTCGGTAAAATGTTAAGATCTTAATGAAGTGATTTCTTCCACTTAGATTTGTGTTCTCGGTGATATTTGTGTTTTTCAATAGTGGTACTAGTTGAATGCAAATATTATTTTAGTTGTTTGTCTATGAACAATTTTTGCTAGGTCATGGTATGATAGTAAAGAATATAAGTTTAATAGAAATTACTTTGTTAAGTGAATTTAACGGTTGGTGGTATCACGTTTCTTTCACAAAGATTAAATTGTTATTTAAGTAGTCAAACAAACTAGTTAGTTCAAGGAAGTGTAATAAGGTTGGTGGTACCACTTGTTGCAAGGAATTGAATTGATTAGGTGATTGAGTCGATTTTACAACCGGAGTGCACGCCGGGTGTGTTTTAGTCTTGTCACGATTATTGTCACCAACAATATTGAATTTTGAGCTTAAACCATATGCAACCTAAACTTCTTGTGTAGCGGATTCGACATAGATGGCTTTTTAATTATTTGTTACAACTCAAACTATTTTCGCATACTCTCGATTGACACCGGTTGAGTATTTAATTTATTTTACTTGTCGATTAATTAGCTTTCTGAAACGCAAAGTGACAACTCGGTCACAAACCAAACTTTCTCTTGATTTACATTTTTACAACCTTAAGTACAACATTTAGTCCTTGAGTTCGATCCTGGTCTTACCCATTAACTATATTACATACGAACGGGTACACTGCCCATAAGTGTGTGGTAGACAATAAACGGTAGATCTTGTTATAAATTATTAAACTCGATTTCACACATCACATACTTTAATATTGTTTTAATTTTGGGTTGCGCAACAACCATCAGGATTCAAACGTTCACAAAGATCTTCGGATGGATCTCATTGACCATATTCATCGCACATTTATCCCGAGCCTCGATCGCTAGTTTATTTATGTATTGTGTCGTCATTTCGTTTAAGATTGTAATTTGGTGTTTTATTTTGTTGTTTTATTTTAATATTGTACTAGTTTTAATTTATTAAATAAAAATTTTAGTTATTAAAATTAAATAGAAAAGGGTGGGGAGGGGAAGGAAGGGGGAGGAGTGGTGAGACATTGCTAGCTTTAGGCAGCAGGTGGGGAGGAGAAGCAAAACCAGGGAGAGGAGAGGTGGCGAGATGCTCCCCCCACCCTTACATTAGGTATTGGGTGGCCACAAGTATTAACTATAGTAATTCTTTTCATATTTTTAGATGATAGGAGTTTCTTATCAAAAAATTTAAATTGAGAATCTATTTAGCTAAAAAGTTATCTAATGCAGACTCGATTAAAACAACGTATGCTAAAAATTTATTCATGACTAGTTTACATAGTAAGAAAAAAAATATAATAAAATACAAATAGATACACTATAGAAATAAGGTGGGGAGGAGATTCCTTCAAGTTGTCCAACATGACTAGTTATGTTAGACAACTCTTAGCTCTTGAATTAAAATCAATGGTCAAAATTCAAAGTTCATCTTTGAATCTTGACCTTTGATTTTCATACAAAGAACAAGATGTTACCAACTTGATCTATCAAGTTAAAAATAACTCGAGGAAACCTATTCCCAATAAGGTAGACATGCACGATGAGCAATTTAAGGATACATACATATATATATATATAATATTATATAATAGTAATGTTAAAAAGGATATATAATAGTAATAAAATATAATAATATAATATTGAAAAGGATTTCATTGGCTATTCAAGCCTCATGTCCCTTGTCATTGCTATTTTCCGAAACACACGCTTTTATATGCCTTCTCAATTTTCAGATTCCATGTTTTTCTCGGCCGCCCATGACCTCATTTGTGTTCGGATCTAATTAATTACTCGTAATGTTTATGTAGATAACGGTGTAAATGAGACTACAGCTCGCGAGTTACTTGAAATCGACTCGTAAATTATTTGAAATCGACTCGGTTTAAATCAAGTCGAGCTCGAGCTACTCGAGTAGGTTTTCGAGCCGAGCTCGAGTATCAAAATAACGAGCTCGTGAAGCTCGCGAGCCTTATCGAGCTTCTTTAATATTACAACTTTACCCTTTATATATAAATATATTTAATTATAAATATAACTACTATTATTATTTTTTATATAAATATTACAAATATATATCTTATCGAGTCGAGTCGAGTCGAGCTCGCTCGATAGTGTCAGTTACTCGATCGAGCTCGAGTCGAGTTTCGAGCTTCGAGTTCCCTAGTCGAGTCGAGCTCGAGCCTGACACTGTATCGGCTCGATTTGGCTCGTTTACACACCCTTACATGTAGATATACAAAAAGAAGGAAAGAACGCACCTTCTCCGCTAATTTTATACGCAACAAACGAAATAAAACTACCAAGGTTTTTTTTATAAATTTCTACAGAATTAACCCGCCCCACATATACAACGGTCCCCATGTTACTATAATCTTTATATGTAAGAGGCCGATGTAGGCTTAAAATGTAAAAAACATAGAACTATTTTCACTGTTGGAGATGTCTCTTTAAACAGTATCAACTTTTTAAACCCTCCAAATTCTTAAATTTTACCTGACATCATAAAAACATCTTTACATTTTAAACAACATATATGACACATCACTACCCATTCATTTGGACAAATACGCTACAAGCACGTCCTTAAACAAAAATAAACACTAAAAAAATGGACACATAGACATAGGCTATTGACAAATATTAATGAGGATTTGAAAGTATTTTTGCATTCTAGCTAGGATATTCTAATAATACTCTTTACAAATTGTCGTTTCTCTCTCAATTGGAAAAAAAAAAAGCACATGGAGGATGCCAGCAATGTCATATCACTATGACAAAAAGAATTAATATATTGATGATGTGATACACCTATTATAACTAGGTATAACTAAGATGTTGGCAAACCGGTTTGGTTCCTTTCCATCAGGTGGTATAGTGGGGGCACAAATTCACAACTGAACCATGGTTCACCGGTTGCTAACCATATATCATGTTCCTATAGCTAGTCTTTGAGGTAAAACATTTGTGGTTCACATGTCAACGACTGGTTCGGATCATGTAACAATATATATTGCTGACAGATTTATTTTTTTTCAATCATTTTTTTTTCTTTTTTTTTTTGAACAGCATTTTTTCTATCATGTGATATCAATCAATGTCCGACTCCAATTCTAGTATGATATGATATCTTTTTGAATGTTATATAAAACATGTTCCAACATTTTTATGACGAGTCTTTTCTCGAGCGATATGTCCCTATAGCCTCGAAACAATCAAATTCAAGCAACAATGTCTTGCACATTAAAATGGTTGTATTATTTTATTATAAAAGCATGTTGCATAGGGCACCTTTTCCCCTAATTTATGTTTCTTTCTTTTTTTTAACCCAATGATTAGATATATCGATGATACACAATTACGCCTCAAGTTTTCCCAACTTGACTCGATACACAATTACGGAATATG
The DNA here is from genome assembly GCF_010389155.1 of Erigeron canadensis. Lineage (NCBI taxonomy): Eukaryota > Viridiplantae > Streptophyta > Magnoliopsida > Asterales > Asteraceae > Erigeron > Erigeron canadensis. Next base: position 43,816,529 of record NC_057764.1, read on the forward strand.
ATTCTTTCAAGTTTCCCCAACTTGACTAGTTAAGTTGGGAAGATCTTGACCCTTGATTGAAAATCAAGGACTAAGATTAAATAAGTATCATTAAATCTTGGCCCTTGATTTTCATCCAATGGTCAAGATTCTCCCAACTTGACTAATCAAGTTGGAAAAACTTGAGAGAATCCTCCACCCACAATTACACATACACTACATGGGACTGTCCTAGTAACATCCTGATAATATCGATCTTGAAAATCATCAAAGCTTCGGATTGTTCCCCGTCCCATTTGAACCGATATCGGGATTTGCCGATGATAACAGAATTTTCTCGGCACTGTTCGGGTACCAAAAACCACAAACTCCTAAAAATGGATACTAGTACTGAGACTTGGCATTTTATTGCTCATCGATACTCAATTTATCACAACAACAACACCAGCTCGATCTCTGCATGCGGAGTATTGAGAAGGTGAAATGTAAACAAGTTTGCCTATATATATATATATATAAAAGGAATATATTTTTTTTTACCTTTAGTAGAGACAATAGAGATCATAAAGGAGTACTAAAACTTGGAAAGAAAGGTGTTTTGTTTTGTAATGTAACTTTGTCCTATGAAGCAAGCGTACACACACGATAAGAACTATTGTTGCTTTTGTACTTCGCACCTACTATACACTCACTAGTCATGAATGGTGACTTGTTATGGCTAGGTTTTGACACCTTGTCTTGGGTCTTGACTTTGTTCGGAAATGGGCCAAAGCACCCATATTTTTCCTTTCTACAATTTCCTTTTACAAACTCCCCGTCTACACATAGACACACATTTTACCATTTAGCCATATGCCTTCTCTATGGTTCACCGTGTACTCGTGTAGCAAATGCATTGTTTGCCTTGGCCATAGTTTAAATGAACGACACGTTTTATAACATAATATATAAATCTTCATTTTTTTTAAAAATTATCTACAAAGTATATTTTCTTGTCAACTTTTTTTTTTCTATGGATCGAAAGTTACTTAAATGGTTAGCCGTTCCTTACAAAAATAGGATCGTATCCACCTGCAAAAATGTTTGAAGATATTTAACCATTAATATCATTCATCCATGGGATAGTTGTGTGCTTGCACATATCGGTATCAATGTGGAATCGAGGTGTCCACCTCGATCTCGTCCTTTTAAGTATTACCTAGAAAGTTATAAATACTAATGACTTCTAAAACTAATAATATAAGGTATCAACCCTTGAATTTTGACTAATGACTTGTGATTACTTATCTAAAAATTGAAATTTATCCCCTTAATTATTTGCTTAAAATTGATCATCCACGCTTTTTATTGACGTAAAAGTAGGCGTATTCCTATAATGCGAAAAATGAAATTAATTGCCCTGTTTATCTTTTTACAGTTTATCCTTTATTTGATGGGAAAACTATATGTGGATAACTAGATACTAGCTTATTCTAGCTATTTTGTTTTTTGCCAAGGTTGAAGGAAAACTTAATTATATGAGAAAAAGCGATTTAATTACAATATTTTCGATTAAAATACACAGTATATACATTATTCTTGATTCTTCTACTTATATATATAGATGGAATGTTTATTGTTTAAACCCTGCTTTCTTGATAATTCAACGTAAGAATATATATAGTCGTTATACAAAAGATGATTGAATTTTATTGAAGATATTAAAACAAAGTTGGGTATACGCACATGTATTACAAATACATGTGAATCACAAATACGACGCATACATATTGTCAATATACCGATTATTTCACATGCTTTTGGAACATTATTTCTGACAGCACCCTTGTTGATAATTATTTTGAAAAGCATACGTATACAATATAATAAATGAAAATTACAATCGGATTTGTTTGATGACAAAGAAGGGATAAGTATCAAATCGAGTATCCCTTGTATTCAATTCTAACAGATTTGATCCGGTAATGATCGATGAGTCGAGGCAAAAAATAGCTTGTTTCCTAAATGAATTAGTTTGTCCATAATGGTTTCTATCTTGAATAAGACGGATCACAGATCGATAAGCTAGAGTCGGAGAAGAATGAATGGGTGTAAATATATCCATATCTGTATCTAGGGAATAAGGAACAAGCAATGATCAAAAAAGAACAAGAGGATCAATCTGGACCGTTGATCCGGAGATCGGATGAAAAGAAAAGATGCATCTTCGGCGACATCTCTGGTCATCTTCATCGGATCTAATCACCACTGATCATCTTCAGCGACATCTCCGGCAATCATCAGTTTCGTTTTCTGTTGGATACGGTACGGATGTTGCCCTCATCCGTTCTAAAGTGATTGTCATTGGACGCATATGAGAACGTATGGATTTGATAGGCGACAATCCAAGAGATGGTGACGGTTTGAAACAGTACGGGCGTAGCCCTTGCTTGCTGTCGGCACCGGCGCCGTAGTTGAGGTGGTCGGAGATGATGGTGGTGGCAGTGGCTGTCTCGCCGAAGAAGGAGGGAAAGAAGAAGGATAGATGCTTGATCTGAGCCATCAAAAAGCTTGATCGGACGGCTGGGAGGAGTCCCCTTATACTTTTTTTTTTACCTCATCCTTAAATTATCTTTCGCGTATGTATCTATATGAATCTATTTCTATACATATATATGTAGTTTATTATATTAGAATTATTATTGGTTAAAAAGTGTAAATTTGTGATGGAAAACTAAAAACTTTAAATTATTTTATCTATATACATAATAAAACAATAGTTATCCTGGCTTTTTAAAGCCATCCACCTCAAATTAAAATTATCCCTAAACATGCCACATAGGATTTATCCTACGTGGCACCTCCATATTTTTTTCACACTAATAGATTTTCATTAGGTTTTTAATTTATAAAGTTATTCTTCTGCCGTGTACCAATCTATATATATATTAAAACAGTAAAAATCCTAGCCTTTTAAACTCTTCTTTCAACCTAAAACTAGCTTTAAACATTGCCACATAGGATTGTATCCTACGTGGCATCTCCATACTTTTTTTATAATATTTATCTTATAACCTCTATTTATTCTCAAACCAATGTAATTTATTTTATTAAATATAACATAAAATATTAAATCAAAACTATATACACAAAATTAAAAAAAAAAAATCAAAACCCATGTTAAGATATAAGAAGACGTCCAATACATCTATTAATTTGGCAATGATATTTGACATAAATAATATTATTTATTAAAATATATACAACTTTGAAGATCATATCAAATTTTAAAATTTATTTAAAAATATTATTAGGTTATACACGACCAAACAATTTTGTTGTTTCTCCTTCGTTCTCTTGGCCGAAACCTTAACCAAAATTGGTTATTCTAGCCACAAAAAAATGTCTATTTTATAATGATAATAGTAGTTATTTTGAGTTTTACGAATGAATTTCTTGATTGTTGGAGAAAAAATACTTTATTTCCTAATTGTGTTTAGGATTATTTTTTTTCGTCACTACATAAGGTATTTTCTCCATATTTTCAGCATAACTGAAAGCAAAAACTATAATGATTCTCTTATTTATCTTATTATTTTTTTACTTATTCGTATTGTATTTATGTGTATTTTATATGACTAAATTTTTGTCATGTTTAGCTTTTTTACTTTGTATATATTATTTCGTTTGATGAATATATAGATATCATGCTACATTATCGATTTACGTTTGATTTGTTAATGATATCAAAATATCTTATGTTAAATGTTGGTGTGTAATCACTATAGTAGGTTTAGTGACTGTGATATCGACATGTCAGAAAAGACAAAAGATGACCAGAGTAATCCGGGAATTAACCATTAACTATAACATAATCAATTTCAATATAATAAGCCTATAGAATAGCTATTTATTAATGCATAAAATAACCTTTTTAACTAGTCGCACATCGTGCGGGGTAAAATATCTAGTTAGATATATATTAGTTATTATTCTTTATTTATTATATTAGAATTATTATTAATTTATGATGAAAAATAAAAAAGTGTAAAATAAAATCAAAGTAAAAATAAAAGTAACATTAAAAATCAAGAGTTGTGATTAGTTAATTAGCTATTTGATAACTGTATTTCAGCATAATAAAAGATGTAAAGTTAGTTTTTAATACGTGTACAATTTTAATTATATGTTTTTTTAGAAATTTATATGTCATTTCAGAATTACTTAAAAAAATTTTAATAATAATTTTACATGTGTAAGTGTAACATAATAAAAAAGAAAAAAATTAATCAATGTTTCCTTAGGAATGTTTGAGTAAAACAAAGCAACAAGTGGTTTTGCCGTTTGGGGCTTTGAAACTTTGAATAATAGGCCCATAGCCTCCAAGAAACTGCTTTGGTGCCATTAAGGCAAGTAGGGAATACAACCACCAAACGAGTACCTTTAGTTTTGAAGCCATCCAAAGGCCATTTCCCCTTTAATTTTTTTCTATTCATTTCATACGCGTACGCATACTTATGATTCCCTGTATAATAAAAGAGTTGGTGTTTCCGTTATGCGGACGTGATAATTTATATCTAATACGAGTAATTTGTAATTTGTACACCGAATCGATACAAGAGATTGGACGACACTAAAACTTCAATGCCAAACAACATATAGACATGTAAACGGTTCGATTTTAAGGAATGGGTACGTATAAATTAAATCAACGTAGTTCCCGAAGTAGGTTAGGGTCATGCAACATTCAATCTGGCAAGTGTATAAGTAATGCATGCGCAATTGGACGAAGGATAAAACAAGATTTCAAAGCAAAAAAAGTTAATATACCGTACCGTACAAAAAAAAAAAGAAAAAGTGAGCTCAAACTTTGATGTATGGAAGGAAAGCTGTATGTTGTCTTTACCACATAAATCCAAAGAGCTATAATTTAACAAAAATGATTTTCACGCAATGCGTCGACGATGATCGAAGTGAAGTGATAACAGTGGCGGAGACTGGTGGTGGTGGTGGTGGTAGTGCTGAATAATGTATGTTATTGATATAAAGGTAATTGATGTGAAAATGGATAATATATATCTTAGGGGTGTTCGTACACAATGGAATGAAAAATAAAGAAAGTGAATGAAAAAAACTTGCCTTTTTGGTTGAAATGAAAAATGAGAATGAAGAAGTAAGAATCAGTTTCATTCTCTTCATTCTCTATAAAATGTAGAGAATGAATGAGATTGATTTTTTTTTCTATTATTGTTATATGTATTAAATTTAATTGTTATTTAAAATTTTGTATTTTTCCTATATTCATTCTCTGTGTGTATTAAACGACATAATCTATTCTCTTTTCAAATATTTATTCTCTTTCACGCTATTTCAATTCTGCATATAATTTTTATTTTCTTTGATTCATTCTTATTAAACACTCAAAAGTATTTGTGGTACATCAATAAGAGAACGAAAAGATACAATATGAAGTAAGAGATAAAAATGGTAAACTGGTACTTTTCCTACCCTTTCAGGTTGTCGGGTGTACCCAGCTAACAGGTATACCTTCATATTTTTTTATCGGACGACAGGTACGGTAACTGAACTTTCTTTACTCCCCAATTTCCATCTCTTTGTGGCCGGAGGTCCCTTTTGGAAGTAGTCTTTCTACCTTTAGGTAAAGGTAAGACTGTCTACAGCTCACCTCCTCGATACCCGTTAAAGGATTGGGTTTTGTTGTTGTTGTAAAGTTTAGAATAGTTAAATTACACTACTTTTCATTCTCTTTGGTTGGTAGTTTTCTGTTACATGGCATCAAACTTTAAAAATTACAAAGAAAACTCTTTAAGTTGACAAATCCTACAATTTTAGTCCTCGTGACTAAATGCATGTCGACAATATATTTAAGTTTTAAATTCCGTATCTTATTGGTGCTCAAAACGAAAACACGAGCGGTGACTACCCTCATATAACAGATACGTGTACGAGAGCCTATATACGTGAATAACTACATAAAAGTCTCTAATTACTATATATAATTCTATATACTTAGATGAATTCATAATGTTGGTAACCACGTCGCTAATCTATTGCGAATCCCGTTGCCATCAAGATAACAATAATGTGAATTGGCTGTGTCAGTGTATACGCGACGACTTTATTTTTTCCTACAAAAATGAATGCTTCAATACATTTACACAAATTTGTTAGTAAATTATATATCATAATGTGACTTACGATAATTAAAAGAGCCGGAACTACTGGGAGGTGGTGGTGGTAGTAGTGATGGTGGTTTTACTAGACCAAAACCAAGATGGGTGCAATCTTCTTTCAAAGTGCCTACACAAAGAGCAATATCTTCATTTAGCTAGTTAGTTTTAAAACTCTAATCCTGACAATAATGTAAAAAAGAATGAATTCTGATTTAGTTACGTACATTGCTTCAAGCAAATGGAGAAATTACTGTGGAGAAAAGCAGCGGCGTCGTCATGACATCGACAATAGTAGTGCTTATTTCCGTTTGCCACACAATAACCATCGCCACACCAAACCAAACTACAAACTGTTAAAACTCGAGAATTAGAAAAGAAAGGTCAATAGTTAATATAATTAGTAACTCCTTATTATATTGTTTAGATTTTATAAGGAAAGTAATATGAGCCAATTATTCGGATATATATCCATTTCCATTAACTGGATACATAATTAAGTGGGATGAATTTTAAAGTTAATTTGGATAGTGATGATGCTATCTATACTCCTTAAACTTTTAAGAATCTGATATGTCTAATTTACCTTCCATCTTAATATATCATATTTTCATTCTATTCATTGTGACTAAAATACCCTTACAAAAGTTTCAAACTTTATTAAAATTCTCTTTGTTCGTCAAATATATTTTTTTTTTGTTATTTGTCAAAAACTATTATACAAATAAAACTTCGATTAAGTATTTGATTTGATATTAACATTGTCACAACACCTCAAATGTTATCTATTTTTGTCGCTGTAATGCGCAGACACTCATCTAGTTAATGTTCAAATAAACTGGCTAGGAAATCTGAAAAAGCTTTTTACAAATAAGCTTTGGGGTTTTCTTTTAGAATGACTAGCCTGTGGGACCTTGGTTGGATTCTGTATGACATTGACCCAATAGTTAAAGGGTTAAGTGAGTCAACATGTAACTAATTATGATCAAATGTCTATAATGAAAACCAACTATTAGATTGGATATTGTGTGTTAAGAACTTAGTAAAAATGTTCAAATCACGAGTCGGCCAAATAAAAACTTGCGCGTGGTAGATCATATGGGTTGCCACGTATATCATATTACATAATTTGGACAATTTATCAAATTGTTAACATACAATATCTAAAACCTTAATTCGTTCATACTTTAGACATTTGGTTATAATTAATTACATTTCAAAGTACTTGCGCTAAAAAAAAACAGAAAATACATTAGAAAAATCATAAAAAGGCATAATGCTCGATTACGCTAGGAGATCGAGTTGCATGAAGTTTTAGACGATGTCTCAGAGTTACAAAGTTAGGGGTAATAAATCATATAAGATGATTGCTCCATCATTTTCAACATGTAATTAGTTATAATTAACGATATTAAAGACTGTCATTATATTATAATGTTTAATAGTTCCTTGTAATACTTTATGAATGCATTATTACGTTTCCAAATCGAAATTCAAAATAAAGTATGAAATCGTACGGGTAGTCTCTCATGACGAATTAGGGACTGGAGGAAGGGAACTACGGATTTACGTAGTTAATTTCCTTGAAACTATTTAGCAATAAGTAATTAGATAATTAATTCAACTTTTTAATTATTAAACGATATAATCTAACGTTAATATTGACCGTTCTCGATCAATAGCTTTTGGAGCTCCAATTAACTGTGGCAGGAAGGATATATATATATTAACACTTACCATTGGTGACGTTTAAGGGTGGTTGCGGGGGAGGGGGAGGCGGTATAGGAGCTTTTCCACCACATGGGAGATCCGTCGTACCTAAAGATATAATTAAGTGATCTTAATTATGTAACTTAAATAGAACAAGTTCAAAACTTCATATATATGGCCAACTAAAGAAAGAGTTCTTAAATTAAGACACAATTAGGTACTAACAATTGGGAACGATACAAGACGGAAATGGCATTGGAGCAACCTTGATGGTTTTCCATCCATGATTACACTCACAGTGATATGATGATGAGCCGTCGTGATCCTCCACACATCGTCCTTCTCCACACCCCAGAATCCGGCATGCATCATCTGCTGTATTATTTCATGAGTTATAATTCAACTATATTTATTCTTTTCTCTTTAGAAGGAATTTAATAACGTAATTAAAAACATATATAACAAGCTAAAGCAAACTAGGATGCAAAGATTAGAATCTTAGTACATATATATATATAGTTTTATAACATGCCTTGAAGACCATAGGAAAAAGTCCAGATGAAAACAAAAACTAAGATATGGATATGATATCGAGTCGTCGCCATTGTAGGTTTGGTGAACACGAGATCGAGATACAAACTTTAATTATCAAAATTGCATGCTTACCTATTTTAAAGACCAAACAAAAATATTTTCTCACAACTTACCTCTAATTAAACCCACATTAATGAAGGCAAACGATCTATAATACATAGCCTACCCTCAAGCTGGCTATATTGGACTATTGTTTAATCACCCTATAAAACACGGGTTTTTCTAATTTGTATCGCTGGCAATATTTTTCCACATGTACCCGTAGCGAAACACATACTTAAACATCTTGTTTTCTTTTCAATTCTCTCTTCTTATTGAAACACATATCAAATTAATTTTAAGCATATCTTCGTTTACTGATCATTATACAAACTCTTTACATTTACTCTATACCCTTAAAATAAAAGATACCAAAATGAAACTTAACCAAAAATAAACATATGTATGAAAAAAAAAAAAAAACAAAAAAAAACAAACCGATCAAAACTGACTGGTTTTGGTTTTTAGATTAAAAAAAATCACATAACCAATATTTTGGTCTTTGATCCAAACGCAACTGTCACAAAGGTTATGGATTTGGTGGGATCATATATAAGCTGAAGTTGATTTTGAAGATTAACAATCATAATTCACTTGTGTTTTTATCGAACAACTATCCGAATTAAGCAATTATGTTGTGGGTCCTCAATCAAATGGTAACTTGGTGGTGGGCTAAGACTCAATAACAAAAGGTATTGGTTTCAAAACTCACAATCGGGTTTTCTTAGAAATACTGTCATAGTGGGTTTCTTTTGAGTTCATGACTTGGTATTAAAATATGATTATATGGTATCACTGGTGTCAATAATAATTTCATGACTTGGTATTCAAATATGATCATATGGTATATATCAGTGGTGTCACAATAATAATCGATGGTTCATTGTTTCGTCTGTAATCCAAATTATTAAGAGTTAAGTGTTAACAAATGTTCTAAATTATTAAGCAATTATGAGTAATATGCTAGTATGAGTGCTTAATTTCAAATTCAATAAACCGGAGGACTTAACTTAAAAGTCAACAAACAAGATGGACTTGCCGAGAACCAAAATAAATAGCTAAATACTATAGAATTAGTCAAATTGTCTAAAAAAATATATAACTAAATGTCTAAAAAGTGAACGTAAATGTGTGAAAGTAGTTGGATAGAAACATAATAACCCAAAAGTTTAGTGTCAAAAATTGAAAATAAAATCTTTGATAAGAGCCATAAGATAAAAGAGAAAAATTTTGAGGGGTAAAATTGAAATGAGTCAAAAGTCAAAATTGGGGTAAAAGTCATAATTTAGAAACTTAAGGATGAAATAGCAAAATTGGGAAAGCAGAAAGTGTTGTACCTAATGCAAAAATCTTATTAGTTTTTAGTATATATAATTGTTTTTGAACAATAACAGTAAGCGATAATAATAATATGTATATTAAGATCATCGCTCAATAGAAATGAAAAAATAATAATCTTAACCGGAAGGTACAATGGATATATTCTATTTTTCACAACCAACTCAAACTATATTTGAAACAATGAAATGTACGCTCCCTTTAACAATATAGTGTTCATCTCTTCTGGAAATTAAAGGATCTGATACAATAAGCAAATATTACTGCAAAAGCGACCACTAATCCCACATGAACACCAGCCAAGGCACCAAGGAAGTCATGTTTGTACCCAAAATATCTACGCAAATAATCTTTCACGGTCTCTCCGTTTGAAAGCACGTCATCATAATCCCCAAACTGTGACACAAGTAAACCGTAGAGTGTCCATGCCAATGGATTTGCCCAGTAATACCACCTCCACCATATCGGAATTTTCTTGAAACACAAAATAAACACATTATTATAAGTTATGCAATTACTTTTACTCAAATTTTTCACATTTGCTCACTTACAGGTCTTGGGATAATGAATCCGGAGAACAAATTCCATAGCGAGTAAAAGGCAGCGGCAATGATGGCAGCGATGTCTCCATTGGGAGTAATTGCAACGGTCATCATACCATAGAATGTCATGTAGAGCAAACAGCTGAAAAAGAAGAACAAAAACCAAAAGAATTTTGTGGCTGTCCAGTCGAATCCTATCATCGAATACACTATAAGACCATACACCGTAGCTTGTATAAATATATACGGTAATTCCACCAAAACCTGCAAAAGAAAACACAAATACTGACACAATTTAGGAGACGACTTGAAATGTCACGTGCTTCCAACCACAACCACAAAATGGTCCACCTTATACCACTGGCTCATGACTTAATTTGTTCTTGTTAACCAGACAAGGGCTCCCTTGAGGTTACCCGCTATAATTTACCTATGAGCCAAACATCTCTCATGGTGAGAGCCAATATGAAATTTCCTAAGGTGTTACAAACATCTCTTAAAGACTCCCCGATCATAAATGAGACTTGTACCACCATCATCAAAGAGACAAGGCCGTGGTTCTGATAAAACGATTTATGGTCTTCCCAAACTTGTACTAATCTACTCTGCTGTTCAAAACAAAAAACTTGTACTACTCTATCCTAGCCACACTTGACTGCCGACTTCTCAAAGGATCCCATACCCTCGTCATTCAAAACAAGTGACTCTAAATATGAGTTTTTTGTTAAAACTTGCCTAAAGTACTATCAAGATTCAAGAGTCATTCAAGTTACCTGTGCAAAGGCATATGGCAACGCAGAATACATTCCAGCTGCTCGTTCTCTATAGAAAACAGTTCGTTCAATGTCGACAACAGGCTGCACTGCGGATGCATTCTGGACTCCTAAGAAGAGAACCGAGGTATAAAGAGAACCCATAGCGTTACTCAAGTCCTGCGTTGTTTTCCTGAAATGTGTAGTATGTATTTAAGTATGGAACTTAACAAATTGTAATCCATTAATATTTTTTGCTTGTTTCACCTTTTACTACCAAGCTGCCAGAAAATAGATCCAAACATGAGGCCAATGAAAGTGGTGAAAGCGAAACGAACAGCAGTGTACGGAGGGTTTCTCCAATATGATAATCGTTGTTTCCACAGACAAGCCCAGCATTGTGTGAAGAATGGTGTGGAGTATTGAGATGGATAATAGAGGTCGTTTGATCCAGGGCGTGGTTCACTTAGTTCCGCTATAAGTGCATTGTTTCTCCTGTAATTTAAATTGATTAAAAGAATTACAAGAAAGAAGTGTGGTAACAAGGAAATGACTCGATACAATTGAGCGCTACTCACGTATAAAGCTCCGATTTCTTGTAAATTTCTGTGAAATCAACCCCCATAGCCAATTCCTGAGAGGAAGTAGTGACTTCTAACATCCAAGTCGCAGGGTTATATCCGTCTTTAATTTTACTCACCCCTTCGATATCCTGTTTCACAAAAATAATCAGGATAACTAACACGTTTATGGAACAATCAGGGTTATATCTACTCAGCCTAATTGATATTCCCTTGGCCAGTTTGAACTATCAAAATCATTTACATTTAAACTCCATAGTTTCCTTGCCCTCTCTATTCCGATGTTTTTTTCCTTCCATTGGAGCCAAGGCTGGCCCTAATGCCGGGCTAGGTGGGTGATGGCACAGGGCTCACATTAGAGGGGTCATCAATCTGGAAGTCCAACTTATTCACTACCAGGCTCATTTAATTTAAAATTTATGCCCATATTAAACCCTTAAGCCCATAATGGCTATGCTTTAGTATTTGGATTAATAGCATAGTTCAGTCTCCAAATTAAAGCATACTGACCTAGTAAGCTATATCTCTAAACTCTTAATTATATAGTAATATACTTATGGCTATACGATCTTACCTTACTAATACCATTAACAAATAACACAACTCTAACAAACAACATACGTACAATAAGACTCAAAAATTCCAAGACTGGGATTACTCGAGGCATGGAAAGGTCTTATGGGAGATTTTCATGGCTAATGCCTATTAAGAAGAACAAATATTGAAAAACGTACTCAACTTTACTTTTGTTGATATTGTATATATCCTACATACAAACTTCCCATTATATGTATTAAACTTCCATAAACATGCTATTGCATATCTGTATCTTTTGACCTATGTATCAGTTTTATATGTCATCTATCTGTATCTTTTGACCTATGTATCAGTTTTATATGTCATCTGGCACTTTAATGCCGATGTCATCATAATAGTGCAAAATCATTAGTTTACATATTGTAGGATGCCGGGTACAAGCAATACACCATATATTTTGTTAAATACATTTATATATCTAGTAACAAAAGGTGTAAAGTTCGATACATTCTAAACTAACGCTATTGTAAAAATAAACCAAAATATACTCAACTATGAGTATCAACTTAGTTGATTAAGTGCTCAATAAACTTACTACCCTGAATAATAAAATATTATACATTATATAGTATGATGTTTTTTTAACAAAGTATTCTAGTGTCCCATACTAATTCGATTTATTAATCAGTTGTTATTACTTCTTAGTAGCAAAATCCAAGATCCTATTATTAACAAACGTTTTAAAATTAGTACCATATTTCAAATCTTTGTGCTTTTGAGTGAATTAAAAATCTTCTATCAAAAAAAGAAGTATATAATATCAAATTGTTAGTGTTAAGTGAGTGTATGGTTTCTAAAACATGTGTGTCCTTTTGCCTTATTTCTTATTCTACACAAGTGATGGTATTTTACCTCAAAGTACTTAATCAATTCACAGGATTGACGACCAACGGGTCCAACATATATCTCTTTTCCTCCTCTTTTCATCAAGAACAACTGCATAACATTATTCCAAACATAAATGGAGCTATAACCAATCTGTAAATTAAAAAACAAGTAACAACTAAGTTCACATATGTACCTCATCAAAAGCTTCAAATATGTCGATGCTAGGTTGATGAATGGTGCATACAACTGTTCTTCCTGTATCAACTGTGTTTCTTACGGTTCTCATCACAATTGCAGCCGCTCTTGCATCTAGACCCGAGGTTGGCTCATCCATAAAAATTATAGATGGATTAGCTACAAGCTCCACTGCAATTGTTAACCTTTTTCGCTGTTCAGTTGACAGTCCATTGATACCTGGCAAACCGACTAGAGCATGTCTCAAAGGGTTCAGTTCCACCAACTCCATCACTTCATCGACAAACATCTGAAAACAAAACATCATACTGTGTCGATCATGAGAAAAAAGAAAAACACCACATTTATCCAATAAGTACACTAACCTTTCTGGCGTCTGCATTAACATCTGCTGGCAACCTTAGCCAAGCTGAGTACAACAAGGATTCATAAACAGTAACATGAGGAGAATGGATGTCATTTTGTTCACAGTATCCAGAAATTCGAGCAAAAGTTTCCTGTTTCTTTGGATAACCAGAAATCCGAATGTCGCCCTCTACAATTCCACCCGTTTTTCTACCAGCAAGCACATCCATCAGAGTAGTTTTACCAGCACCACTAACCCCCATAAGCGCTGTAAGAACACCGGGTCGAAAAGCTCCACTTAAATCCTTAAGTAGCAACAATCTGTCTTCGCTAACACCTTGCACTTTCATTTCCTACAATAATTCCCCGTGATGATATAAAAAATGCTATTTCAATTACGATCACTAGTAAGTAACAAGTTACCTGTGGCATATCAACGGAGTAGTTGATATTATTAAATGTAATGGAATGTGGTTCAAATGGAAGCACCATTCCTCTTTTCTTGTTTTGATGTGCGTCATTTGCGGATGACACTTCAATGCCTCCCGCATCACGGTCTTCCTCCTCTGCTGCTGCATTTGATTGAGCTTTCCCAAACGCTATATAGTTGAGACCAAATTTCACATGACTTTACAGAAACATTCCAACACCAAAAAAGATGGATAAAATAAGGCAAAAATACTCACAATCAAGAAACTCGAGAGACACAAGATAACACAGATTGTATAGTAACATGAAACCGAGCAAAGCCGCGATAGCAATCCAATACCAGTAACTCTCTGCGAACAATCCTCGAGAAGTAACAATGACTTTCCCTAGTGTTGAGTTGCCAAAAGGCTATTAAAGAAAAATGTCAAAAAGGTATCTATCCAACATAAACATGACAAAAACATCAGAATCTTAAGTGTCAAACAATATTCCAAAATCCACAGTTTCCAACTAAAATCCAGTTTTTTTTTTTGTGTGTAAGCCGATGAGACTAATAATGAAAATTCAACCCCATATAATAATCAATATAAAATAAACACAATACCAAGGGCACCTTATCGGGGTGGTATCAGCCCACTACGGATTCTCGTAATTAATATCTGACCTCCTCCGGTCGCCATAGCCACCATACTCCACTAATTGTGTTTTATTTTAGATGCTAGTGTGTGAATGATATTATAGACATGTATTGTACTGTATTGGGGTTTTTATATATTGATGTTAAATCGATTTGAGTTTGCTCTTATTCTAAATAAATGGCGATTGAAGTCCACCGGTATATTTCTTTTTATATATTTCTTTTTATTTATTATGGATTAATAATAATGAGTGGACCTCAAACTAGTGATAGTCCTTACAACTAATGCTTACCTTATTAAACTTGTGTCCAAGGTATTCATTTACCACAATTCCATTCATTGCGTACATCATTGGTGAAAACCAATATCCCCAAATCCACCAGTCTTTCACATCCTCTATAAACATAAAAAAAAAAAAAAAAAGAAGATGTGAGTTAGTTAGTTCATTATTAGAAAACCAAAACATTCAAAACAAATTAACTATACATGCATTTGTGTCAAGACCTCGGGATAAAACAAATCCACCCAATGCAAAAAGTATGAGAAGTGCAAAGGAACCCGCCGTGTTTGCAACAATCATGTTGCGACCCGCAGACCCAATGAATCGGAACAAACCAGATGACATCTGGTTAACGGCCACGAGTAGTAAGAAATATTTGAGAAATCTGCATAAACAGTGGGGGAAAAAATATTACTCGATCTAGTTAATAGAATAGCTTAAAACTAGAAAATAAGAAACCATTCACAAGTAGTGATTGCGCTTTCATGTGTCACTGACTTAGCAAGTTACTAAACTTTGTCTGTTTTGCGATTGTCCGTATAATGTATCCAACTTTGCCCCTTTTTTTACCATCATCGATACATCAATCGTAAAAAATAATAAGAGTTAACTTTAATACTAGTTTTACGTAGTACATTACATACCTCCAGACATTAGGGTCAAATCCCATAACGTAGTAAGTGAGACAAGTCCAAAGTGCGGCTTCAGCTAATGAAACGGGAATCTTGACAAACCATGTTGGAAGAGCGTACGCCCATGAAGGAAAGAAGAAAAAATTCCGATGCTTGTAGAAAACAGGAAGCTTTGCGATTGTCATTGAAATCTCAGCCATCCCGTTGAACATGACCATGGTGACGCCAAAGAACAAAGCACCAACATAAAGTCCTCCATCTTCTATACCATTTCTATGCATCTTAGTGCGGAAAAACACAGTCATACTGACAAACGCCATTATTGTTAGCTGAAACCATTGAATAGTAGAACATGTAAATCATAACTTTTAGTAAAAAAAATCAAATTTACACAAATTAAGCTTTAGCCTGATCATATGATGTGATGTAATTTACTTGGGTTAGTTTGAAGAGGTAGACAAAAGAATTTCTCTTCATAAGCAATATTTCTCTATCAAAGCAAGCTTTAAACAGTTGCTTCTTGCTTAAACCGTATTTGTCGGTTGTAAGAGCTGCAGGGTGGCTTTTGCTTTTGTCATATGGCGTAGCAATTTCGTTTCCTAATCTCCTTCCGATATGAAATGATTCGTATGCCTTAGCGAATTCCTTTGCTGTCACAAATCTGTAAGGTTGGTCTCTTCTCATCCAATATTGCTTCTGGTCTTTCTTTGATGTGACCTATAACATTCCAGCAAGATTACATATCATGTAATCCCAATTGGATAATTTACACACACTTTTGTGAAACTTTGACAGAACCTTAATACTGTAATAGCTTATAATAGAATAACCCCTTTCATGCTTAAAAGTTATCTTGAAATTTTCATTAATTTTTGTACGTGTGCTCATGTCCTCTGCCTAAAGAATCACAGAACAAGGGTATGTGATACTTACTTCTTGCAAAAAGTCTGCAACGCCTTTCCTCTCTGGGCATTTGAATCCAACTGATTCAAAAAACTCAAGAACATTTTCGCGTGGACCTTTATACACGATTTTACCATCACTTAAAAGTACAATATCGTCAAATAGATCGTATGTTTCTGGTGCAGGCTGCAGAAGGGATATGATAGCTGTTCCCTCAAGAATATGAACATAATGCTTGAGCGAATTCACTATTTGGAAAGTTGTGGAACTATCCAAACCAGTAGATATCTCATCCATTAGAAGAACCTTTGATGGTCCAACTAACATTTCTCCTGTAGAAATTTCATTTATGTTTATTGAGAAATAATCAAGCAATAAGTCCTTACAAAAACACGGATATATTTACCTGTTGTAACACGCTTTTTTTGCCCGCCGGAGATACCTCTTGTCATTCGATCCCCTACTAAGGTGTCTGCACATATGTCTAACCCCAATATCTACACAGCAAATATAGTTTATACAAATATTATACGAGTAGCTAGCTCATTGTTTTTAAAGACAACATTTTACTAGCTAGGTGTTGGTTGCATGCATTAAAAATAGATTTTGGAGAACTTTCAAATTGTTTGACAAGTCAACATTTCCTCTTTTTGCTAAAATATGTGATTTGACAATTTGAACTGCCGGTTTGGGATAAAACAAACAAGAAAGAAATGACTCAAAGCGACTCATTTTTAAGTAAATATAAATTGAAATTCCTACCTCTAATACTTGTTAAAATGGAAAATATTGCAATTTATAGCGTACCTTGAGCGTATAATCTGTTACCACATTAGCTTCTTGACCTTCCGTGGCAGCAGCCTGGATAACAAAATACCTTGAGGTTCATTATTCTACATTTTACACTTTATGAGTCATACCACACTCGTAATTAACAAACGTGCACACTTAGAAAAAGCTAGCTAGTGTTAAAATTGAAATCCGTTATTACCTTCATGTAGATATCAATATCAGGATCTGGCTTGATGTTTGCATTTTTCTCTCTTCTTGTCAACTCCACCAACATCTCTGTCATTAATTTGTTGAACAATTAATCGAGTATTTCCATACAGTACCATTTTAATTAATGTAGAGATAGATTGAACACTAACCATAACGTGACCCAACCCCTTGGCATCGGGCAGAGAAGGCTAATGTTTCCCTAACCGTCAGTTCTCCAATATGAAGATCATTTTGACTGATATATGCAGATGTTTTCTTGGGTACAAACTCGTGTAACTCATGCCCGTTGTACGTCACCTTTCCAGAAAGCTGCATCTTTCGTTATGTATAAACTCAATCACTTTTATTTTTCAATTTAGAAAGAATAAAAATAAATCACAAACAACACAAGTTGTAATTACTGGCCTGAAGCTCCCTAGCAAGGCTTCCAGCCAAAGCCAATAGCAACGTTGTCTTCCCCGAACTCGGAGGACCCAAAAGTAATGTCATTCTGGAAAACACAAGAAATTAGTATTAATTATAAAGTCAAATACACTACCAAATGTACGTTCTTCGTATTCTTCTTTCTTCTCACCTGCCCGGTTTGATGATACCACTGACATCGTCAAGGATCGTTATATGTTTTTTCTTATTCCGAAGCAAACCAAAATAACTCAGGACACCCTGTCCAAATTCAATACCAATGGTCATAAAAAAAATATATATATATGTACGTAAAGCGTAAGTACTGCAATCAAGAACTAATCCAACTATGACCATATATACTAATTTTACTAGGATTTAAGACACAAATTAAGTACTTTGGTTTGTACAAGGTTGCATATTTATACTTATTTTTTTTTTCATTGAACTTTCAAAATTTGTACAGATATGATACTTTTGAACAGATATGTGGTGGCGAATATCACTTTTACCTCCGCAACATCAAGGTAGAAATTGATAAAACTAGGTAAAGCTCTGCTTCCAGTATTGACATCAGCTTCCACAGTCAAATGCTCAAATTTAACTTCAATTGTTGGCACGTCAATTCCAACCCTGTAAATTAATATTCAAACATATAACCAACCATATATAAACCCATAGTCATGATCATTGTGATTAAACACAACTATAAAAAGTAAAGGAAAAAAAAGGAGCTAGGATATGCCTGTCAATTCTGTTTCTAAGTCTCAACAAGAACTTCTCATTATCTTCATCCGCAGCATGTACAAGGCGATCAAGCAATCGCTTTCTGTCTTCGATTCCAAGATTATCGACATCAACTTCATTAGAAGGCCCACTTGATCCAAACAAAAGACCTTTCTTCAAACGGTCAAATGTTGGTAGCTTTTCGAGATTAGCCCATTTAAGAGCCTCTTCATCGTTTTCTTCATGATCACGATCCGATCTTGAAAAAACGTTCATGCCAGAATTCCTCCATAGCGAAGTACTTGAAGACCTCAAACTTCTTATTTGTCCACCACTACTATTTGTTCTAAACTTTCCTAACCTTATACTATTACTTGCTTTGTATATATCACTTCCATCCATTATATATATATATAATAATTACACAATCCAAAAACACAAGTTTTTATTACTTTTTGAACCAAAAGATCAAGCGGGTATAAAAACTTGGAAGGAGATTTAAAATTTTTGCATAAAGTACGTAATGATCAAGAACAAAAAAAATTACTCGTATTTATATATATAGATATATATGAAACAATAATGCATGCAAGGGGTACGTTTGATAGGAAGCTTTTTGAGACTTCTGGTGGGATTTTAAACAGAAACTTGAACTAACATTACTAGTAATATGAAATGGTGGGCACAGAACAGGAACAGGACATATGTGGTTATAGTTATGAATCTTTTTTATTGTGGTGGATATATATATATATAGCTAGATTAGATAGAGTGAATGTGAATTGTTTGTTATTACTTTTTTTGAACATAGGCATGTGAATCTTTCTGGCTTTTAAAACGCAATTAAGTTTACAATTTTGTTAGTTGGAAATATATATCTTGAGTATCTTTTTTGTGAAGGAAAACTATTGTAATTGGAATCGGATTTGATTATCGATCAATTAACCGAGGTAAATAGGAAGTGCAAATAATGGACGCATTTGATATATATATATACCATCAAAATTGAAGTTATAAAGAAATGAAGAATTTTCTTTTGTCAAAAAGCACTAGCTATGCTCGCCCATATTGAACAAAGTTGTTTTTTCTTTTCTTAATTAGAAGATGAAGAAAGCTTATATGTTTGGTACTCGATCGTATAAAATTACATAAGTCATCAACTTAATTAGATACACAAAAATATTGCTCCAACATAAGAATTAAAAAAATTATATAGAAAATACTATATAATCTCCCAAGAAAGCGTATAAAATTTTCTTGTTTGAAACAAATGAAAATTCCTTTTTAGAAAAGTAACTATTTTGAGCAAAAAATTCTTGGTTTTTTTTTTTCCCGAGAATTCCTTGTTAAAAGTATTAATTATAGGAAAATGTTAAAGGAAACCCTTAGGGCTTGCATAAAAAAGTTGTACATTTTCATATTAAATGTCGCCTCCCTGAATTTTATGGTAAGTGTACAACTAATTAATGCACCTTAACGAAAGCCCTAAGGGTTTTGTTTAGCTTATATCATACTTGAATTTTATTATTTTGTGTTTCTACCAATTTTGTAATATGAAAGCTATATATAATTATATACTGTAATGGGTTTTGCTAAACAAAACATTAAAGGTTATAATCAAATTGCGTTAAATAATTGTACACTTATTATAAAATTTACGAATGAACTTTTTATTTGAAAGAAATAATATATATATTCACGTTAAGTGTAACCTTAGTTTATGCACTCTTTCTGTCCTATTTTAAGTTAATTAACTTCTTTAGCTTTAAAATATTTATCATTGGGGTTTTTTTATATATATATATATCACTTGATGTTAAATATATAAATGGATTGTATATTTAATGTACTTTTCAATAATAGCAACTATTATAAAATACATATAAAATTATCAACAGTCAAAGATATAAAATAAAGACTTTATAGTTAAAATAAAACACTTAATATGGAACGGATAGAGGATATGTATACATACGAAACTAAAACACATGGACCACTTGCACATGAAATTATCTTCCAAACACTGGCAAGGGGCACATTAGTGGCCGGATAAGAAGCAGTAATTGGTATAGGACGACGAATTGGTGGTGAAATGGTGGTAATCGTAGGCGGGTAGGGGTTTAATAGATGGCATAATTAACTATTCAGGACGTACTATTGGACTTCAATCAATTATTACGCTTTTATTACCATTATCATTTTATAATAATAAAATCATGATGATAGGTAAGGAATTTTAGTTACTCACGTTATAAAGAATAAACAGCCACTATACTATTCAAGAAAGAAAACCTCACCAGCTAGTTTGAAGAGTTGGGTTGATCAATATCGTGGTTTGGTTCCGTTCAAAAAAGATATATCGTGGTTTGTTTCTGGAATATATATGATGTTAACATGTTAATTTGACAGCCTGTATCTAAACGAAAGAATGCATATAATAGAAATTTTGGGCAATATGCGTAAATTAATGCTACCATAAAACTGTATATGTTTTGTAAGATTTTAATAGTAGTCAAACTAATCTTGGATTATGGGATTTATGGTTATTATATGGGCAAAATTGATTTGTCAAAGACTTCCAGAATGCTTGTCCAGTTTCCTATGAAAATACAAATTAAACATTAACTTTGTTGTTCTTAGAGTATTAATTACTCGTATGTGTTTCTAGATTGTTTTAAGCAATAATGCTAAGAGTAGATTACATTTTTCGTTCTTAAAGTTGACACGTTTTCACTTTTCATCCCTAAAGTTTAAAAATTATAATTTTGACCTTAAACTTGGCAATTTTTTTTCAATAATCATCCTTAGGCCTAACGCCGTGAATTTCTGACCGTTAACGCTCACATGTGACAAACATGTGAGGGCATTTTTGTCTTTAGACATCCTTCTTCCTCTCAAACACCCCTTCTTCCCTCTCAAACATCCGGCCACCACCATTGTGACCCACCACCGCAGCAGCAGCACCACCACCACCTATTCTCAAAAAATTCACCTAGATCTAAACCAGATCTAATCCAAAAATTCACCCATATCAACCATCTTCATATACAATTCACTAATAAACTAAACATTTTACATTTATATACCAATCTTTTTGCCATCCATCAACTATTTTCGTGGTGATTTCTTCGATCACCAAACAAACAAACATAAAAAGTATATAATGAATAAATTCGTTAATATAAGCATAATTATGCACATGATATTTTCTAAATATATACCCACTGAATAATATTCTTCACCTTTCGTCAAACTTTCCATCGATTAGGACCTGTCAGAAATGGGTTTGGAAAGGAAAATAATCAAAGAAAGAAAGAAAGCATACAAACATTATTCATCAATTGGAGCTGCAGACCCCCGACCCGACCTGACAAAAGGTTAACCAAACCCAAGTTCTGATCGGAATTAAGCACAGCAGCCCCACCCCCTTTTGAATTCGCTGCCATGGCCACCTCCTGGTGGCCGGCAGCCGGCTGGATCACAGCGGCGAGCGACGACTGGGTGGTGGTTTTCTTGATTTCAGCCGATTTCAATAATGAAATTGGTTCAGTGGGTTCTGATTGGAATGAATCAGCAACAAATAAATAAGAAAATGAAGATCTAAGGTTGTAATTGGATCGATTTGCAGTAGAAGATGTCGAATCAAGACCTAGGGTTTTTGGCTGAACAGTTCGCGACGGAGCAAACAGTGGCAGAATCATTGCTCACCAAAAACGAGGTAGTAGAAGACGAATCAACATAGTGCATAACTAATTATCATTATTTAAGTGTCACTTTTAAAATAAGAACGCGGAAAACACTAAAAAACATCATTTTGATGCGTTAAAAGTCCATAAATTTAACATAGTACATAACTAATTATCATTATTTAAGTGTTTAACAACACATTGATTCATCAAAATCGAAAAAATCACGTTTTTTGTTGGATGCATCATTTTGATGAATATGCATCCAAGATGGATGCACAAAACAAAAAACATAATTATTTCGATTTTGACGAATGAATGTGTTGTTAAACACTTAAATAATGATAATTAGTTATGCACTATATTAGTTTTATGGACTTTTAATGCATCAAAATGATGTTTCTAAGGTGTTATCACTGTTCTTATTTTAAATGTGTTCTCACCAGAGTGTTACCCTATATATCTATATATATATGGTAGGATGGGGAAGAAGGGTTGTGAAGGGATTGAAAGTGAAAGGTATGATAACGTTAGGGATGAAAATTATAATTAACTCGGTATATTAGTATGTTGTTAAGATGAAAGAAGGAAGTGCCCTAACGTGTTTGGCACGAGGGCTGGTTAACGGCCAAATTTTAACACCATAAGACAAAAGGATGTTTATTGAAAAATTGGACAAGTTTAGGGTCAAAATTATAATTTCTAA
The DNA here is from genome assembly GCF_010389155.1 of Erigeron canadensis. Classification (NCBI taxonomy): domain Eukaryota; kingdom Viridiplantae; phylum Streptophyta; class Magnoliopsida; order Asterales; family Asteraceae; genus Erigeron; species Erigeron canadensis. Next base: position 43,839,603 of record NC_057764.1, read on the forward strand.
ACTTTAGGGATGAAAAGTGAAAAACGAGCCAAGTTTAGGGACGAAAAGTGTAATTTATTCTAATGCTAATTTGTTACGTGACTTGTCACAATTAATGATCACATTAGTTTTGCTAAATGCAACTCTTAAAATTATAACGAAAGTGAATAACATAGGCTGTAAACCTTTATTATAAAATTCAAAAGGTGAGTTTTTAACATAAGAGGTATAATTTTTTTATTCACTTAAAACTTTTAAGGGGTGTATTTAGTATTTTTAAACTTACGAGAGTAAGTATCCGTGCGTTGCGGCGGTAAGATGGTGGAGGTGATAGGTCATAAAATGTGATAGGTCATAGAGTGTAATAGCCAAATGTCTTACCCATACGGGTTCCGACATCGGATTTAAAAATTCACCGAAAGTATATCGAATGACATCTCTAATGAAAGAGCATGAAATTTTAAGAACACCCATATAATTTACACCCATATAATTTTATATAATTTATCGATGTACGGTTTTTGAGATAAAAGATTTTGAATAAATTTGAAAAATAAATGATTTATGGGGGGGGGGGGAGAAAAAAAATGATTAATTGAGATTTGAGGAGAGAGAAAATTTTGTTAGGAAAATATAAAATTGATATATAGGCATTTTGGGAAAGTAAATGTAGACATGAGAGATTTGCTTTATAATATAACGAGAGTAAGTACCCGCGCGTTGCGGCGGTGAGATGGTGGGGGTGATAGGTCATAAAGTGTGATAGCCAAATGTCTTAACCGTACGGGTTCCCCCTCGGATTTGAAAATTCGTCGAAAGTATATCGAATGACATCTCTAATGAAAAAACATGAAATTTTAAGAACACCCATATAATTTTTATAATTCATCGATGTACGGTTTGTGAGATAAAATATTTTGAATGAATTGAAGAAATAAATGATTTATGGAGGAGAGAGAAAAAATATGATTGGTTAAGATTTGAAGAAAGAGAAAGGGTGTTTGGTAAATATATAATTGATCAAAGGGCATTTTTGGAAAGTAAATGTTGAAACTTAAAATGTTAGACAAGGAATCTGCTTTATAATATAGTATTAGATAGATATAGATAGGGTAATGATCAATCCTCTAAATTGTTAGCCTAAAAAACTTCCTAATTGATAGGATTGTGATATGTGAAAAATCAGGAGGTGAGATTAGAAAAGAGAATTAGTGGATTTCATGTGTTAACAAGTAGATATATTAGGATGATTTTTAGAAGGCTTGGTTATAAAGATTTATCATTTTCCAAGTGGTGCTAGATTTTTAGGATTTTTAGACTCAACAAGTGGTGCTAGATTTTTATTTTGTGAAAGCCCAAAACCATTACCAAAAAACAGGAGACCATATATGATATGAACCAACAAGCACTCCATGCATTAAGTTCAACCGGTTACAAACATCACCCAACTCACAATAACAATCACAACATATATGGCAAAGATTCAAATCACATGATCGATCTGTTGATATCTATCTATAAAAATAATAAAAGTTTAATTATTTGCATATATCCAATTAAGTTTCTATTGGACTTGATTAGGTCCGATTACAAAATAAGTACGTTCGTAGGAACTAGGAAGTCGAAGTATATATATTTCGCCTTCATGATCACATTATTAGGCATTAAAGATCTATCAATGATCTAAAGACTTTTTTACATCTTTTCTTTTATTATATTAAAGCACAGTTCTAATAATTTATTGACCAATCACAACTCTTAATTTTTTAAAGTTAACTTTTGTTTTTAATTTTGACTTTAATTTATAACTTTTTGTTTTTCATCACAAATTTACACTTTTTACCCAATAATTTTAATTTTAATATATTAAATAAACAATAATAGCTAATATATATCTAATAAAATAATAGTTAATATTTATCCAATAAAATAAGAATTAATATATATTCAATTAAATAATAACTAATATATATCCAATAGTATGTGCTATCAAATAAACATAAAGTTAATTAATCAAACATAAATAAAACTTATTGTAAATATATTAACATTGTAAAAACAACTTCGATGAATATACTTTTAAAAAATATTTCAGTATAAAACTCAAAGTGTTAATATGTAGATCAATTTTTATTACTCAAAATAGTATATTATGTTTTAAACTATAATAAAAAAACATCTAATATCCCAGTGTATTAGACACAGGCCTAAAAACAGTTGAACTAATGACTTATTGGCCAATTACATCGCTCAATTTTGTTAAATTGATTCCCGCTTATGTCATCATAATCCTAATAATCATTATAAATATTGTGGACAAAGTCTCATTGATTTACACTTTTTTGTTACCCATCAATTAAATACTTAATTTATACTTTTTATAATATCTAGTCCCATCAACTTGAGAAGATTTTTTTATAACTTTTCATCACTTAATTAATTTGCTTGTTGACCAATTACAACTCTTGATTTTGTATAATTTTTCACAAGCATGTTTAATATCACATTATGAGTGTAACTGGTTTCAAAAAAAAAAAATTCTATAATAGAGAAAATATTGTAGCATTTACCTTGTGGAGTAACTATGACAAACAATTCCATCAATATGTCTCAACTAATAATGACAATAACGAACATGTGATTATTGTATTACAACTTGCAAAGTATAACACTTGAAACCGTATATTTTCAAAATTGTTAACTTTTGTGACCTAAATGTAAGTCCCGTGTCCAGTGTTTACACGAGTCTAAAATTTAGTATAATAATAAAGTACGTAGTTCGTTATCTTAAAAATTTCTCCCTAAACTGTAGAGTTTCTCTCTTTTGGAAATTAAAAGATCATCTCATACACAACAATTAAGCAAATAATATATAATTGCAAATCCCATCACCAAGGAAGTCACATGTTCATACCCAAGGTATCTGTGCATGCAGTAACCTTTCACGGTCTCGTAAGCACGGCGTTAAGCCAAACTGTACGTGTAACAGCAAAACCATAAAGAGCTAACTAGTCCACGAAATTGGCCGGATTTTCCATATAATACCCATCTCCATCAGATTGGAATTAATTACTTGCTTGAGACACTCCACAAACACGTTGACCCAAATTATTAGTTATAAATATATCATAGGCACATATATTAAACTACAATTCGAGATCAAAAGCCGGTACAACATTTTTGCTTAAATTTCATGACAAAAATTAGAAGTTTAGAACATTTGAATTCTGTAGATCTATCTCTTCTGGAAATTGAAGGTTTTAATGCAAATAGCAAATATAAATCCAAAAGCTATAGCTAATCCCACATGCACTCCGGCTATGGTACCAAGAAAGCTATGTTTGTATCCAAAATATCGATGCAGGTATCCCTTCACAGTCTCTCCGTCGAGAAGCAAGTCATCATAGTCGCCGAACTGCGATACCACCATGCCGTAAATAGTCCACGCCATCGGGTTACACCAGTAGTACCATCGCCACCACACAGGAATTTTCTGTGACATTAATTTGAATAAAAACACTATTATACATTCAAGATTAGCTATTAATTAGAACAAGCGGTTATTAAGTAAGCTAGCTGGAAAAAGAAAAGCTACCGGTCTTGGGATGATGAAACCAGAGAACAAGTTAAAGAAGCCGTAAAAAGAAGCTGCTACGATGGCGGCAATGTTGTTGTTTGGGGTGATGGCAACAGTCATCATGCCATAAAACGTCATGTAGAGTAAAGAGAAAAACTGGAATAACAAGTACCAAAAGAATTTGGAAGCTGTCCATTCAAATCCAATCATAGCGTAAACTATGAGAGTGTAAACAACGCATTGCGACAGAACATAAGGTATCTCCACCAGAAGCTGCATGTGCAAATCACAAAGACGTACGTAAAATTCTTGGTCATTATATCTATATTAAACTAAAAGTGTGGCCGTTAGTTTGGTCACCTGAGCACAAGCGTATGGTAAAGCGGAATACATCCCTGCAGCTCGTTCTCTGTAAAAGACTGTGCGCTCAATGTCAACGACCGGCTGCACTGATGATGAATTTTGGACTCCAAGAAAGAGAGTTGCCGCATAGATGGAACCCATCGCGTTAGATAGATCTTGTGGGGTTTTCCTGAGTCATTGAAGCAGATGAATGAAATGAACAAAATAAAACAATGATAAGTATATCTTTTCATTTTTGGGTTTTTACCTTTTACGGCCAAGATCCCAGAACATGGTGCCAAACATGACTGCTATAAAGGTAGTGAAAGCAAAACGGACTGCAGTGTAAGGTGGGTTTCTCCAGTATGACAGACGTTGTTTCCATAGACAAGCAATACATTGGACAGAGAAAGGCTGTGAGAATTGGGTTGCAAAATAGAGATCATTGGTTCCCGGACGTGCTACACTTAGTTCAGCAATAAGAGCCTTGTTTCTCCTGTGAGAAGGATGATATGTCGGTTAGTATCAGAAAGTTGAGCAAAACATAATATTAACAAAACTGAAGACAAATACACCAAAAGGGTATTGTTGGGCCACTATAGTGGACCAAATTTGAAATAAAGGTAATGGGTTCAAATCTTGGGACATTACACTTCTTTGTCCTTGAGTTTGGCCTAACCCCATAGGATGGTACCTAATGACAGATGAATATTTCATGGAACTGGTCCCTGGGAAGAGTCGGTTGTCCAAAGGGCACGTGACAACCTTTTGGAAAATGTAGCCAGTCACATGATCAACTACAAAATATACGCAGTTGGGCTGATTAATGTGCTCAGCTAATCCAAAGGAGACACAAGGCGGATGGGTCATATGAGTCTGGCCCTAATACCCAATACCTAGTGGGGTCAACAATACATATGGGTCATCATAGCCTTCCAAGAATCCAAGTCTCATACACTTTAACATAGCCAAAATTGCCAATGCTTTAACAAAATGCAAGGCATGAACTTACTGAAATAGTTCTGAATTTTTGTATATTTCGGCAAAATCAACTCCTAGAGCTATTTCTTGAGCTGTGGTAGTGACTTCCAACATCCACGTCGCAGGATTATATCCGTTTTTTATTTTACTTACCCCTGGGATATCCTGGTACACATAAATAGTGTGGTTTTAGTTACGTATAATCGTATATAGAGTTAAGTGCCCCAAATATTTATCCAAGGACTCATAGTTAGCTATTGTCTGTATCATAACTTACAAACCACGCGTCCATTGATCAGAGATTTAGTTCATTACTATAGTGTATATCTAACACTATAGCTTGTAAATCAGTGTCATGAACTTTGTATGGTTGATACACATCAGAAAAATTGCTAACGTGCCAGGTTGAATACATCTTGGTGCCCTTAGAGTACTCTCATATATAAACAACAATTCTAAATCTCTTATCATCACCTTCAGTTAGATCAAATATTTTACCTCAAAGTACTGTATCAGTTGGCAAGAATTCCTGCCCAGAGGTCCTACATATATTTCTTGCCCTCCTCTTTTCATCAAGAATAGCTCATCAAAAGCTTCAAATATATCGATGCTAGGTTGATGAATGGTGCACACAACTGTTCTTCCTGTGTCAACCGTGTTCCTAACAGTTCTCATCACAATTGCAGCAGCTCTAGCATCTAGTCCAGATGTTGGCTCATCCATAAATATTATAGATGGATTAGCCACGAGCTCAACTGCTATGGTCAACCTTTTTCGCTGTTCTGTAGAGAGTCCATTGGTACCAGGCAACCCTACTAATGCCTCTCTCAACGAATGTAATTCGACAAGCTCCATCACCTCTTCCACAAACATCTGCATGACAACAAATCATATTGTTGTTCACTATATAACCACAAGTTTTGTCTATGTTTGACTGGACCAGATATGAGCTAACCTTTCTGGTGTTTTCATTAACATCTGGTGGCAACCTTAGCCAAGCTGAGTACACCAAGGATTCATAAACAGTAACATGAGGAGAATGGATGTCATTTTGTTCACAATATCCAGATATCCGAGCAAATGTTTCCTGTTTCTTTGGATACCCTGAAATCCGGATATCACCTTCTATATAACCGCTCGTTTTTCTACCTGCTAAAACGTCCATCAGAGTAGTTTTTCCCGCACCACTCACCCCCATTAGTGCGGTTAATACACCAGGTCGAAAAGCTCCACTCACACTCTTAAGTAGCAGCAATCTATCCTCATCTGTTCCTTGTTCTCTCATTTCCTGCATATTAAACATCACAACGCTGGTTGGATTTGGTTTTCGGGATTACAGTACAACACAATAGTCAGCAAGTTACCTGAGGCATATCGACAGAGTAGTTGACATCATTAAAGGTAATTGAATGTGGTTCGAAGGGAAGAATCATTCCTTTTTTCTTGCTTCGATTTCTCTCATCTGTAGGTGATAACTCAACAGAGTTCTCACTATTAGGCTCTGTTGATACAGTCGATCGTGATTGCCCAAAAGCTATAAATTTTACATTAAAAATATTAACGATTGGTCAAAAATATGTATATGATATCATTCCATATAGTACAAAATGTCGGGAGATAAACAGATACTCACGGTCGAGAAACTCGAGAGACAAACCGAAACATAAATTGAGGAGAAAAATGAATCCAATGGATGCCAAGATCGAAATCCAATACCAGTAAGTTTCTGCGAACAACCCTCGAGAAGTGATGATAGCTTTCCCTAGTGTTGTTTCGTATATAGGCTATAACAAATTGTTTTGAAAAAGAAAAAAAGAATCTGTCGGGGTGAGTAAGAAAACAAACTGAACGAATCACTACATTCTATTGTCATATATTAATACATTTTAGGATTCTATCTCCATTTCATACATTGTTCGATAAAACTCTTTAAAGCCTTAATAAAGTTCTTAACCATAGTGCCATAGTGGCATAATCTTTTAGTTACTTCCACAAACAAATAGCAGTTAAGTTAAACTTGTCATGTAAGAGTAACTTGCCTTATTCCACCTGTCCGTCATGAATTCATTAACTACGATCCCATTCATCGCATACATCATTGGAGATGACCAGTATCCCCATATCCACCACTTCTTCACATCATCTGTAATAAGAAATTGCGAGTTTGAGTCAGATTGGAGACGAGTGTATGAATATGGTGTGTCAATACATATGTTTGAAAAAATAAAAGACTATACTTACCTCGTACTAGGACAAAGCCACCCAATGCAAAGATCAAGAGAAGTGCAAATGAACCGAAAGTGTTTGCAACAATCATGTTCCGACCTAATGCCCCGATAGATCGAAACAATGCAGAAGACACCTGGTTAATAAGTAAAAGTAAAAGATATTGTCGGAAGAATCTGCAAAACATCAAAGATTTGGTAAGAAATGCGATTTAGGTAGAGTTTAACAAGAAATGGAAATGTGTAATATTAGATATGGAAAACTAATTAACCTTGTGATCTTGGGATCAAATCCTATAACATAGTAAGTGAGAATTGTCCATAGGCCAGCTTCTAGGAAAGAAACCGGAATCTTGACGACCCATGATGGAAGAGCGTAGGCCCACGAAGGGTAAAAATAGAAGTCTCTTTGCTTGTAGAATACAGGAAGCTTTGCAATTGTCATTGGAATCTCAGACATCCCATTAAACATGATCATAGCCACACCGAAAAACAGAGCACCAGTATATATCCCGCCATCTTCTATATCATCTCTATGCATCTTAGTTCGGAAAAACACAGTCATGGACATGACTGCCATGATAAATAACTGAACCCAACCAAACAAAAAGAATCTTGATTAGAGCTAAGCAATAAAAGGAAAATCTTTTTTATTAAAGGTAGCAGCCGGGTATAACAATCTGGGTAATCGATCAAAATAAGTCATTTTTATTGTAGGTTCGGAGAGTTTGGACTTCTCTCTACCCAAACTACCAGTTTATAAACTTTGGAATTTTCTCAACCCAAATTACCAGTTTATAACTTTGGACTTCTCTCAACCTGGACTACCAGATTCTCTTTAGCTTATGCTTATAGCAGCTCATATCGGCCAAAATAGAAGCAAATGAGTTGAAATAACATCTACTTTTGGTAGGCATGGCACTTACCTGGGATAATTTGAAGATGTAAACAAATGAATTTCTCTTAACAAGCAAGATCTCTCTATCAATGCATGCTTTCAGAAGCTCTTTTTTATTTAAACCATAGTTCTCGGTGGTAAGAGCGGCTGGGTGGCTTTTACTTTTGTCATATGGGGTTCCAACATCATCCTTGAGCCTCTTCCCAATATGGAAAGACTGGAAAGAGTCGGAAAATTCCTTGGCAGTCACAAATCTGTAGTTCTGGCTTCTTCTCATCCAGTATTGTTGTTGATCTTTCTTAGAAGTCACCTACAAAACAGTTTCCATATTTAAGAAACATGGTAACTATTTAAGGTAAGAGAATCGAAGCACGGGGAAAGAAATGAGCATACTTCTTGCAAGAAGTCAGCAACACCTTTTCTCTCAGGGCATTGGAACCCCATAAATTTAAAAAAATCAAGCACATTGTCCCGTGGTCCTTGGTAAACTATTTTCCCCTCAGTTAAAAGGATAATGTCATCAAATAAATCATATGTCTCGGGTGCTGGCTGGAGAAGTGAAATGACAGTAGTTCCTTCAAGGATATGAGTAAGTTGTTTGAGCGATTTCACAATTTGGAAAGTTGTAGAACTGTCCAAACCGGTAGATATCTCATCCATAAGAAGAACCTTTGATGGTCCAACTATCATTTCACCTATAAGGGTAACGTTTTACATATTAGACAATATACTTGGTACACTTGTACAGTTCAAAAGAATTGTGTTTACAGATTTACCTGTTGTAACACGCTTCCTTTGGCCGCCTGAGATACCTCTTATCATTTGATCGCCTACCATAGTATCTGCACAAATATCCAACCCCAACAACTGCGCAAGAAACAGCTTAAGTAATTTCTTAAAAATATTCAGAATTATTCATGAAGAAACGATCACACTGAAGAAACAATTTAAAGTTTATACCTTGAGAGCGTAATCTGTCACTACATTTGCCTCTTGACCTTCCGATGCAGCTGCCTTAATAATCACATATTTGTGCATCAAATTCAAACTACTAAGAAATAGTATAAAATAAGAACATAATGTTGCTTCCTAATTTGGAGCTCGTTTTGCACCTTCATGAAAACATCAATATCTGGATCAGGTTTGATGTTTGCATCTTTCTCTCTTCTTAATAACTCAGCCAACATTTCTGAAAATTAAATGACAAGATGTCTTAATATCATAACATTTGAAAATGAGATTTGGAATTTCAAAATGTAATTTCAATCTGACCATAACGTGTTCCGATCCCTTGGCATCGTGCAGAAAATGCCAGGGTTTCTCTAACAGTCATTTCTCCAATATGAACATCGTTTTGACTAATATAAGCAGAGGTTCTTTCAGGTACAAACTCATTTAACTTATGGCCGTTATATGTCACCCTCCCAGAGCTCTATAAACACAATAACAAAAACAAACTTTGCTTCATTCATACAACACTTGTTTATATCATCTTAAAAAAACAATCAGTCGAAAAAAGGAAATGTGTAAAGTCTCAATGAAGTCATAAGAATCAAGAACTTACTTTAAGTTTCTTATCGAGCTTGCCAGCCAAGGCTAACAACAATGTTGTTTTTCCAGAACTCGGAGGGCCCAAAAGTAAAGTCATTCTGTAAGCGTTTTTCCTTATGTAAGATTCAGTGAAAAAATCATAATTAGTTGCAATGTACGCTTTGTTAATGATTTTTTGCTCACCTACTAGGCTTGATGATCCCACTAATATCGTCAAGGATGGTTATATGCTTTTTCGAATTAGGCAGCAGGCGGAATAAGCTCAAGAATATCTAACAAAATCAAACATGGATATATATATTTCAATAGATAACAACATCAAGAAAGTTGTATGTCTATATTGAGTGGATTCCTTACTTCAAAGATATCAATGTGGAAATTTATAAAACTAGGTAAAGCTCTGCTTCCAGTGTTCACATCTGCCTCCACTGTCAAATGCTCATACTTGACTTCAATGGTAGGTAATTCGATCCCAACCCTGTAAATTTTCCATTTAAGAAAATACAAGTTCATATAAGCACAAATAAGTTTCCTAAACTATCTGCTGATAGATTACTTGCATACTAACTATACTCGATGTAGCTAAAGCTTCATCTCACGGTTAACTTACTATAGATTTGAAAACAAAGGTAAAGCGTTATGGTGCAAACAAGAGCTTTTAGGAACAAACATGGAATGAGCATTATCAAAATCAACCGATAAGAAATTAGTGAAAGCTGAATACCTGTCAATTCTGTTCCTGAGCTTCAACAAAAACTTCTCATTATCATCATCAGCAACATTTACAAGCCTATCAAGTAATCGCTTTCGATCTACAAAACTAAGATTGTCTACATCAACTTCTTGTGAAGGTCCACTTGACCCAAAGAGCAAGCCTTTCTTTAAACGATTAAATGTTGGGAGTTTCTCGATGGAAGCCCATTTAAGAGCTTCTTCATCATCCTCTTCGCGGACAGATCTTGAAAAAACATCCATTCCCGAGTTCCTCCATATAGAACTACTTCCAGATCTTAAACTCCCCATTCTTCCATTACTAGCTGCTCTTAAACTACCAAACCTTATACTCCTACTAGCTTTATAAATGTCACTTCCATCCATTTTTACTAACCAAAACGAAAATGAAAACTCTCAAACCAATAGAAGAAGTCAAAACTCTAAGCGGTTTTGACTTCAAACACAAGAAAATATATATTACCTATAGAAGAATTAAAATCTTGAAAATGCCATCACGTAAAGAATCAATTAAGAAGACAATGCGTTATTATCTCATGAAAATTGAGTTAGTTGTATCGACCGGTTTATTTAGAAAGAAAAGGCAGTTTTGGCACATATAAGTTGAGAAAATATGAGAGTATGTTTCTGGAGATATATATAGCACAAACTAACTCCCATGCAGAATCATCAAGTATAATATTTAAAACACCCTTGTGCGACTCTCGTTGCTTCGGTTGGAATAGTAATGATAATGTAATTTTATATTACACACCTTTATTTATGGTTA